>NC_090921.1:466270416-466573446 GCF_040938575.1 Ambystoma mexicanum
CACTCCGCCCTCTGCAACTTATCCAGAACAGGACTGCGAGACTTGTCCTTGGCCTCAAGGCCAGGGATCGTATCTCTCCAGGACTGAAATCTCTGCACTGGCTCCCAGTGGCTGCGATGATTAAGTTCAAAACCCTCTGCATTGTACACAAGGCCTTCTGGGGTCTGGGACCGAAATACCTTCAACTCTCTCTTCCTAAATATCTCCCTTCTCGAGCTCTTCGCTCATCTCCCTCCAACTCCCTTAGGGTCAGTCGCTTCTCCAAGCAACGAGTTGGTGGCAGATCACTCTTCAGCAAGGGTCTCTCTCTCTGGAACAGCCTTCCTGCCTCCCTGAAACTTGAGGAGAACCATCTCCGGTTCCGGAAACACCTCAAAGCCTTCCTCTTTGCTTCTGCTTTCTCTCCTCTCCTCCCTTGCTGAATTCCTGACCGAAATTGCACTTGTTACCTGGCCACCCTTTTTGATCTCTGGCCCAGGCCCCGTCAATTACCCACCTGCACTGCCTCCCTGGCAACCCCGACACTTGGGGACAGTTTTTTCTGTATCCCTTCAGTCCCCTTACTAGCACTTACATCTGCACTTCCTTGCACTTACCACTAGCTGGCTGTTTGTGTCATATTTATTCCATTTCCCATGTACTGCACTTCCCCCCCTTACTTCCCCCTGTGCACTTTTCCTTTCCCCCCTTCCCATGCACTTGCGCGATCAGAATGACACCTGGACTAGTAGGATCGTTGTCTATCCTCCCTTTGCCCCCCCCCCCCCCTTGCCTCGTCGCGCCTTGAAACACTTGTGTATCGCCGCATTATAAATGCCATATCATATATCATGCCTGTGATTGCTTACCTCCAGACTGTTGGGTTATCCTTAATACTTGCACTTAAAGGTCCCCATGGTCAAAGAACTCAGCAGGTGCCCTTCAACTGCATTTTGCCAAAGATATCCAGTGGGCCGAATTCTGCTATCTTTTCATACTCTTGGTGATGATGCTGCTGGTTCGAGAATCTAGCACTGGAGCTCTTTGTGAGGTGGTCTCTGGTGTCCTTTGGGGTTGATTGCTGCATTATCTGCAGATGTGTAGTAGGCTGGTACCTACCTTTATTTTCCCTTTACCCGGGCAGTTCCAATTGACCTTGACCTGTTTAATACAAGTGGGAACTTTCACACCCAAAGTGATTCTTTAGGTACTTGTCTGCCTCTGGACGTTCTTCCTGGGCTCCCTTGTGTCCTTGAATTTCTAGGGCTAAGACTAGCATTGTAACATAAGGGATCGAAATTAAGATTGGATAACCAGGAGCTAAAAGCAGGTCCTGGCTATCCTTCAGTGAACAGGAACTACAACTGGAGAATGAGGAGCTAATGCATAGCATTCCATAAATCTATTTCCCATAAGGTGCAAACGTATCGTATTGTCCATTATTTGACTCATTAGACCGCATTACAAGTTTGGCAGTATTCTGCCGGTACTCTGTCAAAATACTGCCAAATGTAATTACCGTTAACGCCACTTGGTTCTGTGGAGTTAGCACAGAATTACAAGTGGTGGTAATTCCCCATTTTTGCAATCCAGAGGACTCCATTGGGTTTTTTGTAGGTTTACTGCCGGTGGAATTCTGCTCGGTAAATCTGTTTACTTTTTTATAATTTTTTTATTTTATTATTTTTTAGGTAAAGTGGAGGATATATCTCAGCAACAAGCTGGAGGTGAATCCTCCACTTTTCCAAAAATCGACAGAATGACCGCCAGCTGTAATACCACCAGTGGTAAATCCGACAATTATGATTAAGCAGTGCAGGAAAGGTTTTGGTAACAAAATTACCACCACTTTCTTCCTGCACTGCTAACCTTGTAATGAGGCCCCTCTATTCTTTAAAATGTCATGTCATATAGGTGTGCCCTGATTTTTATTTAAATATTGTCCCAAATGCAGTGGTTAATCCATATAGATCTAGGCATGGGGAGCCACACTTATCTCTTGGTAGCTGCTAGTGTCGGGCTCACCAGGCTCTTCTAGGCTACAAGCAGGAGCTAAAAAGCTCCCAGCGTCCCTCAATTTCGAGCCATGAACATGTGGCACAGATGTTGTATACATATTTATGAAAGCTTGCATTGCACTCCTTCCTATGAGAACTTTCTTGATGCAATGTATTACTATAAAGCACTACTGTATTTAGTGGTGTAGGTGAGTTGGTGCTGTGAGACTAAACGTACTGTAAGGTTTGCTGGCCTCTCGTTCTCAAGTGTGCACCCCACCTCCGTCCTACATTGAATTTGTTGCCCATTTGTATTGATCATAATGCTATGTGTAATCTAGAGGTTTAGCATTGGTGATGGTGTTCAGTTTTGCCATTTGGATGCCTGGTAACGTTTTATCACTCTTTATTATCTTTGGTTACCCTTTTCTTCCCACCCCTTGTGTGACTGTGTACTATGCCATCCCCAAATAACGAGATTAAATATTAGTATGAGTGAGTAAAGTTTAAATTGACATTTACTGTTTTTTGTTTTTTACATTCACTGTGTGGCTAGTTGTTTCACTTCTAGTAGTTATTTTTGCTTGCTAGCTATTCTGTGACAATTGATAAGTGTGTATTTTCAGTACACCAGTGTGAGTTTTTTCTTTGCTTTACTGTGTTTTTCATAACAGCTATCCTTCCCCTGAAGTTAAACCAGACTGCTCTGCCACTGCTATGACCTTAGAGATCTGGCCATGCCTTTTGGTTGGAACAGCTGATTCCACAGCCCTCACCAGAGGGTTGTGCAAAAACTCCCTAACTACCCTATTAACAGGTTCAACTGAACCTTTATGCTTTATTTGAATGGAGACAATAGTATGTTGCACTACTTACTCTTCAAGTAATCTCAATTTCTTACGATTTCAGTTGCACACTATTATCCATTATGCATGCTGACTGAAATTCCTCACATTGAAATTCTTTTTCCGAGACCTGCAATACTACTATTGTGGTTGCCTCATAGACACATGTGCACCAATATAAGTCTTATTCTGAACCAACCCACTCATGGGCCCTCTGTCAAGGCCAGCTTCTCCCAGAGCCATTTATACACTGCCATAGGTCTTCATGGTAGATCCAGGTTCTAGTGGGATTTCATTCTTGCGTGAAATCCCCCCACCACCACTCTTGGGCATGTCATCAATACCATTGCCTTGCACATCTTTTTTTTGTTATTTTTTTTTAAAGAGCATTATTTTTAATTTTTGATTTTGCATACAAAATAGTCACAGTAAACTGTGAACATGGAGGCAAGTTGGATAGTTAATTTTGATTCAGATCAAATCTGCTTAGGAGTCCTAAATCGAGACAATCCTAAACATCTAAACAAATAAATTCCACTTGTATATTTTCAAGGGCACTACTTTGCCTCACTCTGGGCATATGGCATTCTATCAGGCAGTTAGCTATATTTCCTACCGAGTGTTTCAGACCCGAACTTGGTCAATGATCCTCTTTCTCTAATCAAAGGTAGATCTTCTCCTCATATTTGTTACCTATGAAACCTTTGCTCTATTTTGCAAAGTCAATCAGTGGAGACTACATACTACAAAATGTGATATTGAGATTTTCTCCATTGTGCCTACATCCCATACTCGCCACCTGCATTCAATGTTCAGAATATTCTTTGTCAGACTGGGACTCCAATGTAATATAACAAAAAACAAGGGAATACAATGACCAAGAATAAGGTGGAAAGCCTACAAAGGTAAATTCTCTCTGTGGTTTGAAAGCAGTTTGCCTAAACCAATGAGGCGGACATAGCCTTGGCTCCACCCATAACGGCAATTTTCAGATTCTTCACAGCAAGTCTTATGAAGTCTTTGCTCTTGCTTTTCTAAATATATTTACCATTCACATGATTTGTTTGGCAACATTTGCCTCAGTCGATTCAACTCTACCTGCTGCACATTCGCCCTGTGTCCTGAAGAGCTAAGTCCTAGACTGTAAACACATTGTTTTCGCACATGAGATCAGCATGGCAGAGGAAGACCGATCTCAGGAGACATGCAAAATGTTAGGTAACATTTGGAGCAGTACCCTTTGGGTGTACTAAACCAACTTTGACCTGGCAATGGGAAACCAACCTTTGGTATAAGTCTGTTCTACACAGGTTGGTAGTGTAGCTGAGCAGCCAGGCTCATCTCAAGAGGGGTCAATGTGAGCAGTAGGGGAGTCGCACAGAGATTCACAGTGACAAGCATCCAAATAAACACTTAAACTCAAGGTTTCTTGATGAAACAATTATTAATTTAATTCAGTTTGAATAAGCCTTCTTCAGAAGGGGCAATATAATAGCAACACACAAATGCACTCCAAAATACACACTTAGTTTCTCTACATCAGCAAATCCCCATTTGGGATGATACACACTTCCTACACCCTCTGGTGACTTAAATAACTAGGACACTTTGGACATTAATGGATCACTGGTATATTTGGAACAGTACTGAGATGAGTGTTAGAGATTTCAAAATAAAACAAGAGATCGCACAAATATTCTGAAGCAGGTAAGTACTTGTGAACCCACCGCCCCCCCCCCCCCCCACCACATGCAAAGTAATTTAACCCTTTCCTGGCGGGAAGGTAAGACACAAGCAGAGGAGAGAAGTCATTCAGGGAGCCAGGCCAGCCACTGTCAATTGGGCAAAAGTGTAGGTGAGCTGAAGCACTTCTTGCAGATGAGTACATGTCTTGCACAATGTTTTAGAAGTCTTTGTAGAAAAAGTAGAATCAAAGTAGGGTCACAATCTGGGAGGCTTGCGAGAGGTAGAAGATGCAAGCAACTCTACAGAAGAAACCAAGACCAGTCTCAACTGAGATCAAGTAAGACTACAACAACAAGAGGTAAGTCAACTCAAACTGTACAGTACCTTTGGTTAGAAGAAATGTTTCCAGCTGGCTTCTGTTCCTGTGTGGCTCTGCAGATCCGGTTGTTCCGGTGCCTCAGTCGTGGGGACAAGAGGGAGGACTTCTAGGGACTCCTGCAATACATCAGGACGGTCGGCGACAGAAAAGGACCAACTTCTATTCAGCAGCAATTCGCGGTTTCAGCTCCTCGCGTCTCAGCAAATAGCACCACTGCGGTCTCATGGATACCACTCTGGACTTTCCTCGCTTCTGGGATCCAGCACACTGTTGAGGTGGCTCAGGCTTGGTCAATCCTGCTTACTGAGAGTCCGTAGGATCTTCTAGCAGCTCGGGTCTGTCTTAAAAGTGATGCACTCCATTTGGTGTTCCTCTCCCTGGCACTTTGATTCCAGCAGCAGTGGAAGTACAGCCAGCTCCGTGAGGATGGCCAAACGAGTTCACTTTGGAGTTGATTGGTCCCACTAACTCAATGGGAGAAGTCGTCCTGCAGGGCTTCTCTAGTCGAGGCGAATTCTGAGCTTCAGCACAGCAGCAGGGCTTCATCGGGCAAACCAACAGTCCAGGAGTTGCAGGCATCTCTTCCAAGTTTTTCTTCAGGTTCCTTCGTCCACTGGTCGACTCTGCCTTCCAAGCCAAAAAGCCTTGCCTTTTATGCAGGTTTCTCCCCTTCATTCCAGCCTAGCTGTCAATCACACAGCAGGGTGGCTGTCCTTGCTGGACAGCCAGGCGGCCAATCAGCTTTGGGTGCATTTCTGTAACCAAGGGGATTAAGCACAGGGAGTTTTGGGCACCTCCCTCACTTCTGTCCCTGCCAGACATACTGGAGCCAGAGGCGGGCTTCACTCTTGAATCCCGCCAAAGACGAAACAAACAAAGGGACCACACCTGGTTTGGCGCGCAGAGTAAATCTCAAGAAGGATCTTTCCAGCAAGAAATGGCGATAAAACACCGGTCACACTTTGACAAAATGGGCACCCGTGGATGCCTTACTGCAGCTGCGAAGGCAGCCCGCAGTGTAAACATACAATGGTAGTTAAACGTAAACCACTGCCACCAGCCATTAATTGTAGAAAGGGTAACATAAAAGTGGAGTCCAGCAGAACTCTTGCTTCTTCACACTCCAAGAAATGTGAGATGCACACTTCTCACAAAAGGAGGGCTTCCTCAGTAGAAAGGGCTGCACCTCTAGTTACAAACTGCAGACACCCCAAAGGAGACCACAATGTCCCCAAAAAGCTCTTCATGAATAGGACTATCGGCTGAGAAAGCCTCTTGGTCGTCAATGAGGCCATCACCTGACAGTGTGCAATAAAGTGGTATACAATGTCTTTTGTCTACGGTGCAAATGGTCAGAACCTGCTCGTTCATGAGTCCAGCCCTACGAAGTAGTCTATGGACATAAAAACATGTCACTTCCTAGGCGAATCTGTTGTACCGTTGACGGGCTACCATCCACGATGCAGAAGTAGTTAACGCAGCGCTCATCTATAGAGTCTACAACAAAGGAATGCAAGTAGTGTGAGCTGGTCGATGGAGCAACAGTCTGAGTCATCGACAAGGAAACCTAACTCAACTGCAGACTCATCAACACCCCTATCAGTGGCACTACTTCAGTAAATGCTCACGGTAAAGCTACCTTCCCCTGCGCCGTCCACGGATGCCCTCTAGTCTATGTAGCTGGGGGGCATGGAGGTGTCACTCAATCAACCATTGAAGAAATAGCAGATCTGCCAAATGTGATCCTCCAGGAAAAATCAGACTTCTCAGAACGTGAGCAAGAGCTGCCTCTTGTGGTACTGAAGGGAGACGGCCCAGATTGGCCAATACATCCAAAGCCTGCTGACTCCTCAGTTGACCCATTCTAACCAAGTTTAATGCAGTTCGTGCATAGTATTTTATCAGTTTCAGAGAAGGCAGTGATGACTTCCATCAGTCAATTCAGACTCGCGCTTCAGAGAAGATTGGGACCCCCAAGCAGGCCTTCACCAACAAGTTCAACCAAATAGATTCACTCATATTTGCAACCCCACAATCTCTTGGAGGAGCCCCAACTCTTGGGTGGGCACTATGGGGGATGACTATCATGACTTCTCAGACAGGGAACTAGTTCAGGAGCTCGGAGGAGAAATTCTGTAGAACTCCCCAGCAGATGAAGTGGACGAAAGGGAGTATTAATGTCCTCTCTAAAACAAAAAGCACGACTGCTTGGACGATATCCTCTATCCACATGATTTCAAAGGCCCCTCCATTGTCAACTTAAAGGTGACCTCAGAAGAGAAGTCCATCTTTTATGACAGTAGACAAAAGAAGGCATAGGTCTACTTACAATACCCATTTCAAGTACATTATGGGACACAGGGAGACCATTTTGAGAACCCCAATATCAACGCGAGCCATCACAGCAAGACCCGAGAAAAAAATAATACAAGCCCCCAGATACTGCTCTTCTTTATTAAGAGGACTCCCAAAGCCATATTCGTTCATCACAGTGGCTGTCAGAAGAAAGTTGCAGAACCATCCTCCCCCTCCGGGTATAGGGTGGTAAGCTGGAAGCTAAAGCATGCAAGGTTTCTGCATCTCTCAAACTTGGGACAGCCAATGCTCTGGCGTGGACCGCATGGTACGACCGGGTTTGTTGGCATAAAATGAATATTTGTATGGACCACTTACCAACTAAGCTGCAGGACGAAGAGCAAGCCATTGTTGGAAGATGAAGACGTCGGACCATGCCATCTATTCAGCTGTAGACTTTGCTGCAAAAGGCGTCGGACAATTGGTCCATGGTGCAGTACGAGCCTGGATGACAAACTTCAGGCCAGAGGTCAAGGTACAGATCCTCTATATGCTCTTTGATGACCGAGACCTTCTTTGGCAAGAACATAGAATACCATTTAGGTGGTCATCCATCAGACCGAGCAAGAGCAATCTGTTACCGACCTGACAAGGACAGGAAAGCCTTTCAACCTTAACTAGGGGAACGCCAGTAGATTTAAGTTGTCTGCAGGAAGGGCCAATAATACTCATCGATAATCTACCACGCCTACCAATATCAAAAGGTATCGGCCATCCTCCAGCAGACAAAGTAGCCAAAGAGGCTGAGAGGCTCTGGGTAGGCCTACCCTCCATCCTCAAAACAGCTTGACTACATCCTTGTCAGTCTCACGTAGCAACCCAGTGGGAGGCCTTGTCCAGTGCCACAGTTGACAGTGCTATAAATTCATATTGGACAATAATATGGTGCAACAGTGTTCAAAGGCCACACACTAGAATTCATCAAGGAGCCATCGCCGCCCCTCTTGGACACACTCTTCAGGTGCACAGGTTGTTGCAGAAGGAAGCTGTGGAAAAGGTAGGCACTGCAGAGAGAAAGTGGTTTTTATTCCTGTTACTTTCTTGTGTGAAGGAAAAGCGGAGAATGGGGCGGCATTCTCAACATGTGCAGATTCAACAAACACATCAAATGGTTAGTTCCGAAGGACCACCTATCGCCAAGCCACCCCATGTGTGAAGAAAGTAGATTATCTGGCAACAATAATAGATCTGGAAGACAACTAGTTTCACATCCTTATCCATCTAGCACACTATAAATGTCTCGGGTTCATAGTCTGATCCCAGCAGTTCTAATTCAAAGTCCTTCCATTCAGACTCTGATCTACCCAGAGTTTTTACCAAGTGCATGGAACCAATAGTTGTCTACTCCTACCTGGACGATTGGTTGCTTAAGGCACCGTCCAAGTAATGCATGCTCTGCAGTCTCCAAAAGACACTGGTCTCTAACCACTCTAGGGTTTTCTATCAACATAGCAAATTCTACACTTCAGCCACAGCAATTCGTAGCCAGTTTCAATATGTTGGTGCCCCGGGTCATGCCTTCGCCAGACAAAATTTCAGCCCTTAAAGGCCTTGCCAACCAATTGCTATGCAGAATCACCTGTTCAGTTACGGGCATTCATATTGTTCCTAGGAATGTCTGAGAATGCACGCCATATAGAAAGAACTGGATGTGCATTGGTTTGAAGAAACTGGGTCATGGTTCATGGAAGGGTCATCTAAGACCAACCAGTTCTCTTTCTCCAGCATGTGGTCTGGCATGGATTCACATGCTCATGAATATTCCCCGTCAGGCCGGGAATCCTCGGTATAGAAAAAAATCAGTATCCGTTTCGTTTCTGATCTGTCTTTCTTAGTAGTAACCAATCACTGGTCTCTGGGTCCTACTGCCCCCAGCCAATGACTGCCCTCTCCCTAAGCCCCGCCTCCGGCAGCCATTCTCAGATTTGTACCGCACGTTCAAGTGTTGGGAGTCCTCGTGCTGTAGCTCTCAAGCTTTTGCAGCGTTTTCGCGCTTTTTCAAGAGATTTCTCATTTTTCGGTTAAATAGAACCTCAAGCTCCACCCTTTCTACATCCGACCAACGGGGATCTGTTTCGGAGTTTTCTACGCCCCTCAAGGGTGAAGATTTCGTCTAGTTACACTTTTGGAGGATTCCAGAAGTTCCGAGGCCTACCCCGGACATGGCCCAGGAGAAAGGAAGCTCGACGCCCGGGAAGCTGTTCAGGACCTGCCCTGGATGCCAGCTTCAGAATGTTTTCAAGGAGGACGAGCATTCGTTATGCCTCTACTGTCTCCATGAGGACAAGACTCACAAGGAGAAGGACTGTGCGTTTTGTGGGAACATGTCGGAGCGGACCATGAAGGATCGCCACCTCCGTCTCTACAACTGGCTGGAAGGGAAGAGCCCGTCAGGCGAGAAGAAGAAAAAGAAGTCCAAACGGTCTTTCAAGTCCTGTGAGGGTACCCCGGCGACGGGGGCCCCGGCGACGGGGGCCCAACAAAAGGCTAAGCTCCGCGGGCACCGGGAGCGCCGAACGGTCGGGCTCCTTGGCTGCCAGGCAGGGCGCATCCTCCCCAGCGCCATCAACCACGAGCCAACGCTCTGGCTCGGGTAAGAGGAAGTCTGAGAAGCCGGCAAAGCTTCTGGAGAGGCCCCGGTCGATCTCGAAGATTCCGGCAGAGGGGGAGCGAGGCTCGGACCCTCCCCCCAAGGTGAAGGCCCTAGGCGTCCAGAAGGTGACGATGGCCTTAATGAATTAAGGGGTGTACCCTGCTAAAACCTCGATTGAGGATGTCGCCGCGGCCCTGGCTCAGCCTGTGGAGGCTACACCAGTGGAGGCGCCCTCAGGACCCAGAGTCTCCCTGCCACCGCAGAGGGAGTCGTCTTTCAGGGCCATTGAGAAGACCCCCACGAAGTCCTCGTTGGAAAAGGTGGGGGAGGGGCTGGTGGCCATCGTGGATACGGACGCGACCTCTGAAGAAGAGCTCATCGAAGTCGTGGAAGAGGCCCAGCCCATCGGGAGGGATCCCAACGAGGGCGACGACGAGAGCGACGGTGTCGCCGACAAGGCTCCTCGAGCCCTCGCACCCGTCGTTTCCGGCACCGCAGGACACCTCGGCGGCCATTTTGGCAGCGATTCAGTCCTTCTGCTCGGAGATGAGGACAAGGTTGCCCCTTCCCCCGACGGAGGTACCTGAGCCAGACCCGACGGGGGAACCGGAGCCAGGACCTTCGGAGAGTCCACCGCGTAAGAGGATGACGACGCATCCTACGCCACCACTCCCACCTCTGCGGCCTGCTCTGCCTTCCCCCCCGGTCTACTACCCACGGGGATGATACAGGCACGGACACGGCTACGACAGGTACAGATGACGACGGAGGCGACGACGGGACGTGTCCCCTGTCGCCCCCTGCTCGGGCGTCCCCGCCCGACGAGATTGGATCCTCTCATGCCATGATTTCCAGGGCATCCGAGCTTTTCCAGCTCTGCCCAGAAGAAAAGAAGAAAGAAGGGTTCCTTTACCAACGGCGCGAGGCTAAAAGGAAGACGGTCCTCGCTGTACCGCTTCTTGATGACATCTGGGATGAGGGGCTCGCCCTCCTAAAGAACCCTGCCACGGCGCCGGCAAAGAGGGACCGGTACGAGAAGTACCGGGTCCCCGACGCTGCCCCCTTGTGCCTTCGGGCACAACCTACCCCGGATTCGGTCGTCACGGCGGCGGCAAAGAAGAAAGCTGAGGGGGCATCGGCTTCGACATCAACTTCCCCGCCGGACGGCGAGGGCAGGAAGTTGGACACGATGGGACGACGGATCATCTCATCCGCAGCGACGACTATCAAGGCGGCCAACGCCCTGGCTATCGTAGCCCGCTACGACAGGGAGTTGTGGTTCAAAATCGCCCCTCTGTTAGACTTCCTTCCGGACGCCAAAATGGGCTGAGGCACTTGAAATCCTACCGGAGGGGGAAGATTGCTTCGGACCACGCCATCACGGTGGCAACGGACATCGCCGACACCGGTTTCCGTCAGTTGGGCAACGGCGTTTGCTTGAGAGGGCGAGGATGGCTCAAGGCCACGGATTTCCGCCAGGACGTACAAACCAAGGTTTTGGACATGCCCTTCGACGGGAACAACCTGTTTGGGAAGGCGGTTGATAAATCCCTTCAGGCCATCAAGACAGACACAGACACTGCCCGGGCACTGGCAGTGCTCCAACAATGACGGCCGTCCTTTCGGAGCTCCGGAGGCAGACAAGGTGCCTCCAAGGGATCCGGCAGTGGCTCCTCCACTTACCGCCAAGCGGCAAGATCTTCATCCCAGGAAGCCTACAGGGCACGCGGCAAGTCAGGTGGTGCCCGTCGTCGACAAGGAGGTCAAGGAGGCAAGGCAGCCTCCAAACAAGATTGAACCGACCGTGGGGTGTCGGGCCCCTGCCAAAGCACCCCGGTGGGAGGCCGGCTGGCGAGGTTCGTCAGCCTGTGGGAGTCCATCTCCACCGACCGTTGGGTGCTGGATGCCCTGGCCCAAGGGCACGCCCTCTAGTTTCAGAAGAAGTGCCCTCGCGTTCCACCCGTGGCCAGGAAGGGAAATCACGTCCCTCAACTACTGTTGGAAGTAAGGGCGATGCTCAAGAAGGGTGCCATCAAGCTCGTCCCAAAGAGGCTTCGGGGCTCCGGAGTTTACTCAAGGTACTTCCTCGTAAAAAAGAAGACAGGAGGATGGCGCCCCATCCTGGACCTACGACGACTGAACAAGTACATCAAGGCACAGAAGTTCTGTATGGTCACCCTCCAGCATGTGCTGGGACAGCTGGAGGAGGGCGATTTCCTGTCGTCGTTGGACTTGGAGGATGAGTACTTCCACATCCCCATTCTAAAAAGACACCGAAAGTTACTCAGGTTCTTGGTCCAAGGGCGGCACTACCAGTTCAAGGCCTTCCCGTTCGGATTGAAGTCGGCACCCAGGGTGTTCACCAAGTGCCTCGCACCGGTGGCTGCGCCTACAGGGGATCCACGTCTACCCCTACCTGGACGACTGGCTCATCCGGGCAAGGACAAGGGAGCTCGCCGTGGAGCACACTGCGAAGACCGTCCAGCTGCTCACAGACCTGGGATTCTCCAACTTTCCAAAATCCCACCTGGTTCCGTCGCAAGTCTCCCTGTTTCTGGGAGCCAAGCTCGACACAGTGGCGCAGCTGGCCTCGCCGTCGGAGGAAAGGACCAGGACCATTCTGGGCAAGGTGCAGCGTCTGCTGGCCACGGACATGGCCAGGGTAAGATCTATCAAGTCCCTCCTCGGGATGATGTCCTCCTGCATTTATCTGGTGCGCCTTTGCAGGCTTCGGATGAGACCCTTACAGGAGTTCCTCGACACCCGCTGGATCCAGTCGACGGGCAGCTTCGAGGACAGGATCCCTCTCAACGAGACGTTCCGTCAGGCGATCCGGTGGTGGAGTACCCGCTCCCATCTGTCGGCAGGCACGGACTTTCAGACCCCAGCTCACCAGGTGACGGTGACGACGGACGCCTCCCTGGAAGGTTGGGGAGCACACTCCGGAGATCTTCACGCGAGAGGCCCTTGGCTCCCGTAGGAGAAGTCTCTCCACATCAACATCTTGGAGCTCCGCGCGGTGTTCTGGGCCCTCGGGTCCTTTCTTCCGTCCCTCAAGGGCAAGGTGGTGAGGATCTTCACCGACAACACCACCACGATGTTCTACATCTGGAAGCAGGGCGGAACCAGGTCCCCGGCCCTATCCAAGGAAGCCCAGGATCTGTGGCATTGGGCCGTCGCCCAAGGGATGTTTCTGGTGCCTCTTCATCTGGCAGGAATAAAAAAACACGATCGCCGACTCACTCAGCATGGAGCTGCGCTCGTGCCACGAGTGGGAACTACGCCAGGATCAAGTGGATCGACTCTTCCCAAATCGATCTCTTTGCAACGGCGACGAATTCCAAGTGCCGGAGGTTCGCCAGCAGGTTCTCCCAGCCGAGGAGCATGGGCGATGCTTTCTCGTTCTCCTGGGACGGCCTATTTCTTTATGCGTTCCCTCTGCTGCCATTGCTGCTCCGGCTCATCAACCAGCTCAAGAGGTCCCGGTGCAGGATGATCCTCGTCGCACCGGCGTGGCCGAGGCAGATCTGGTTCCCGGACCTTCTGGACTTGTCAACGTCCCCACCAGTCAAGCTGCCGACGGACGCAGACCTTCTCTCCAGAGAAGGAGGCGCCATTCTTCACCACAACCCGGAGTCGCTGAACTTGCAGGCCTGGCTCCTGCAGCACTAGAGTTTGGAGGGTACGACATCCCGGCCGACTGCAGAGAGGTTCAAAGGCCAGGGCGTCCTCAACTCTCAAGTGCTACGGACATAAATGGAATTTGTTCTCTGTCTGGTGCCGTGCACAGAAGATTAACCCTCTGCGGATTACGGCCCCTCAAGTACTGCCGTACCTACTGTCGCTGGCCAAAGCTGGACTGGCTCACGCCTCAATCAAAATACATCTGGCTGCAATCGCCCGATATACCAGGACAACGGGACGTGCGTCCTTGTGGTCTCATCGCCTGGTGAAAGAATTCATGAAGGGACTATTCCGATCATTCCCGCCGGTGAAGGCTCCTGCCCCGGCGTGGGAGCTTAATGTGGTGCTGACCAAGCTCATGGGAGCCCCATTCGAGCCTATGCATTCGACGCCTTTGAAGTTCCTGTTGTGGAAGACAGCTTCCTCGTGGCCATCACCTCCGCACGACGAGTGGGAGAGATCCAGGCCCTATCTTGCAAGCCTCCATACTTGACTTTTCATGACACGAGGGTGGTGCTGAGGACACACCCATCCTTTATGCCCAAGGTGCCGTCGGACTTCCACCTCAACGTGCCCTTGGTGTTGCCAATTTTCTTCCGGTCGTCTTCGTTGCCGGCTGAGAGGACTTTGCACTCGCTGGATGTAGCTAGAGCGCTGAAGTTCTACGTGGACCGCACGAAGAGTTTTCGGAAGACGTCGCAACTGTTTGTCAACTTTGGGACTGTGAATCAAGGGAAGGCTCTCTCGAAGACTTCCATTTCCAGATGGCTCTCCGGCTGCATCATGCACTGTCACCGGTTGGCAAACCGGCAGCTGCCCGGCCGTCCGAGAGCCCATTCGACCAGAGCGATCGCTGCTACCACGGCGTTCATGTCTGGTGTGCCCCTGCTGGACATCTGCAGGGCTGCGACGTGGAGGTCGACGCACACCTTCACAAGATTCTACTGCGTCGATCGGGACTCCAGGGAGGAGTCCAGGGTCGGCCAAGCAGTGCTGCACAACCTGTCCGCCTAAGGTGAGCCTGGTGAGGAGGTAAGAGTTGCTTAATGTTGAGGAGTTGTATTGCTTAATGTTGAGCCTGTTGCCACCTCCCGTGGTTGTGCATGTGTGTACTGCTATGTATTCTCTTATTCATGAGCATGTGAATCCATGCCAGACCCCATGCTGGAGAAGGAACAAGTTACTTACCTGTAACTGTTGTTCTCCAGCATGGGTCTGGCATGGATTCACATGCGAACCCTCCCGCCTACCCCTCTGCGGCTCTTCACTTGGTCATACTGCCACTTTACGTGCTACCAAATCTGAGGATTGCTGCCGGAGGCGGGGCTTCGGGAGAGGGCAGTCATTGGCTGGGGGCAGTATGACCCAGAGACCAGTGATTGGTTACTACTAAGAAAGACAGATCAGAAACGAAACTGATACTGATTTTTTTCTATAACGAGGATTCCCGGCCTGACAACGGGGAATATTCATGAGCATGTGAATCCATGCCAGACCCATGCTGGAGAACAACAGTTACAGGTAAGTAACTTGTTCCTTATTTATCCTTCGGTTGATGGACGAAGCAGAGCAATATGCAGTGGTAGATGCTCTTTAAAACATCTGCATCCATGAACACTCAGGACGGACAAGTCCCGGGGTGTTGGGGGGATGGGTGCACATTTGTACCATCTCCAGGTCAAGAATGTCTGGACACAACAGGAATCCAAGCTGCACATCAACACACTAGAGCTGTGAGCGAACTGATGGGTCCAAGGGAATAATAACATTGCAGATGGACAACACAAGTTCCATGCATTGTACGAACAAGCATGGGAATGGGCCCTGCTGAGAAAGGACAACATTCTAGCCGATTACCTCAGCAGGGAACCAAACATTGTCCCAAGAATGGGAACTAGATGCCTCACAGTAGGGGACCACACCATGGACCCATTCGCTACCAGGATCAATGCACAATGCTCCATGTTCTGGGAGCAAGGATCTCTGGGAGATGTTTTTGCAATACCATCTAAGGGCAAGTTTCGAATAGATTGTGTCCTCCCACGTATTACTCATTTTATGATAAATCGTTCTCTCCAGCTTCGCTGCTCGGGAAAAAAACAATTCTCGGCAGAGGGCACTGTGCTCGAGGTCGTGGCGTCGATTTGTCCCTCGACGGACTCTGTACTCTGTCGATGTCACCGATGGTATAAATAGCTCGAGCCGCGCCCGTTGCTTCAGTTCCGTTTTTCCGATCGCTTCGCTATTGAGAACGGCGCGCTTGAGATTTTCTGTGAAGAAAATGTCTTCTTCGACTCCTTCGACACCCAAGACTGGGTTCAAGAAGTGTGTAGATTGTGGATCGAAAATGGCGATCCCGGATCCTCACCGAGTTTGTCTCTGGTGTCTTGGTTCCAGTCACCGGACCGACGACTGTGGTTCCTGCCAATCCATGACCGAGAAAGCTCTCCAAGACTACCTTGGTAAAAACCGGTAGTGTCCAGGATACTCAAACTCGAGTCGAGGACAAGTCGTCGAGGACTCTTCGTGAGTCGAACACCTCTCCGGTGCCATATAAAAAACATAAGTCGTCGAAGGCTTCGACTACATCGGCGGCGTCCGTTTCGACATCGAAACCAAAAATAACTTTGACGCCTGTATCGAAGTCATCTTCGAAATCATCGAAGATTCCTTCGACAACTTCAAAGGATTTTTCTATTCCTTCGACGTGTATAGTAGAGGAAGAAAGAAGATTTACTCCGTTGCCCAGGTCAGACTTTTTTAAGTCCATGTCCTCAATTTATGAGGAATCTGGCTCGGAGGAAGGGGAAGTTACTCACTTTGGAGTTTCATATGGCACGAAACAAGTTCCTGAGGAACTCATTGATCAAGAGTCCAAAATGAGACACCTGAGTGACACTACATTCTGCCAGTGGAATTGACACCTCCCCAGAATTCTAGTTTGCCAGACCTGATCCTGCAGAGCATGCAGACTCAGGGTACAGGAGTCTTATGACCAGAGTAATTGAGTATATGGGCTGGGGTAACACTTCACCGTTTTTGAACAAGATGACATGACGGATATAATTGTCAGAGGTCCTCAAAAATATCCAGTTCTCCCCTTTCACAGGGCTCTTCAGAGGAGGGTGGAGAAAAACTGGGAAAAGCCTGAGAGCATTGCTGCTGCAGATAGTAATTTCCCCAAGAAATACAGACCAGCTGGTACGGATCCTGAATATTTAAACAGGCATCCGACTCCGAAAGTCTAGTTATTCAGGCAGCATCCACATCAAAGCAAACTGCATATCCCACTATCCCTCCAGATAGAGAGGATAAAAAAGTTGATGCCTGGGCACGTAAAGTTTTCACTTCAGGTAGTATGGCCCTTCAATCGACAAATGTCACCTGTACCCTGGCCAGGTTTAACCATACCCTGTGGGACTGTATTTCGGCAGTGGCTGAGCATATTCTGGAAGGCGAGGAAAGGGAAGGCTTCCTGAATATAGTCAAAGACGGGAAGGAGGCAATGGGGGAATGTCTCCAGTCTGGACTGGATACTGCTGATAGTATCAGCAGATCCATGGCTGCAAGCATTGTGCTACGCAGATTTGCGTGGTTGAGGAAGTCGGAGTTTGCACCAGACGTGCAAGCCAGACTCCTCAACATGCCCTTTGATGGCTCGAGGCTGTTTGGCAGTAAGGCTGATCAAAGCCTAGGAAAACTTCAGACCTCGAAAGCAGCAGCTAAATCGCTTAGTGCCTCCATGCGCCATCCTCTAAAACCGTATTCTGGCTCATCTTCCTGGAGGGGTCGTTCTTTTCGTTACTACTCCTCATTTGGTAGAGGAATGGACAGGCTTCTCAAAGGGGCAAAAGAAACTTCCCTCATGGAGCACGAGGAAGAGGTGCAAAATCAGCCTCAGGAGCGGCATCTGTACCCTCAGCCACTCCTGCAGCCGCCTCCAAAACCCTCTGAGACCTTGTTGCACAAAACACCAGTGGGAAGCAGGATCTCTCAGCATCTGAAGGAATGGCGAGGCATTACCTCAGATGCTTGGGCACTGGAAACAGTAGCTCAAGGTTACTGTCTCCCCTTCCAAAAAAGGCCTCAGACTCATCCACCGGGAGCCAACTCCATAAAAACTCCAGACCCGCTCCTGTTGCAGGAAATTTTAACCCTGCTAGAGAAAGGTGCCATAGAACAGGTACCTGTAGCGGAGAGGAACAGGTGTTGGTACTCCCCATATTTTCTCATCCCAAAAAAGGACAGAGGGACTGAGACCCATCTTGGGACTTAAACTTGAACAAGTTCCTCAGGAAGGACCAGTTCAAGATGGTCACTCTTTCTCAGATCCTCAGGCTCTCCAACTCCAAGATTGGTTGGTATCATTGGACCTTCAGGATGCTTACCTTCATGTGCCAATCCATCCAAAGTACCTGAGGTTTGCGATTGGCAACTCTTATTATCAGTTTCGGGTTCTGCCATTCGGGTTGACCTCCGCGCGAGGGTTTTCACCAAACTGTTGGCAGTTGTGGCAGCGAGTCTCAGGAAAGGGGGTGTTCACATCTACCCCTACCTGGACGACTGGTTGATCAGAGCAAGTTCTCCAAAACAAGTTCAGGAACATCTTTCGATCACTTGCCACTTCCTCACAAATTGGGCTTCTCCCTCAATTTCAAGAAGTCTCATAGGATACCATCCCAAAAGCTCCAGTTTATCGGAGCAGTCTTAGATACTTCCTCAGGAAAAGCCTCGCCTCCCGAAGTGAGAGCTCTCCACATCCAGCAGATGGTAACCAAGTTCCAGAATGCCCAACGTCTACCGGCCTTCAATTTTCTCAGGTTGCTCGGCCTCATGGCATCCTGCATTTCCTAGTACCAGAGGCCAGGTTGAGAATGAGATCTCTTCAATGGGCACTCAGAACTCAGTGGTCCCAGTTTTCAGGGAATATGTCCGATCTTCTGCAAGTCCCGAGCGCAGTTGCTCAGGATCTTCTATGGTGGGCTTGCAACGACAACATTCTCAAGGGAGAATCTTTTTGGCAACCATGGCTGGAGATGACAGTAGTGACGGACGCCTCACTCACGGGGTGGGGAGCGCACACCAACGATCTGACAATCGGCGGTCGTTGGTCTCCATCGGAGTCCAAACTACACATCAACCTTTTGGAGTTGAGGGCAATCAGACTAGCGCTGAAGGCCTTTCAACCCTCTGTACAGGGAAAGAATGTCCTGATAATGACGGACAACATGGTGGCCATGTACTACCTCAACAAAAGAGGAGGAGTAGGGTCACTACCACTGTGCAGAGGCAATGCAGCTATGTTTCTGGGCAATACGAGATGGAATCTCTCTCTCTGCAATTCACCTAGCCGGAGAGAAGAACACAGCGGCAGACGCTCTGAGCAGGCAGAGCACGGTCTCTCACGAGTGGGAGCTGGCTCAGGAAGTCCTTCTGGAGATCTTCTCCCTTTGGGGAACCCCTCAAGTGGATCTCTTCGCCACCGCGATCAACCAGAAGTGCGATCAGTACTGTTAAAGGGAATTTCCTCAAAGTGGAGCTCTGGGAGACGCATTCGTAGTGGAGTGGAAGTTTCCACTGCTGTACGCGTTTCCCCCAGTCCCCGTGATTCCTCAAGTAATCAGGGGGTTGAGAAAGTTCAGGAAAACCATGATCCTAATTGCCCCGGATTGGGCCAGGAGGACGTGGTACCTGGACCTCCAATACGTCTTCCACAAAGAGAGGATCTTCTTTCGCAAGAGGAAGGTCGGGTTCTCCATCCAGAGGTCAAGACACTCAACCTTCACGCATGGTTTCTGAGAGGTTGAGATACAAGGATTGGGATCTTCCGGATGACGTAATGGAAGTCTTGCTTTCGGCCAGAAGACCAGCAACAAAATCTTTGCACAGATGTCGCTTCAACAGGTTTAGTAACTGGTGCAAAGATAAGGATGTAGACCCTTTTCAATGTGGCACTCCAATGCTGCTCTCTTTTTCTGTTACATCTAGCCAATCTGGGGCTCCAGATAGGAACAATAAAAGGATACCTTGCTGCGCTGTCCATTTTCAAGCGCACCTCGGAAGAGGTTTCATATTTCAAAATACCATTAATCATTCAATTCTTAAAAGGGCTTACTAATGTATACCCTCCAGTACCTTTTCATGCCCCAACTTGGGATTTAAATTTAGTACTGAAATGTTTGGCTTGCATACCTTTTGAGCCTCTGCACTCCTGTCCAATGAGGCTACTAACACTAAAGACTGTCCTTGTGGCCCTATCATCAGCCTGCAGGGTTAGTGAACTTCAGGCTGTCTCATGCAAACCACCATATACTGTTTTTTATAAGGATAATCCTTAAGGTTAAACCTTCCTTTTCACCAAAGATAGTTTCGGACTTCCATTTGTCACAAAAAATAATACTACCAACATTTTATCCTACTCATTTGGGCAAGGAAGAGGAGAGACTGCACAGACTAGGTCCCAAGAGGGCTCTTAGTTTTTACATCTCAAGGATGTCTAAATTACGACAAGATGACCAACTGTTTGTGGGTTATACTGGTCATAAACTGGGCTCATCAGTAACAAAACAGACCATATCCCGCTGGATCATTTTGGCCATAATTGAATGCTACAGATTGGCAGGAAAAGACCCACCAGATGGGCTTCGATCCCATTCTACAAGGGTAATGGCTTCTTCTGCGGCTCTTAAGAGGGGAGTTCCGGCAGCAGATATTTGTTCAGCTGCAACTTGGAAAAAAATGCATACTTTTATCAAGCATTACTGCTTGAATACTGCCTCCTCCAATGAGGGGTTATTTGCCAAGGCAGTTCTGCATTCTGTCCATGAAAACTGTAATTAGTACTCCCACCTCCAAAATTGCCACTGCTATGGGAGTCTATCATAAGATGAGGAATACGTGGGACGACACAATCCATTCGAAGAACAAGTTACTTACCAACTGTAACGTTCTTTTGACTGGATGTTCCTCCCACGTATTCCTCATCGACCCTCCCATCCTACCCCGCAGTACAGTTTGTTTTCTTACACTTTCCTCTCACGAAGAATGTATCTGTCATGGGGCACGCCTGGGTTTTCTTCCTATATTTTCATCGAAAAAACAGAACTGAAGCAACGGGCGCGGCTCTAGCTATTTATACCATCGGTGACGTCGACAGAGTACGGAGTCCGTTGAGGGACAATCGACGTCATGACCTCGAGCACAGCACCCTCTGCCGAGAACATTTTATTCCGAAGCAGCGAAGCTGGAGATAACGATTTATCATAAGATGAGTAATATGTGGGGAGGAACATCCAGTCGAAAGAACGTTACAGTTGGTAAGTAACTTGTTCTTCTCTACATCTTCCTCCCCTTTCCACTAACACCCAGAGTAGTAGACAACAGCCTAGCAGGATGATCCTCGTAGCCCTTTGCATGGGCCAGACATATCTCTGGTACCCCACAATACTGAAGATGACTGTCGCAGAGTCCATGCGATTTTGGTGTTCACCCTATGCTACTGTGCAGAGAGGCCAGATATGGGACTGCAACACCACTGGCTCTCTTGCTTACAGCGTGGCTCTTGAACACCAGAGGTAAGCACATTTAAATGTATCAGAAGAATGCATGACGGTTCTAAAGGCGGCCAGTGTGCCCTTTAAGTGGAGAACATATACTGCGTAGCGGAAAATATATCAGTTTGTGCTTCAAGGAAGGAATAAACCCAGATAACATCACTGTAGTGCACCTGTTACGCTACCTACTACACTTCACAAAGGTAGGTCTCTCGTATGCTTCATCAAGGCAGTCAACTATTATACTGAAGGACAGCAAACAGCACCTTTCGTCAGTGATCCAGCGATCAAAATGTTCCCAAAAGGACCTAAGATCACTTTTCCAATACTGTCATGTCCTGTCCCGTCCTGAGAGCTCCACACTGTGCTAACAACCTTAATAAGACATCTGAGATTGTCCACAAATAAGACCTAAAATTGCTCTCCTGGAAAGTAGGCTCCTCTCTAGCTATCACTTATGACAGATGTATCAGAAAGATTCAGGCATTGTTACTGTGACATATCAAAGGGTGTCCTACCCGCTAGTCCTCAGGGACTGTCAGCCAGGTGTCCAGGACACGGCCATCGCTTTTGGGTACAGTTCCTGGGAGTGGACCAGTGCGGGGGGGGGGGGGAATCACCTGGGGGAGAGGTCTTTGGGTAGTGGGGGGGGAGGTGACCGATGGTGAGATGCAGTATTCCCTCACCCTTTCGTGTACATATGACCCATCCTGTTTTATAGGATTCTCCAATGTCCCAACTTCTCCACCATCCCCCCCACCCCCTTTCTACACCAGCAGAGAAAGGGTGTGACTGAAAGCAGAGGCTAACCCTTACATATCTCATTGGACATGTCCTGCTAATCGGGTCAGGCACTTAAGTGCATACACCTAATACCAATTAGCTCTTCTCACACAGATAAAAGGCAGAACATAAGAGACACTCCGAGCAAGGTGGAACATGAGCAAGAGCAGAACTTCCAGTGCAAAGCCGAACCTACTGGAGCAGAGCGACAGACCGAGGGATGAGAGCAAAGAGTAGAGAGCCCCAGCAGTTCCTTGCAGGAGGTCGTTGCCTCCAAAAGGCAGCGAAAGACACATGGAGAAGGCCAAATCCTACACAAGAAGACTGCATTGTGTTTCAAGGACGCCAGCGACCATCCCGGGAGAACGGCGGAGTTGGGGAGGCGAGGCCAAGCCTGCGGTATTAACCTTCACTCGTGAATTAAAAACTGCCAACCCAAGAAAGAAATGCACAAAGCTGGTGTGTTGGCAAGCGACATGAAAGACCGGTGTGTGTTAAGTAAAGATTGAAGTTGCAACAGTATATCACACAGTTGAAGGCTGCATGCTTATGGATGAGACGCGAAGGAAGGCAGACCTGTGATGAACTTTGAATTACTGATACCTGTGAAACCAGCAATTCTGAGTAGCAGAATGGTCCGGCGAAAGCCCACCCAAAACTCTGTGTAAGGTGAAATGTTTTTGTTATGAAGTGATAAAGTGATTGAACTATAAAATGTAAAGTGATCAAAATAAACCGCAGGAAAGCGGGGGGGAGGAACAAAAATGTGAATATTGAACTTTTGTACTTATGACATAGAACTACCCAGACTAAGACACTGGGGCAAATGACACAAGAGTGTGAGCTGAAGGGTAAGTCGAAGTGTTCTTGTGGAGGCCTATAGTAAAAGCCACGCACATTTAAAAGTCTTCGACATCAGGAAAAGGTCCAAGCCCGACTACAGGGAGACCGGAAGTGTGATAAGTTAGGGGACGGGAAACCCTTAAAGGATGTGAATTAAGCTTGGGGAAAGGAATTTCCTGCAAGTTTTGTTTGAACGGTCCGAGCCCGACTGAGGTTGACCTACGTGATCGTTTTTCTTTGAAAGGTCTGAGCCCGACTGGCGTGAACATTTTTGTTAAACTGTTATGAAAGCTGTAAAGAGACACTTTAACGTGGAAGGCCAGGCGGGCCTCAATCCACGTTTTGAACTGCCTTTGTTTTACCTGAACCCTGGTGTCATCTCGTCTACAGGAATGCCTTACTCAGTGCTGTCTAACATGGGGAGGAAAGCTGACTCAGCCACATTTATTCTTTATATTCTAACACTGATTTTCCTTTGCATACATATTCTCCTGTACACACTTTTTGTACAAGAGATAGGGCAGGCATTAGGTTTTGTTAGTGTAGACCATTTTGATTTGACGGACTCAACTAGGACTGTTTTATTTATTATTTGATGGTAGAGACTACTCCATCCTAGCTATAGGGCAAAGTAAGAGTGTTTCCAAACCCTGAAAATTAAATAAAGGTTTTACAAATTGTACCTTTTGTGTCAGTCATACCTTTTGATACCATGCCTCCCTTACATTAACCTGCTTTAGGTCTTTGCAAAGGATAGGGTAGTTCTCAAGCCACACCTCGTTTCAAGAAATAACTTTGAATGGATCTCCAATCCGACTTTCTTTTCTGACCATTCCACGATTGGTGAATGTATATTGCATTCTATGAACCTTAAGCTGGTGCTAAAATTCTATATCCTAAGGACCCTAAACTTCTGAAAATATTGCCATTGGTTACTATCCAATGCAGGGCCCCAGAAGAGTTGTACCATATCGAAGAAAGGATTGGTTGATTGGGCGGCTAGCTTCATCCTACACAAACATGATCTTCAAGGCCGCACTACATCATTTCTTGACTCACTCGTCCAGAGGCAAGGCAACAATGTCTGTTTTCCTTCATAAACACACCAGAATGATCTTTGCAAAGCGACCACCTGGCGTTCGCTGACCATCTTAGTAAAGTACTACTGTGATGAGTCTGGTCGGAATCGGTAGTTGGTCAAGCAACATCTTTATGCATGACAGTAAGAGCAGCCTCACCGTCCAATCCTGATAGATTTATTGCATGCACATATTCTTGTTTTGCACCTAAAGCCTTACAACCATGATTGGCATGTGGTGATTTTGAGAATGTGTGCCTATGTGCATGATTGTACTGCTTGATAATCTATTCATGCATGTAAATGTATGAAAGATTTAATGCTGGAGAATTGGTTACTTCGCTGAACTATAGTTCTCCAGCATTAGTATAGTTCATACATTCACATGTGTGATGCCCTCCTCCCTTGTGTCTGCACAGTGCGTAAGACAGAGATGGCAATCGCATGACTATGCGTTTGAATCTGAAAAGGACTGCTCTGGTGGAGTGATATCTCTGTTCACCTTGTTGGTTTCGGCAAAAAGAACCAATGCCGTCGGACCCACCCATCGATTAGTCCTACAAATGTGAGTTCCCTTGCTATAGTCCGTATGCAATGTGGTTTTCTGTTATATACCGGGAGATATTCAACCATGTGAATCTATGAAACATTCCAGTACTGGAGAACTACAGTTAGTTAAGTAACTAATTCTTTCCACTTCAGTCAGTACCTACAATCGCTTTTATTTGCGCTAGGATTTCTTTCCAGAAGATCCGTGATTTAGGTTTCCACCACATGTGGCACATGGCCCTTGCGTCTCAACAATTCCATCAACTTGGGAAGTCTTTGGGTGAAGGGGGCATATACCACACAAAAAAACTTGCATGCTCTCTTTTAGGTGCATCTAGAGGACCTATGAAACCTTTCACAGATACAAATCCATGATTACCCAGAGATCAAGATCCCAATCTTATTTTCCTATCCTATTATATACGTTTGGGGGGCATAGGGAAGGAAGAATCTAGACACTAGGTGTTCTATCACTGGAGATCCCATCAACCAACAAGAATTTATGTAATTTGTGCTGGTCTGGTCCCTAAGGTCATCATTTCTTTGTGGGAGAGCCACTGGCAGATCTGAGCATATCTAAATCATCTTTCATATAGCTGGAATGTTTGTTTGCATTCCATAGGTAAGCAGTTCAGCTGTTTAAAATATATATATATTTCTGATGTTTGTTAATCTGCTTAGAATCACATGCTGTGCATAGGTCCGACATCCAGTGGTCACTGCAGAGTATTGCATTCTGTTTTTCGTAGTCGAAAAGGGGACGTCGACAAGGCGTGTCTGAAACACTATCCCTATAGTGACGTGCGTTGTACCCACAATCCCTCACGCGTCGAGGTCCCTCAGATTGTTTTTTTCCGCCCAGCTTCTGGTCGCCTTCACGCGGAGCTCCTCGAGAGACATTGCAACTCCTCGACCTTTGGTCGTTTTTTCTCTAATATTAATAATCCCTCCCTCGACGCAGTTGTAAGCTGTTCTCCGCCGAAAAGAATCTTCGACGGAGGGTCGAGCGGAAGGAATCCTTCGGCGCTGCCGAACACGTGGCCTGGCCTCGCAGGCCATATACAGTAGGGAGAGTGGGGTCGTGGGACATCTCTGGGTCTTTTCTGAGAATGCCTTTCCCTTTCCCCTTCCTTTCCCTTGGGGTGTTTATCGCGATTTATTGCCTCGGCTATGGAGAGGACACCGTTTAGGTTTTGCCCACTTTGTAAAGGCAAATTCACTTGGAAGGACAAGCACTCACGGTGTAACCGCTGCTTGCCCCTCGATCACAAGGAGGAAAGGTGCGCGGCTTGTCGGCTTCTTAAGCCTAAAACTCTAAAAGACCGAAGGGTTAAAAGGTGGGCGGCCTACGCGATGTCGAAGGCCGAAGGTTCACCCGCCGCTGCTACCACCGACAGTGACGAGGAACGCGATAACACGACCTCCGCTACGGAAGTCGAAACCCCCTCTAAGGAGCGCTTACGCGCTTCGTCGTCTGTCCCCGGCCCCGACGGGCTCGGCTCACGCCCTGCTTATGGGGATGAACACCCCGGCGACACAGACGCACACAAAGATCCACATAAACACACAACCCACGGCTCTTCTTCGACGAAGTCGAAAAGACCTTCGGCGCCCAAGGAGACGCAGGTTCCACCGGCGGCCTCCTCGGACCGTTCGGGTTCGAAGCCCCTCTCGCAGCCGCGACCTGCGACTGGGCTTTCGGCAAACAAGGGCGCTGCCACCAAACCATCGGCCGGTGCGCACCAACAGAAAGCGCAGACCGCCGTAGAGCGTTCGATACCCATAGCGTCGAAAACTCAAGCTTCCGCCGACAAACGAGTCGCCGACAAGCGAGTCGCAGATAGCTTAGCAAGGATCGCTGTAGCCGACGCCCAAAAGCGTACGCCGAAGATTACGTCGAGCGTTACGCATCAGTTAAAGGATACGCCGAAAAAGCCTGAAGGGAAGCAGGGACTACCCCCTTCAGTCAGGGAGTCTCCCGACTCACCTGAAGGTTTTTCGGAGGGCGACGGGACACTTTCCTCGACGCTTTGGGAGAGGTCGAGCCATTTCGAGTTAGATAACCCTATGTTTCCCCCGCCAGACCGCTCTGGGGTACCCCATGAAACAATGGAAAGACTCCACCTCTGTATGGAGAGGATGGAAAGGTTCATGACCACCCAGGCCTCTCAAACTCACAAGAGGACCAGAGAAGGGCCTCAGGAGGACCCCAGGGCCAAAAATCCGAGGCTAGTCGATCCCCAGCAGGACACAGCCTCAGACTTCCAAGATGTATATGACCTCACTGGGGAGGAACAAGACTTCGAGGAGGAAGATGATTTCATGGACAATGAAGAACAGAACCAGGAGGAATGTCTGGAAGACAGAACAGACATTATAGAAGAAGGCTTCGGGGTTAACCCAGAAGAGGGACCTTCACACCCCTGGCAATCACCATCAGTGTATTCCGACACTGATGTCCTAAACCTAACTCCTCCGGACAACTCTCCAGTTAGGAACACGTCTCCAATTGACGATCAGCCCACGTTCAATGCACTGTTGCGCAGAGCAGCAGCGCATTTCGAACTCGACACCGGGGAACTCTCTCCAGAATTGGACTTTGTAGAAAGAGTGATTAAAGAAAAACCCCCGGTCAGCCAGACCATTCCACTCCTCGCTTCAGTGAAGAGAAGGATCATACCTTCGCTGTCCACTCCCGCAATGATCAGAGGGGTCAATCCACGGATTGAAAAACTTTTCACTCCTTCACCCTCAGACCCCCTCTACATTAGGGGACATTCCATTCCGGATTCCCTAGTGGTATCTAATACTAGAAAGAGGGCAGGGGTACCACTTTCCACCAGTGAGGCACCCCCTGACAAGGAGGGCAAGAGGCTATATGCCCTTGCAAAAAGAGTTACTTCCTCGGCTGCCTTCTCAGCAAGAATTGCCAACAATTCATTGCTTGCAAGCTACGCAGACGCGCAGTGGGCCAAACTGCGAAAAGACGCCGAGGAAGCACCGGAGCCTTTACGTACGCGCCTACTGTCAACTATTGGCGAAGGAACCCAAGTGAACCAGAGCATTGATAAAAACTCTCTGGACGCGGCAGAAACAGCAGGACGTTCCTTGGTACAAGGAATACTCCTAAAGCGCCATGTATGGCTGCGCAACTCAGGCTTTAAACCAGAGACACAGGCGTCTTTGATAAATAAACCTGTCGAGGACGCTAACCTCTTCGGAAAAGCGGTAGATGAAGCCCTAGAGATGGCTAAAAAAGAGTTCGACACTATCAAGACTCTTGACCAAATCTCTAAGCCCACTACCAGGCGCGGCTATGGCAACAAACGCTTTTTTCGTGGCCAACGCCAACACCAACAACAAAATCAACATCAGCAATACCCTGCCACCAATTACCAAACCAATAGTGGGCAGTACAGCCAAAGAGGCCAACGCCGGGGCAAAGGGAGGGGTCGGGGATCCACCCCCAGAGCCTCCCAAGCCCTCAACAACTCCAAGTGACGCGAAGATTCGCGTCCCCTCCCATGCAACACCGGTCGGGGGCCGGATAACATCCTTTCTTCCTGCATGGGAGGAGATAACGTCAGACCGTTGGGTACTGTCCACCGTAGCCCACGGATACTGTATCGAATTCAACAGTTCCCCATCCTACAGACCCCCGAGGGGACGTCGCATGACACCGGAACATCTTGCCATCCTTCTCCAAAAAGTACAACTACTGCTGGAAAAAGGAGCCATAGAGGTCGTGCCTCTATCTCAGGTAACGGAAGGTATTTATTCAGTGTACTTCCTTGTACCCAAAAAGGATCTAACCATGCGCCCTGTATTAGATCTGCGCCCAGCGAACAAGTTTATCAAACCCCAAAAGTTTCGTATGGTAACCTTACAGGAAGTAATCCCACTGCTTTCTCAGGAAGATTACATGACAACATTGGACATGAAAGATGCATACTTTCATATTTTAATGTTGCCAGCGCACAGAAAATACCTCAGGTTCATGATAGAGGGCAAACACTACCAGTTCAAAGTGCTACCCTTCGGCATAGCATCAGCACTAAGGGTATTCACGAAGGTGCTGGCAGTGGCAGCGGCCCACCTGCGCAGGTTGTCCATCCCAGTCTACCCTTACCTCGACGACTGGCTCATAACAGGGGATTCTTACGAAACATGCTTCTCCAATACCCAAAAGACAGTAGACCTTTTGTTCCAGTTGGGCTTCTCCATCAACGAAAAGAGGTCCAATTTAGACCCCAGTCAAATCAAGCAATTCCTAGGGGCTCTAATTCAAACAAAGGACGGCCTCGTCTTCCCCTCCAAAGAGAGGGTCCAAAACATGCTGTTTCAAATCCCTCAATATGTAACCGGTCGAGAGGTGACGGTACGCAAGGCAATGCGCTTGCTAGGAATGATGGCGTTGTGTATTTATTTGGTACATCACGCGCGCCTGCGCATGCGCCCAATGCAAGAGTGGCTCAACAGCCAGTGGTGTCAGGCCAGCGGACTATGGGAGGATCTAGTTGTGGTCTCGCAGGCCTTAGTTCTCTCGCTACGGTGGTGGACAAAGGAAAACATGGAAAAAGGGAAACCCTTAGCCACACCCGCGGCGGAAGCCACTCTAACCACAGACGCATCCCTCACAGGATGGGGGGCGCACCTATCCCATCAGACTGCTCACGGAGTGTGGACTCCGAACGTAGCATCCAAACACATAAATCTACTGGAGCTACTAGCTGTGTTCAAGGCGCTAAGAGCCTTCCAGGAACACCTACAAGGCAAAACAGTAATGGTCCTTACAGACAGCACCACAGCCATGTACTACATCAACAAGCAGGGGGGCACCCACTCTCCAGGCCTGTCCAAGCTGGCCCAGAATATATGGAAGTGGGCTCTCAAACAGGACATGTTCCTACTATCACTACATGTACCCGGGGAACTCAATCTGCTAGCAGACAGTCTCAGCAGAGATTTCCCCCTGCCCAAAGAGTACGAATGGCGCCTGCACGAAGACATCGTCCTCGACGTCTTCACACAATGGGGATTCCCAGATATAGACCTGTTCGCAACCCTGGAAAACTCACAATGCCTAAGTTACGCCTCCAGGTACCCCCAGAACCAATCCAAGGGGAACGGTCTGTCGATGCAATGGTCAGGGAAATTTGTTTACGCTTTTCCCCCGACTCCCCTTCTCAACAAAGTGGTGCACAAGATGCACCAGGAACAAGTGACCATGATACTAGTGGCCCCAATGTGGGCACGACAACCATGGTTCGCTCACTTGATGGAGATGTCTCTATCCCCCCCAGTAAAACTCCCCTGCCCGTACAACATGCTGTCTCAGGACAAAGGCAGGACTCTGCATCCATGCCCCCAGAACATGAACTTAGCAGCTTGGCTCCTGAGATCATAGAGTTCGGACATCTACAACTCCCGCAAAGATGCATGGACATCCTCAGGGAAGCCCGAAAGCCGAACACTCGCCACTGCTATTCTAGCAAGTGGAAAAGATTTGTCATCTGGTGCAGGAGTAAAAGCATCAACCCTATTGACTGCTCTCCCACACATGTGGTCCTATACCTAACCCACCTATTGGATTCAGGTCTAGTGTTTAACTCCATTAAAGTCCACCTAGCTGCACTTTCTGCATACACCACTTCCCAACTCAAAGTGTCGTGGTGGAGGATCCCTGTTATAAAGGCCTTCATGGAGGGAGTAAAGAGAATACACCCCCCGATAGCTGACCCAGCTCCCGGATGGGACCTTAATGTGGTACTTACCAGACTCATGGGCTCTCCATTCGAACCCATGCACAAAGCATCTCTTAAACACCTCACGCTTAAGACTGCTTTTTTAATAGCTATCACCTCCATCAGGAGAGTAAGTGAACTTCAGGCTCTTTCTATTCTAGACCCCTTCGTTACAGTTCACAAAGATAAAGTGGTTCTACGCACTCACCCTAGGTTTGCTCCGAAATTTATTTCTAAATTCCACGTAAACCAATCTATAGAACTACCAACGTTCTTTCAAAATCCTTCCAATTTGGGAGAAAGGACTCTGCACACACTAGATGTACGCAGAGCGGTCATGTTCTACATGGAAAGAACCAGACCACTGAGGAAGACTAATCAGTTCTTCGTCTCGGTGGCAGCAGGAAGAGAAGGAGATGCAGTTTCAAAATCCACTATTTCTAGATGGATTGTTCAATGCATCACTCTCTGCTATACTCTTGCTAAGAGAGAACTGCCCTTTAGGCCAAGAGCACACTCTACTCGAGGCACGGGGGCATCCATAGCATTCATTGCAAATGTTCCCCTTGAGTCCATCTGCAAAGCGGCTACCTGGAGTTCTGTGCACACCTTTAAAAAACACTACTGTCTAGATACACACTCTAGATCTGACTCCCAGGTGGGACAGGCAGTATTACGACACCTTTTCTCTACTGTTCCTTCTCATAACCCACCGCCAACTCCGGGTACTGCTCGCTAGTCTATGCACAGAATGTGATTCTAAGCAGATTAACAAACATCAGAAGAGAATGCATTACTTACCGTAAAAGCATTTCTGATGATTGTATCTGCTTAGATTCACATGCGCCCGCCCTTCCTCCCCGCTCGGATGGAAGGAACATAGACTTCCTTTATATATCTCTCTCTCTCTTTTCTGTACTCACTCACGTCTAGAAGGCTCCCTCAGGGCAGAAAAATACAAACAGAGGGACCTCGACGCGTGAGGGATTGTGGGTACAACGCACGTCACTATAGGGATAGTGTTTCAGACACGCCTTGTCGACGTCCCCTTTTCGACTACGAAAAACAAAATGCAATACTCCGCAGTGACCACTGGATGTCGGACCTATGCACAGCATGTGAATCTAAGCAGATACAATCATCAGAAATGCTTTTACGGTAAGTAATGCATTCTCATATCTGAGGCTTGTGAAATCTGCTTAGTTCACATGCTGTGCATAGGCCGACATCTAGTGGAAGCTGCGGAGTATTACAGTTGTTGTTGTTTTCGAAACTCGAAAAGGGACGCCGACAGGGCGTGCCAGTAATACTATCCCTAGTGTGACGTCCACTGTACCCATGATCCCTCATGCGTCGAGGTCCCTCGGATTGTTTTTTTCCGCCATGCTAGACAGACGCGTATTGCGGTGTTCCTTTTGGCGATAAGCCATTGACTTTGTATAATTATGAAAGTTTTTCTTTCATCGACTGCCGTAACACCACGCTGAGGAAGGAGAAAGAATACTGCCCGTTTGAGACCATCGCGACGGACCGTACGGCCTTGGAACGCAAATTCTCCCCTTCCTACACTTTGTTCGCCCTCCTGCCATTTCCATAACCCATTATTATGGAAAATACACCATTTAAGTTTTGCCCTAAGTGTAATCGCAAATTTCCCTGGGTCGACAAACACTTAGTTTGCAATTTGTGTCTCCCGAGAGACTACGTCAAAACGTCTTGTCGAGCGTGCAGGCTCTTCGAGGTAAGACATTGAAGGACCGTTGAACACAACACTGGGCCCACTACGCCAGGCAACTCGAGGACATGGAAGTAGAGGTAGCCTTCAGCGATGGCAGCAGCGCCGTACTTTCGGACGGCGAGGGCACTGGAGTAACTTTGTCTACTCAAGCACAGGCCCCCGACCCCATAGGACAGGCCACTGGCCATGTTGTGGGGACTACACCCGGTGGCGGAAGCGCGACAAAAGCGCACACCACCAAGCACATAATCCCCAGTCTACATTCGACAAATGAGTCGTATACTCTACAACGTTCGACTCCCTGTGAATGGCCCAGAGTTCCGGTTCTCTGGGCAATATTGTTAAAGATTGCCGCATGACAGTGTTCAGACGTCGAAAGACGGCAAGGGTGTCGCACGAAAAACACCTTACGAAGGCTGTTCGTCCGCGGATGATGCCTCGGCCCCCACACTCGAAGTTCGACATTCCTCATCTGGTAAGACGTCAGTGCCCAAAAAGTCTGTTACACACTCCTCTGTGCCCTAGGGTCGGGAAAAACACCATAACAAATCCTCCAAGACCCCTCATAGGGACAAAAGTCCTACTAGGGACAGGTCTTCACAAAAGGGAATTTTGTCCAAGTTCATAGAGAAACCTAAGGACTCTAGGCCAAAACGTATACCTCCTACTAATGAAGATATGGGTATTCCCAACATTGTAATCCCAAATTCAAAGGAATGGTCTTCGCAAGATATCGTTAGTTATGCGAAGAATGACCTTTATGGCAAATTTCTTTGAGAAAAATCCAGATGACCTTCAAAGTTTTCAATCCACTCCTCCCACCTCAGCACCTTCTGGCTCCCAACCGTCTGCCTCTCCGCCCCCTGCTAAGAGGGCTCGCTCTGATGACCCCGCACAGGGCCGGCCAGATTTTCTGGTTTGACCCATGTTTACCGTTATTGCTTCTACTGTTCCATGTTTAATGTATTTTTTGTTGTTCATTGTAAAGCGCCTTGGATTAAGGCACTATATTAAAAAAATTAATAAAAATACAAAGATAATCAACCCCTCCTCAACGAAGTCTTAGCCAAAGTGGTGGAACACTTCCCTATTGACACACAGGAGGTACAGGAAGACAGACTTCACTGAACAATTATTGGGAGACAAAAAGACAGCAGGGCAGTTTATCCCACTGCTAAAATCGGTGCAACGTAGAATTCAACATTCTTTGGAGGCACCTAATCTCACACGGGCCATTAAACTGCGTGTGGAAAAACTGTTCAGGCCTGCACCTTCAGACCCCTTATACATAAGAGGCCAGGTAAAACCAGATTCTTTGGTTGTTACCACCACAAGAAAGAGCATGCACACCCCTTGCTTCCTCCGAGGCTCCACCGGATAAGGAGAGCAAGAAGATGTATGCAATGGGCAGAAAAGTCGCCCCTTCTGCAGCCTACCAAACAAGAATTGCTAACAATGCTACACTTTTGGCAAGGTACAACTGCCGTAAGTGGGAGGAGGTTTCCGCGTTACTCTCCTCCGCACCTGAGCGACTGAAATCTCAGCTAGCTCGGGTGACAGCAGACGGAAGAGCTATATCTACTTGTCTCCTCAAGTCAAATTTCGACGCGGCTGACAATGCAGGGAGAGTCATCGTGAGGGCACTATTATAAAGAGGCACGCATGGCTTCGCCAGTCAGGCTTCAGGCCAGAAACACAGGCCACCCTAATAAATATGCCAGTGGAACCCCCCGATACCTGATGTGCTCTTCGGCAAAGCTGTAGAAGACGCACTTAAGGCAGCAAAGGAGGACATTAAAACTCTAAAATCTTTAGTTCAGCTCTCAAACAAGCCCACGGGGCAAAGAGGTAACAGTCATTTTCGCCACTTTCAGGGGCAAAATTCTCAGAGGGGATCAGAGGGGAACAGGATACCACCAAGGCCAAGGTTCCTATGGCAACAACCAAGGACAAGCCCAACGTAGAGGTCGTGGTAATCGGGGCAGGGGCCCAGCTCGAGGTTGCACCCCACCTCAGAGCAAGTGACATTCCGCTCCAGGTACCCTCCCATGCATCTCCAGTAGGAGGACACATTTCCAACTTCACCCACGCAGAGTAGGGTATCACCTCCGACAGATGGGTGCTGTCCACGGTAGCAGGAGGCTACTGCATAGAACTACTTCAACGTCCTCACACGACACCCTCCGCCCCCCATCCCGGGACAAAATGTCCACTCGGAGGAACATCGGGTCTTTCGGTCAGGCAGTGCAGGAGGCTCTAGGGGGCGCTGCATCAGCAGTCCGACCAGAGTCCGTCAAATAATATCTCATAGAAAAATTAAGTTTGTGAAAAAATAAATGAATACTGTTTGTCAATAACATGTTGTGTACGTTTTTATTAGTTGACACTGCGCCAGACCCAGTCTGACTTAGCGCGTGCAGGAGCAGCAGTCTAGGTATTCCATTTTCGTGCTGGTGCTCCTGCAAACCCAGGCACCGTTCACTGCATCGATGTTTATGATGCTAGGAGGGAGCAGCCTTAGGGCAGCAAATAGCAACATTTGTTGCTGTCACTTACCCGGTTGGCGCCAGCCATCCCCCAGGCCTGGCCACACGTGTAATCCTTCAGCGCATGCCCTGCTATGACCCTGTGTCAATTGGCGCTGAAATTGCAGAAAGAATCGGGTGGGATCAAGACCCAGCAGGACGTCAGCCGGTGCGCAGCCAAGAGGAGCCCAGAGCCGAGAAGCCACCCTTGTGCCCCTCCGGCTGCCACTGCCAAATTGGCCCAGGGGTGTTAACCATTATAATTGTGTTAAGTAACTGTACCATTAATGTATATCCTTACTGCAAATCTGCAGAAACTCATAAACTGCACTCCCACCTGCACTCCATTTTCCATACCAGGTGTTAGCAGGTCGGGCAGTGAGTGATAGCTGTGTGCTTTTGTGATGTGGGTGGCGAGGGACAGGGTCAGCTTTCAAATGGGGCGTACATTTAGATAAGGAGAGCACCGACGAGGGTGTCTCACCTGCAGAGGAGCAGCGCTCAGAAACCAGTACAATCTGGACGGTGGGAGGGCAATCTGGGGCTATCCGGGCGAACCACAGGGATTCTGGGCAATCTGAACTCCCTTGAGAAGCGCTTCGAATAAGTCCACCTGGCTCATTGGCGCGTGGTGCTACACTCCATGCTGGATTATCTGTTCTGGCGACTTGTGCTCACTTTCAATTTATAACAATTGAATGCATCTTTGTTTGGAATCCTGTTTGTATAGCGTCAATTAATTTAAGTCCTTGAATGCACAAATAAAAAAAAACAAATGGTGCCTTGAGGCCACCAAGGCAGTGAATGCGGCGCTTCTTGATGAATAAGAGTGAGCAACAGAAGTGCCAGAAGAGTAATGCAGTCCAAAATGACCATGGGGCAGATGGAAGACACAGGGACATTAAAATACCCCCACAAATAAGATAATAAGGGCATGAAAGGTATGAGTGATACACAAGGGTGATAGAGGGGTGCATTAACCCACTGACCTGGGCAGACACTGGCCTCTCTACACCCCACCCATAAGAACAAGAGGGCCAATTCACAAATAATTCCCCAGGAGTGACTCTGTGCCCCTGCCATGCCAGGAGTAAAGCAGGAGTACGCCAGAGTGATTCTCAGCACGTTCTCGGTGAATCCCAATGCCCTGCCTGGGCTTAAATCAAGGGTAAATCAGAGTCACTTCTATGTGACTCGGCCCATGTGTCTGCGGGCATCGAAGGCTTTTCCCATCGATAATCAATACTTATCCAGGTCTGCTCGTCTAAATGCTAATCTCATACTTATCCAGGTCTGCTCGTCTAAATGCTAATCTCACCACCAGATGACACGTTGCTGAGCCAGTTTATGCAGTGGTAGTTTTATTAAACACTGCTTGCATACAGCGTAGCTCAGTGCTTTAAAGGAGCAGGTACTTGGTGGTCCTGAGTACCTGCACTTCTTGTGTTTGAAGGACATAGTACCGGCACTTCTCAGCAGTAAGAAGGTACTCTGGTATACGTGGTACCTGCACTTCTGGGTTTTATTTTCAAGCACTGGAGTAGTTTAAGGGTGCTATTCATTAACTGGTATATTTGAGCTGCTATTGCCACCAGTCACTGGTATTAAGGGCAGAGTCTAGCACAGTGATCTAAAAGTTCGTTCCCCAAGAACCAAATCCATTCCGTGTCATCAGGATATCTACACAAAATGCATCTGGAGTGCAGTGCTTCTAAATGGTGGTAGTTCACCCCTCCAGGGTTTATCCTAAAAACGTGGTGCGGTTCTCGCTCTCGGGATCTGGAATAAGCAGGAGTAGAATAGGGCGATGTATGGCATAGCAATATACTGTTCACTACAGTGGCATAGCAACATGCCATGGTACAACATACAGTACAAAAGCATATAGGGCATAGACACGCCTACCGTGAAGTAACAAAGCACAGTAGTAGGACAGCCTACAACATCATGGCATAGGGCAGAATATCTAAACTTAGATTAACAGAAGAAAATATAATGCATATGAGACTTAGCGCACCTAACCCGAAGGTATCTGGGCGCAGGATCACAGGTTGCATTTGTTGTGCAGGTAGTTTCGTTTACATTTGTAAGTACATACAATGAAGAGGTGACAAATTGAAATACAACGAAGATAGTAAAGTTACTGTGCAGGTATATACAAATTCTGGTACAGAGCATCGCACAATTGCAGTCTACATTCAGTTCCCTGCATGTGTCAAAAATCTTATACTTGAGTTATAGATATAATATAAACCAGGAAGACTCAATAAAAGGACATCACCGTTCATCTCTGCATGGGTCATTTTCTCCCCTTGCCCCATCAGAGAAGAGATTCACTCAAGAGGAAAAAGCACAGCTCCGTGCGGGGGTGTATTTGGGCATAGGTTGTAGCAAGGAGGGCTGATGCCAGGACTGAGGGGCATACAAGTGGGTGCTGAAGGCCGGGATCGATGTGCATCAATAGAGCTGGGATTGGGCCCCGTGTCTGGAATAGAGCTGGGAGTGCTGGATTAGGATTGAGGTGCATTAGCGGTGCCTAATGTTAGTCTCAGTGCTGGAATAGAAGGGGCGGTAGGGTGGTTGCAGGTCAGGAATGGGGTGCAGGAGCTGAGCTGCCTTTTGGAATCCATACTTGAATAGCAGGTGCACTGTTAGTTGAGTGGGGTGCATTAACAGAGCTGTGCGTTGGTCCCAGAACTGGAATAAAGTGAGTTGCGCTGCGTTGGAATTGAAAGGAAGAAGAGCCGCTTTTCGGTCCTAATGCTGGAATAGGAGGGTTGCAGCTGGTCAGGTTTGAGGTGCATTGGCAGATCTGCGTGTGGGACCCAGTACTTGCACACCTGATTTCATATATGCACAAATGATGATTTCACAGGGAACTAAGCTGTCTCTGTTCCTCCCTGGAGGCCAGTCCGCCCTGCCTCCTTTGTGGTCCCACAGGTCAGTTACACAGCAGGAAAAGATTATCTACAACTCGGCAGTGTTGAAATCGAGTACATATAATGATTGCAGTTTGATGTAGCTTGTTTTATTATTTTAAGCATTACTTTACGAAAACAAAACTGTCATTTTCACTGTCGCTTCTGAACATTCTTAGTTTTCCCACCTAATTTGTTCACACATTTGCTCATGTTATTTGGCAAAATTGGATAGCCTCTAGTAACTTAAGTGTATGGGAAATCAATATTTGTTGCATACAAGCCTGGCATGTGCCAGGAGTGACTCATTTCATTTTGCTCAAACCTTCCTTCATCTCACTTGATCTCCCTATCCTAAATCCATCTGGTTCAACATATGGAAGGACATTACCTATTCCTTTATATGCTGCTGTGGGTGGGCGCACCCATCCCAAAACTCCTCTAGAGGTTCTATTCATTTTTTGCACAACAGCACAGCCAGACAAAGGTTGCCTAATGATTTTTTGCTATAACCTACCTCTGGGGAGGGGGCAGCGAGGGAAGCTTAACCTATTTCACCACAAAACACATCTGAGGTAGTATGCATTTAAGCAAAGATATATTGGAGTGGCTGTGCAGTGAAGTAGGAAAACGTGGGGCAGATGCATATTAGTGAAGGAGGGAAAGGATTGAGATAGGTGGGTGTAGGAAGGGAGGAGGATAGGATGGAAAGGTATGGGCAACACAGGCATGTTAGAGGTCTGTGATGTCAGGGGATGGAAAATGGTGTGCCTGTTTGGATGTGAGCAGTTATGGGGCTGGTGAAATGTATGGGGATGGATAGTTCTGGAAAGGTGTCAACCGACCCCATCAGGGAGCTGCTGTGCAACAAAGGTTGTGGGTATAGGATGGAAGATAGTGCTCATTACAAATACATTACGCATAGGGTGTGGTGGTGTGTTTGTGAGAGGAGATCAAGCAGACAATAAAATATGCCTTCGAAATTACTATTGCATTTGTATTTCCATCTAGTTCTTGATCATGTGCCCTATTTACAACATTAGTAACATACCTTTTTTTTATTCTCATTTTTGGGGGTCGGGCGGGGGCACCAACAATGCTTTTCGCCTGGGGTGCAATCTGGTGTAAGACCGTCCCTGCAGCCAACCAGGTAAACAGGGGTATTTATTCAATTTACTTCCTTGTGCCAAAATAAATCTATCTATGCGCCCTGTATTAGATTTGCGGCCTGCGAACGAGTATACCAAGTCACAAAAGTTCCGCATGACTATGCTACAAGATGTAATCCTGCTTCTAAAAAAGGGGGATTACATGGCAACACTGGATATGAAATATGCCCATTTTCATATTTCATAGAAGATTCTTGCGTTTCAAGATGGTGAACCAGCACTAGCAATTCAAGGTGCTGCCCTTCGAAATAGCTTCGGCTCCAAGGGTATTCACCGAGGTACTGGTGGTGGTGGCAGCGCACTTGCGCAGGGAGGCAATCCCAGTATACCCTTACTTGGACGACTGGCTCGTAAGAGGAGAATCACCTCTGATTTGCAGACAAAACATCCAAACAACTATCAACCTCCTCTTTCAATTGGGCTTCTCTATCAACAAGAAAAAATCAAGCCTGGTGCCAAGCACCTCCAAATAGTTCTGAGGAGCTTTCCTAAACACAGAGGAAAGAATTGGTCTTTCCCTCAGAGGAGAGAATAAGAAATGTGTTACTGCAAATACCTCATTATCAGGCCGGCCGCCAGATAAGGGTGCGCAAAGCGATGCATTTAATAGGCATGATGACATCTTACATATACCTGGTTCCTCACGCGCGCCTGCGTCCCATACAGGAGTGGTTGGCGAAACAATGGTCTCAGGCAAGCGGTCAGTGGGACGGTCTAGTGGTCGTTTCGCCAACACTGGTACAAAGTTTCGATGGTGGACGAGAGAAAATCTTACGACCCACAGATACAGGCAGTGGTCACAACGGACGCCTCACTGACAGGGTGGGGGGAGGGCTCACTACCTTCACCTCACAGCTCAGGTTCTGTGGTCTCACACTGCAGCTCAGAACCACATCAATGTGCTGGAACTTCTGGCAGTATTGAAAGTCTTTCAGGCGTTCGAACCCCATTTAACAAACCTGTTGGTGCAGATCCTAACGGACAGCACCACAGCAATGTTTTATATCAACAAACAGGGTGGGGGGGGCATGCTCTCCAAATCTATCCAGACCTGCACAGAAAATCCGGAAATGGGCACTCGGTAGGAAAATGTTCCTGCCATCACAACGTGTACCAGGGGAACTCCACGCTCTAGCAGACTCATTGAGCAGAGATGCCCTACCAGAGTAACAAGAGTGGCATCTACATGAAGTCGTAGAACACCTCTTCTCTCAGTGGGGTTTCCCAACTATAGACTATTTCGCCACAAGCGAAAATCGTCCAGGTTCCCCCATCCAGGCTCCAAGGGAAACGCCCTAGGGATGAACTGGTCAGGGAAGTTTGCTTACACCCCCCCAACTCCCCTAATGAGGAAAGTGGTGAACAAGTTAGAAAAGGAACCGATTACTCTGATCCTTGTTGCTCCTATGTGGGCAAGAAAACCGTGGTATCCACATCTGCGCAGACTGGCAATGTGTGATCCCATCAAACTCCCGTGCCAGTACAACCTACTCACCCAGCATGGAGGACTAACAGTGCACCCACAGCCACACACTATGAACTAGACAGCATGGCTCCTGAAGTCATAGAGTTCGGACATTTCAATCTACCACAGATATGTATGGATATCTTGAAGGAATCAAGAAAACCGAACACTAGGCACTGTTACTATGATAAATGGAAACGATTTGTAATTTGGTACCAGAATAAGCAAATCAACCCCATTGATTGTACTCCTTCCAACATTCTAACCTATATGCTCCACTTACTAGATGCATGGTTAGTGTTTAACTCCCTAAAAGTGCACCTGGTGGCTTTTATCAGCCTACACCACTTCCCATAACAAGGTGTCATGGTGGAAGATACCAGTCATCAAAGCATTTATGGAAGGGACAAAGAGACTCCACCCTCCAACTTCTAACCCACCACCAGGTTGGGACCTTAATGTGGTACTCGCTAATATCAGGGAGTCCCCTTTGAGCCTAGACACAAGTCTAGTCTCAAACACCTGACTTATAAGACTGCCTGCTTAGTAGCCATCACTTCCATAAGAAGGGTCAATGAAATCCAAGCTTTGTCCGTGCAGGATCCTTTCTTTACTATACATAAGGACAAACTTGTTTTACACACTCACCCTAGGTTCTCACCTAAATTCATCTCCATATTCCATGTCAACCAGTCTATTGAGCTACCAGCTTTCTTCCAGGAACCCAAAAGCTCTGCTGAAGTAAAACTCCACACACTGGATGCGAGAAAGGCGGTCCTCTACTACGTAGACAAGACCAGACTGCTACAGATCAACTGTTTGTCTCCATAACGCCAGGCAGAGAAGGAGATCGCATCTCTAAGAATGCCATTTCTAGGTGGATGGCAATGTTCCCTGTAAGGTGCGCGCCTGTGCGGCCGCGCACCTTTGATTTGGGAGCCGCGCATACGGCTTATTTTACTGTGCACTTGTTCCATCATCATTTTGATGCAAATATTATTTTTTGTATTTTATTTTTTTTTACACTTTTTTTTTTTTTTAATAAACCACATTTTTTTGGGGGACCCGTTGGCTAGGCTGGTAATGTGCCAAACTAGGGTCTGACTAGGAGGAGGATGGCCCTGTCAGCACTCAGCATGAGTCTGTTACGGTTTCTAGGGCTTCAGGAGGGAGCCTGCTGGGTGGAGGAGGTGGAGTTTGCCAGGGCCTAGGAGGCGGAGTTTGCCTGGGCCCAGCGTGGGCTGGGCTGCTTCACCATGCTTGGAAGAGGTGGAGTTTTCACCTTGGAGGAGGTGGAGTTTGCCCGGGCCCTGCCAGACTGGAACATTCCAGAATCGATTGTTCCCGAAGCATGTGTACCCTCACTGTCAGAGACAGTTGAGCAGCGCTCCATTCGGGCATCATATAAAATCCTGTTGCCAGTGCTGTGCCAAGGATTTTAAAGGTGAGTGAGCAGCCCCCACACAGGACCGCTATACTGTTTTTCTTCCCTTCCCTCCCGTTCCTTCTTTCCCTCTGTCGAACTCCGTTCTTTCCCGCTTCCCCCTTCAGGTACTTACTCTGCTCCATTGCGGTGAGCATTGTAGATAGTAAAGCCCCAACCCCAGAAAGCGTTGTCGACTATGCAGAGTCTCCACTCTTCTCTCGTGTTTTCCACTTCTTCCTTGAACTCTTTGTAGCTACTGGCGGACCATCACATCCCCTCTTTTCTTTTCTTGCTGGTAGAAAATAGATCAGAACACTTTGTGATTTGTATCTATGTACCAGACGAGGGTTCAAGTCCGACTCCCGACTCCTGCATTGTTGGTCCTGTTTTCTTATTGGGATACTTCTATCGGAAATCCAATGTTCATTTTCCGTATTGTTCTATTCTATGTTTTGTTACAGCTTGTTGAATTTGTTATACGTAACGTAGTATATATTGAGAACAGGATGGTTTGACATGTCTTAGAGGAGACAATGTGGACCATATGATTGCATGGCTTGCGGGCCATGGCAGGCACCCTTTCGGGAGGTGGCATGGTTTGGGGCACATCTTGCCTGCAATAATTAAATTGACAAGGACATGAGCCGGCCTTAAACAAGGTTTTTTGCTGTGATCTTGAGTTTGGACATCCGGCGTCAGATCAACACTAGGTCGGTGTTCAGCCCAGATGTTCATTTTCTCGAGGAAGAGGGCACATTTCGAGATGTAAATGCTTAATTGGGCGAGGTTGGCAATGGCAGACACAAAGGACATATTTGATTAAAAGCGCTACACAACCATCGAACACTGAGCGTTCTCTCCTTGTGCCGACCCTTCAGAATATTGCGGCATTAATTTCCAAATTTTGCAGCCAAAAATGGAAATATTGTGGCACAAACATGTAGATCTTGCAGCATTTATGCTTAATTAAAATGTTGGTACTAGATTCCAAACTTTCAGAATTCCAGTCCCAATGTAATTATTTAGCTTCCAAACTGGAAGCAATCTCTCACAGAGAGAGGTTTTCTCATGCGAAAATATAGAAGGCACGAAGTGTCTCCTAGTGATTATCTTGTCTGGTACCTGTACTAACACCTGTGCACCTTTTTGTCTGCAGCTAAAGAACTAAAACGTGTTATTTAGCCTGAAAAATTGCAGTTTCATATTGTCTAAATATACAATATCTCTTGCTAGAAATCTTAGCTATTTATAAAGTGCACCATTGCCATTTACATGACATTGTGACTTTAAGGACCACTTTGCTTGATTTCATTTGAATTGGGCAGTGTTAGGATTGGTATGGTTTGGGTCTTGATGGGAGTGAGTAGTCCTGTGCAGCATCTGTGGTGTTTGAGAAGTGAGTAAGTCTGTTTCCCTGTGCATCACTTACCTGGTGTGTTTACTGCAGTGATAAATAACCCTGCAAATCCTGAATGGTGCTGTCCGAAGTGAATGATGATGCACTGGCTTGCACACAGCATTTTATGGTATAGGATTGTGGGGTAGGGTAGGTGTGCCGTCGTGCCTGCCTGTCTCTGGTGCGTTAGGAGTGTGTGTGCAATTCCCGACTATCACACTGCGATTGTTGGTGATGCATTGACCTCTGGAAGGCCTACCAGTGGCACACACCAGGGCATTGGTTAACTCAGCAAATGCCAGAAATTGACCGGGGATGGGTTCTCAGGGGAAACCCGTTGAGTAAGGAAGGGGTGGGATATGACGAGGAGCAAGGGGTATCAGTCTAATTGATATGGTGTCGGCAGCAGTTATCACCTTTTAATACACAGGGGCTGGGAAAGCCGATTAAAATGTGCAGATTATTGGACAGTATGAGGGATCTCCAGATGATTGATGATAGAGCACTGTGATTGGAAGGATTGTAAATTCGTCAAGGGAATAAACACAAACAGGAGGCCCAGTGAGGCGGCTGCAGACATTGCTAACATTCTCTGCGTATTTCATTTGGAAAATGCTCATCAAGTCGCATTTTCAGTTTTGGTTCTTAGGCAGCACTTTAGCGACATTGTAGGAAAGCCCCTAGACCTTCACACCAGAAAAAATACGACCCCAGATTGGGGCTAAACACGTGTTGTTCCTTTGTCTAGTAGGCAAGTAGCAGATTGATTCTAACTTTGCTCTGTCCCAAATCTAAGCATGCTGGTTTACTGAATTTTTACTTTTGCCTTGGCCCTCTTAAGTGCATATGGCGATCTACAAGGAGGCAGGGGTGCGCCTAAATCAAAATGTTGGGCGGGGGGAGGTCTAACCCTTTAAATGTGGGAGAGGTGCCAACTTCATAGATTGTGGGGTCAGAGCAAACTTACTTGTGTGGGGTCCTCTAACTTCTTCACACATTCTAATGAGACTATTCTAGTGCAGCTTCAATGTTACTAGCAGTTAACTCTCTCCTTCACATCTGAAACCACACAGTAAAGGAGTGCTGTGAGAATGAGCTGTCTCCTGCCCCTTAGTACCCTTCTAATCACTCCCAGTCCCTGCACTGACATGCAAGTACTAACCCCCTCAATTGCCTAAAAACGTATGCATATGAATGGGGTTGCTAACAATGAAACCCTTTACATTAGTAATTACAAAGCCTTTGTTAACTGTGCAGCTGCGGCGAGCACGGTTTTTCATCTGTGCCCTGCCTGCCAAAGGGACTGTAGTGTACGTCAGGCAGGTAATGTCAACAGACTCAATATAACCGAACTTAAACAATAGAGCACCCAAATGTCCCTTGAAGTAGAGCTGCTTGTGCCGCAAATTCACATTCCTCACATCGATTGCAAACTATGGAATTGGATCACTAAGCCTTGCTCAGTGGTGTGGCGCCACCGCCGCGCCGACTACCCTAGTCAGTTGTGCACATGACTGAAAAACAGCCCGCACACAACTATTCTTTGGCGCACACAGCCCAAAATAAATACAAGGAACATTGGTGGATAGTCAGATGTATCCAACTGTGCTATTTCCTATCAAATACGACACTGCCTTTTACGCCATGGGCCCACTCCACAAGAGGTACTGGAGCCACTCTGGCTGCCATTGCAAATGTCCCCTTAGACAGTATTTGCAAAGCAGCTACATGGAGCTCTATACATACTTTCACTCGGCACTACTGCATTGACGCTCATTCCAAGACAGATACACAAGTGGGACAAGTGGTTCTAACACATTTATTCGCTCATGAACCTTCTTACATCCCACCTTCTTCGACTGCTCGCTAATCTATGCACAGCATGTGATCTAAGTAGATTCCACTAGCCTCAAAAGGGATACATTACTCACCGTAATCGTATTTCTGATGCTTGTATCTGCTTAGATTCACATGCGACCCACCCTTCCTCCCCTCGGAGAAGGCACATGGATGATTGAGCTTGTTTGAGTACAGTTATATCTGCTTGGATACAACTGTACTCAAGCTACACCTCATGCTACACCTCATGCTACCTCATGTCAGAAAAATAACAATCTGAGGGACCTCGACGCGTGAGGGATCATGGGTACAGTGGACGTCACACTAGGGATAGTATTACTGGCACGCCCTGTTGATGTCCCTTTTCGAGTTTCGAAAACAACTGTAATACTCTGCAGCTTCCACTAGAGGTCGGCCTATGCACAACATGTGAATCTAAGCAGATACAAGCATCAGAATATGGTGAGTAATGTATCGTGTGTATATATATTTCTGAGGCTTGTGGAATCTGCTTAGATCACATGCTGTGCATAGGCTGACATCTAGTGGAATCTGCGGAGTATTAGTTTGTTTTCGAAACTCGAAAATGGGCGTCGACACAGGGCGTGCCAGTAATACGATCCCTAGTGTGACGTCCACTGTACCCATGATGCCTCACGTGTCTAGGACCCTCAGATTGCTTTTTTCCGCCGTGCTGGTCAGAAGCACTGAGCGGAGTTCCCTGACTTAGTCAGATTTTGCAAATATTGTTATATATTACCTCGGAAGGTTGTCCGGCAGGGCAGCTATGGGGAAGACCCCCGGCGACACGAGCGCTACCCACACCACTTCCAGCAAACAAAGGTCCAACCGAGACTAGACGCGCACGTCGAGTTCTCGGAAAGAGGCACGAAGAGAACGGTCCACCGAGTCAGTGTCCTCTGGGCGTTCGCGTTCGAGATCGCCGCATGACACCAGGCAACCCTCACTGTTGCTAAGAGTGCCTCGCTCCCCTTAGTGACTGAGGTTCGGTCGTCAGAGGATGCCGCCGACCTCTACCCCCAGGCCGCACTGAAGCAGTCGGCGTCTGCAGGCAGCGCGAAAGCTGCTACCGAATCCCTTACACTCTCTAGAGACAGGGACTCTACCCCCGAATTTCGGCGCCAGGCACCGAAAAGCTCTGATAGGGTCCAAAATCGGGGAAACACTCTTCCACCTACGGGGAGGGGGGAAAACAACAAAGTAAGCAGTCCCAGCCTACTTCCACTCCTAAACTACATTCTTCTCCACCTAAACAGATGGACAAGTCTCTTGTCCCTAAGGCCCCCCGTTCAGCCCAGAAGGTCTAGTCAGGACAAATCTGTCTGTTGTCCCTAAGACCCCTGTTCAAACCAGTAGGTCTAGTCAGGATAAAGCACTCCAGGAAAGAGTTATTCCCAGTTCAAGGGAATGGTCCAGTGATGACATAGACAGAGTAATGTCAAGAATGTCATCATTGGCAGATTTCTACGCCAAAAACCCGGAACACTTTCTCTCTTATACCCCAGAAGGGTCAACTCCCTCAGGCTCTAAGGATCCAATACCCCCAAGTAAGAAGTCCCGGGCTGAAGCACCAACTCAGTCTTCAGACCCCTTCTATATACAGCCCTATTCTCAATATCAGGAAGATCCATCCTTTGGTGAGGATCCAGACGTGGGCATGTTCGAAGTACAAACTGGGACAGGCTATTATGGGGATGATGAGGACCAAGAGGAGGAGGATGACTACCCAGATACATACAGGGTAGATTCCCCGGTAGCGAAAGAGCCCGCGGTTACCGACTCCCCTGTCGACAACCAGCCTCTCCTGAATGAGGTCCTGTCCAGAGCGGCACAGCACTTCCACATTGACACCCAAGGTGCTCAGGAAGAGAGGGACTTTGCAGAGGAATTGGTGGGAGAAAAGAGACCTGTTGCTCAGGCCATCCCTATCCTTAAGTCTATACAAAGGAGGATAGACCCTTCCCTTGTTAACCCCAATCTCACTAGGGCAGTAAACCCCAGAATTGAACAGCTTTTCAGGGCAGCCCATTCTAACCCACTGTACTTAAGGGGACATCTCAAACCGGACTCCCTGGTTGTTACAAACACCCGTAAGAGGGCGGGAACACCCTTGTCATCGTCCGAAGCTCCCCCCGACAAGGAGAGCAAGAGGATTTATGGCTTGGGCAGGAAAGTAGCCTACACTTCCGCCTACCAGGCAAGAATTGCCAACTCCACCACCCTGCTGGCTAGTTACAACTGCCATCAGTGGGAAGAAGTCGCGGCTCTCATAGACTCCGCCCCAGAACCCTTAAAAAGCCAATTGGCACGAGTTTCGGCAGAGGGGAGAGCCGTGTCAGGTTGCATTTTAAAATCAAGCTTTGATGCCGCGGATAACGCCGGCAGATTAATTGCTGAAAGCACAGTCATCGAGAGGCATGCTTGGCTACGGCAGTCTGGTTTCAAGGCCGAGACCCAAGCATCATTGATAGATTAGCCGGTGGAGCCGGATCTATTGTTTGGAAAGGCGGTCGAGGACGCGCTAAAGAATGCCAAGGACGAGTACGAGACACTCAAGTCCCTAGGGCAACTAACCAACAAACCCCCTAACAAGAGAGGGAATGGCAATTTTCGTCGGCCTCGCGGACAAAACTCCCAAAAAGGCTCAAACTATTCCCAAGGCAGGGTACTACAAGGAACACTAACCAGCAGTCTACCCAGAGTAATCACAGGGGTAACAAAAGAGGTCGTGGTAGGGGTAGAGGCAGTCCCAATAAAGGAGGGGGCACGCCTCCACCAAAACAGTGACGCTCCTTTCAGGGTCCCTTCTCACGCATCCTCAGTAGGGGGACGCATTTCCATCTTCACCCAAGCTTGGGAAGGGATCACATCAGACAGATGGGTGCTGTCCACAGTGTCCGCAGGATACTGCATAGAACTCCTAGAGCGTCCCCGAAACCACCCTCCACGACAAAGAATACACTCCTTAGACCACCAGAAGATCCTACCCGAAGAGATAGAAATTCTTCTCGCAAAGGACGCGATAGAACAGCATGTGATATAAGCAGATTCCACAAGCCTCAGAAGGGATACATTACTCACCGTAATCGTATTTCTGATGCTTGCATCTGCTTAGATTCACATGCGACCCACCCTTCCTCCCCTCTGAGAGAAGGCGCATGGATGCTTGTAGTCTTACCTTATCTATCTTCTATCTGCTTGGATCATCTGTACTCGCGCTACTCCTCATGCTACCTCATGTCAGGAAAAATACAATCTGAGGGTCGTGAGGGATCATGGGTACAGTGGACGTCACACTAGGGATAGTATTACTGGCACGCCCTGTGTCGACGCCCATTTTCGAGTTTCGAAAAACAAACTGTAATACTCCGCAGCTTCCACTAGATGTCGGCCTATGTACAGCATGTGAATCTAAGCAGATACGAGCATCAGAAATACGATTACGGTGAGTAATGTATCCCATATATGTGTGTGTGTATATATATATATATATTTCTGAGGCTTGTGGAATCTGCTTAGATCACATGCTGTGCATAGGCCGACATCTAGTGGAAGCTGCGGAGTATTACAGTTTGTTTTTCGAAGTCGAAAAATGGGCGTCGACACAGGGCGTGCCAGTAATACTATCCCTAGTGTGACGTCCCCTGTACCCATGATCCCTCACGCGTCTAGGATCCCCAGATTGTTTTTTTCCGCCATTCTGGTCGGAAGCACTTCATCGGAGTTCCCTGGCTTTGCCATATTTTCACTCTAAACTAATTCTAATTTGCCCCGTTTGGCCAACCTTTCGTCGATCAACATCTCGACGCCGAACCGGGGAGGAGATCAACGTCGAATACCCGACGGATTGGGCCTTGAGGCTTCCGCCTCGGCTCGGGCCTGGGCCGCTGGCCTCGGCCCTACAAGTAGGGAGAGTGGGGGTGGTACACTTCCACACTCGACACCTTATTACCTACACACACTTGCCCGCTGCCCACAGGCGCGTATGGAGGGTACGCCCTTTCAGTTTTGCCCCAAGTGTAATAAGAAATACCCTTGGGTAGATAAGCACGCTACGTGCAACCTTTGCCTACCCAGAGACCACCCCGAGACGGGTTGCAGGGCCTGTAGCAGGTTTAAGGCAAAAACTCTTAAGGACCGCTCCACCAAGCGTTGGGCCCACCACGCCAAGCTAGCAGCTATGGAGGCGGAGGGTACCTTCAGCGACGGCAGCGACGCCGAACTTTCGGACGGCGAGGGCACCAAGGCGTCGAAGGACAGCCGAACGCACGTCCCCGGCCTCGGAAGGTCGTCCGTCCCGGCGACTATGGGGAAGTCCCCCGGCGACAAAAGCGTTACACATACACACGCTAAACACAAAAAATCCACCCGAGATTCGACGTCGTCGAAACCTCGGAAAGAGGCACAGAAGGAGCGGTCCGAAAGGACGTCCTCTGGGCGGTCCCGGTCGAGGTCGCCGCACGACGTCAGGCAAGCCTCCACACTTGCACAGAGTGCCTCGACCATTAATATCCCGGAAGATCAATCGTCCGGAGACGAACACGACTTCCACCCCCAGACTGCACCCCAGGAAAAGGGTACATCACTTGGGAGTAAAGAGGGGCCAGTTTCGAAGGCTAGTTCGAAAGACAGGGATTCCACCTCCGATCCTCGACGCCAGGCGTCGAAAGATAAGGGAAAGGGGAAACACACTTCCACCCACGGGGAAGGGGGTAAACAGCAAAGGAAACAACCCTTGCAGTCCTCCACTACAAAAGAACTGACCAAGTCTTCTCAGGGCCAATCCATAGAAAGTCCCAGCAAGGTCACCCCAAGCTCAAAACTCTGGTCATGCGAGGACATTGACAGAGTAATGTCAAGGATGTCTTCCTTGGCGAATTTTTTCGAAAGACACCCTGAACAACTCCTAGCTTTAAACCCTCAGGAAGATTCTCCCTCAGGGTCAAGGGACCCTATCCCCTCAAATAAAAGACCCCGGGTCGAGACACCATTTAGGCCTTTAGACCCCATCGAGGTCCAACCCTATTCTTACCTCTTCCCTACAGACCAAGGAAACTCTTCCCTTATAGAAGGTCAGGAAATTGACACGCCAGAAGATCCTGCAGGATCAGATTATTACGGCGAAGACGAAGACGAGGATGAGCCAGAAAATAGCCCAGATATTTTCAGAATGGACTCACCAGTCGAAAGGGAAGCCCCAGTGTCTGACTCCCCAATAGATAATCAGCCCCTCCTGAATGAACTGCTCTTTCGGGCAGCTAACCACTTCCACATAGACACACAAGGTGTCCAGGAAGAAAGGGACTTTGCGGAAGAACTAATAGGGGAAAGGAAGCCAGTAGCCCAGACCATTCCCATCCTAAAATCTGTTCAACGCAGAATAGCACCATCCCTTGTCAACCCAAACCTGACAAGACCTGTAAATCCGAGAGTGGAGAAGCTGTTTAAAGCAGCCCAGTCGGACCCCCTATATATTAGAGGTCAACTTAAGCCAGACTCTCTAGTAGTAACCAACACCCGCAAAAGAGCTGGTACACCATTATCTTCCTCTGAGGCTCCCCCCGACAAAGAAAGTAAAAAACTTTATGGTTTTGGCAGGAAAGTAGCTTCCACGGCAGCCTACCAAGCCAGAATCGCGAATTCCACCACACTGTTGGCTAGCTACAACTGTCACCAGTGGGAAGAAGTGGCAGCACTAATAGACTCTGCTCCCGAACCCCTTAAAAGCCAGCTAGCTCGCATTTGTGCGGAAGGAAGGAACGTGTCAGGCTGCACTGTAAAAGCAACTCTGGACGCCGCTGACAATGCGGGTAGACTTATAGCAGAGGGGACTGTCATCAAAAGGCATGCTTGGTTGAGGCAGTCGGGATTCAAAGCAGAAACACAAGCTGCGCTCTTAGACAAACCAGTGGAAAGTGATCTCCTGTTTGGGAAGGCAGTCAAGGACGCTCTAAAAAACGCTAAGGAAGAATTCGACACCCTCAAATCCCTTGGCCAGTTAACTACCAAACCACCTAACCAAAGAGGGAATGGCAATTTTCGTCGCCCCCGCGGCCAAAATTCCAATAGAGGAAATAGCTACTCCCACACCCAGGGTACACAGTGGAACACCAGCTCACAACAGTCTACCCAGGCGTATGGTAGGGGTAGTAAAAGAGGACGTGGTAGAGGCAGAGGCAGCCCCAGTAAAGGAGGAGGCACGCCTCCACCAAAGCAGTGACGCTCAGTTCAGGGTCCCTTCCCATGCAACCCCAGTAGGGGGACGAATATCAAGTTTCACCCAGGCATGGGAAGGGATAACATCCGACAGATGGGTGCTGTCAACAGTATCCAATGGGTACTGCATAGAACTACTGCAACGTCCCCTAAACCATCCTCCAAGACAAAAAGTCCACTCTTTACAACATCAGAAGATCCTCCTCGAGGAGATCGCCATTCTGCTAGAAAAGGACGCGATAGAACTCGTCCCGGGACACCAGGTAAACAAGGGTATCTATTCAACTTACTTCCTTGTGCCAAAGAAAGATTTAACAATGCGCCCAGTTTTAGACTTACGGCCTGCCAACAAGTATGTCAAGCCCCAAAAATTCCGTATGACCACACTACAAGAGGTAATCCCACTCCTAAAAAAGGGGGATTACATGGCAACCTTGGATATGAAAGATGCCTATTTTCATATTTCCATGCTCCCGGCGCACAGAAAATACTTGCGCTTCAAGGTGGACAGTCGCCACTACCAATTCAAGGTACTGCCCTTCGGGATAGCTTCTGCACCAAGGGTATTCACCAAGGTACTGGCGGTGGCAGCTGCACACCTACGCAGGGAGGCAATCCCAGTGTACTCTTATCTGGACGACTGGCTCATAACGGGGGAAACCCCAGGAATCTGCAGGTCAAACATTCAGAGGACCATCGACCTCCTCCACGAATTAGGCTTCTCCATCAACGAGAAAAAGTCAAGTCTGGTGCCAAGCACCTCAAAACAGTTTCTAGGAGCTATCCTAGATACTCAGAAAGGATTGACCTTCCCTTCGGAAGAAAGAATTCGGAACATACTTCTGCAAATTCCGCATTATCAGTCAGGTCAACAGATAACAGTACGCAAAGCTATGCGGTTACTCGGCATGATGGCGTCATGCATTTACCTGGTCCCCCACGCGCGTCTGCGCATGCGTCCCATGCAGGAATGGTTGGCGAAACAGTGGTCTCAGGCAAGTGGTCAGTGGGACGATCTAGTGGTCGTTTCGCCAACACTCGTACAGAACCTACACTGGTGGACAAGAGAGAATCTCGCAAAGGGGAAACCCTTTTACGATCCCGAAGTACAGGCAGTGGTAACTACAGATGCATGCCTGACGGGGTGGGGAGCTCACCATCTCCACCACACAGCTCAGGGTCTCTGGTCTCACTCAGTAGCCAAGAACCACATCAATCTGCTAGAGCTTCTGGCAGTATTCCGAGCGCTGCAGGCGTTCGAGCACCATCTACTAAACTTGTCGGTGCAGATCAGGACGGACAGCACGACAGCCATGTTCTATCTGAACAAGCAAGGAGGGACTCGTTCGCCAAATCTGTCCAAGCTTGCCCAGAAAATATGGAGATGGGCACTCAGACGGAACATCTTCCTGTCATCGCAACATGTTCCAGGGGAGCTCAATTCCCTAGCGGATGCTCTAAGCAGAGACTCCCTCCCAGAAGAACACGAATGGGTCCTTCACAAAGACGTAGTAGAAGATCTCTTCTCTCAGTGGGGTTTCCCCACTATATACCTATTCGCCACAAGCGAAAACAAACAATGCCCAGGATTTGCATCCAGGTTCCCACAACCGGACTCCCAGGGGAATGCCCTGTGGATGAACTGGTCAGGGATGTTTGCGTACGCTTTCCCACCAACTCCTCTCATCAGGAAGGTGGTGTACAAGATGAACAAGGAATCGATGACGCTCATCCTAGTTGCTCCCATGTGGGCGAGACAACCATGGTTTCCACACCTACGCAGGATGGCGGTATGCGAGCCCATCAGACTCCCAGCCTGGTACAACCTTCTGTCCCAGCAACAAGGTCAAACAGTGCATCAGGAACCCAACTCTATGAACCTAGCAGCATGGCTCCTGAAGTCATAGAGTTTGGACATCTCAAATTACCACAGAGGTGTATGGACATTCTAAAAGAGTCTAGGAAACCAAATACAAGGCACTGTTACTTTGACAAGTGGAAAAGATTCGTTATCTGGTGCCAGAGTAAACAAATCAACCCGGTTGATTGCACTCCTTCCAACGTTGTAACATACATGCTCCACCTGCTGGATGCAGGGTTGGTTTTTAACTCTCTGAAAGTACACCTGGCAGCCCTCTCAGCCTACACCACATCCCATAACAAGGTTTCGTGGTGGAAAGTACCAGTGGTTAAAGCCTTCATGGAAGGAGTAAAGAGACTTCACCCTCCTATCTCGAACCCACCGCCAGGATGGGATCTCAATGTGGTGCTATCTAAGCTCATGGGGCCCCCCTTCGAACCCATGCATAAGAGTAGTCTCAAACACCTGACTTATAAAACGGCCTTCTTAGTAGCCATTACCTCCATAAGAAGGGTCAGTGAAATTCAGGCTCTGTCAGTGCAAGATCCTTTCTTTACTATCCACAAGGACAAACTGGTTTTACGCACACACCCTAGATTCTCACCAAAATTCATATCCAAGTTCCATGTAAACCAGTCCATCGAGCTTCCGGCTTTCTTCCAAAACCCACAAAGCTCAGCTGAGGTGAAACTACACACCCTAGATGTGCGTAGGGCGGTCTTATACTATGTAAATAAAACCAGACCGCTAAGGAAAACAGATCAACTGTTTGTCTCCGTAGCTACAGGCAGAGAGGGGGATCGCGTCTCTAAGGGCGCTATCTCAAAGTGGATTATCAACTGTATACAGCTGTGTTACTCTCTTTCTGAAAAAACTCTGCCTTTTACGCCAAGGGCCCACTCTACCAGAGGCATTGGGGCCACTCTGGCTTTCATTGCAAATGTTCCCCTTGACACCATTTGCAAAGCAGCTACTATTCACACTTTTACTCAGCATTACTGCATTGACACTCATTCCAAGGCAGATACACAAGTGGGACAAGCGGTTCTAAGACACCTGTTTGCTCATGACCCTTCTCACATCCCACCTCCTTCTTCTGGTACTGCTCGCTAATCTATGCACAGCATGTGATCTAAGTAGATTCCACAAGCCTCAGAAGGGATACATTACTCACCGTAATCGTATTTCTGATGCTTGTATCTGCTTAGATTCACATGCGACCCACCCTTCCTCCCCTCCGAGAGAAGGCGCATGGTTGCTTGTAGTCTTACCTTTCTGTCTATCTGCTTGGACTATCTGTACTCACGCTACTCCTCATGCTACCTCATGTCAGGAAAAACACAATCTGGGGATCCTAGACGCGTGAGGGATCATGGGTACAGGGGACGTCACACTAGGGATAGTATTACTGGCACGCCCTGTGTCGACGCCCATTTTTCGACTTCGAAAAACAAACTGTAATACTCCGCAGCTTCCACTAGATGTCGGCCTATGCACAGCATGTGAATCTAAGCAGATACAAGCATCAGAAATACGATTACGGTGAGTAATGTATCCCATATATGTATGTGGAGGAATGAATGGGCTGTGGCGATAAGCATATCTCTACTTGGTGCCACAGAGATCAACATATTAATGTGCTGCACAAAGTTGCCCAATTTCTTTGAATTTTTAAAGGTTGGTATTGCACGTGTTTTTTGTGTGTGTGTATGTGTATGTATATATATATATATTACACATTTCTGAGGCTTGTGGAATCTGCTTAGATCGCATGCTGTGCATAGGCCGACATCTAGTGGACACTGCGGAGTATTAGTTTGTTTTTCAAAACTCGAAAATGGCCGTCGACACATGGCGTGCCAGTAATACTATCCCTAGTGTGATGTCCACTGTACCTATGATCCCTCACGCGCGTAGGACCCTCCGATTGTTTTTTTCCGCCATACTTGTCGGAAGCATTGTTGCGGAGTACCCTGGCTTTCTGCCATTTTGCAAAAAAAGTTTACATTTCCCCGTTCTTTCACCCCCACGTCGAGATCCCGAAGATCGACACCGGTCAGAAGAACAAACAACCGTCGAGACTGCACAACAGACTTTCGGCCTCGGAAGACCTCTGGCCTCGGCCCTGCAAATAGGGAGAGTGGAAACCTACTCACACTCATTATTATTTCCTACATACACTAGCCCGGTGACTTATGGAGAGTACTCCATTAAAATTTTGCCCCAAGTGCAACCGCAAGTACCCTTGGGTTGACAAACGCGCCACCTGTAATCTCTGTTTGCCTAGGGACCACCCCGAGGCTAACTGCAGAGCGTGTAGCCTTTTTAAGGGAAAGACACTAAAGGACTGCTCCACTAAACATTGGGCCCATCACGCCAGGCAGCTCGAGGCCATGGAAGCGGTGGGATCCTTCAGTGATGGCAGCAACGCCACCCTTTCGGGCGGCGAGGGCACAGGGGCGTCCCGACCTCGCGACCACACTCCCGACCTCGGAGGATTGTCCGGCGGGGCAGTTATGGGGAACACACCCAGCGACACGAGCGCTACCCAGACTACTACACCTAAACACACTTATCCCAGCCGAGACTTGACACGCGTGTCGAGTTCTCGGAAGGAGGAGGCACGTGGAGAGCGGTCCACAGAATCGGTGTCCTCTGGGCATTCCAGGTCAAGATCGACTCACGACACACGGCAACCTTCCACAGTTGCCAAGAGTGCCTCGCTCCCCTAAATCACGGAGGTATGGTCGTCCGATGACAAAACCGACCTCCACCCTCAAGCTGCACGCTTAGTCGGCTCCGGCAGCCCGTTTGGCGTCTGCCTCCGAAAGTCGACGTGCACACTCGAAAGGTTCAGAGAGTACCATACACACCCCCGAATCCGACGCCAGGCGTCGAAAGGTTCAGAGAATGTCAAAACATCAGGGAAACACTCTTCTACTCAGGGGGAAGGGGAAAAACAGCAAAAAAGTCTTCACACAACGTCTGCACCCCAGGTACACAAGGACAGACACAAGTCTTCAGAGAAGGATAGATCCAAGACCCCTGTCCCTGTCACTACACCCAGACTTATCCCTCCCACCCCTCAGGGTATGGGAATAGAAGAGGAACCTCAACAGAGGGTTGTCATCCCCAGTTCCAGAGAATGGAGCACTGAGGAAATAGATGTGGTAATGAGAAGAATGTCTTCCTTGGCTGATTTCTACGGAAAAAAAACAGAGCATTTCCTCAGTTATCAGAGTACCCCTGACAACGCTACTCCTTCAGGATCCAAGGACCCTCAACTTCCTAGTAAGAGACCTCGTTTTGAGACTCCAGCTCAGGGCCTGATTTCAGACCCTTACTACATCCAACCTTACCAGCAGTATGGTGAGGATCCAGACATGGAAATGTTGGACAACCAACAGGAGTCCATTATTATGGAGATGACAAGGGCCAAGATGGGGAGGAGGAAGACGAGGCAGAAGTCTACAATATAAACTCTCCTGTTTGCAAAGAACCACAGGTTACTTACTCTCCAGTACATAATTAGCCCCTTCTAAATGAGGTCCTAGCGAGAACTGCAGAGCACTTCCACATAGACACTCAGTGGGCGCAAGAAGAGAGGGACTTTGCAGAGGAGATCATGGGGGACAAAAAACCCATTGCCCAACCCATTCCAATTCTGAAATCCATCCAACGCAGTATTGATCCTTCCCTCCTCACCCCTAATCTCACCAGGGCTGTAAACCCCTGAATTGAAAAGATGTTCAGGGCCGCCCAGTCAGACCCACTTTAAATAAGGGGTCAACTTAAGCCTGACTCGTTGGTAGTCACTAACACTAGGAAAACAGCGGGGACACCTCTATCGGCATCTGAGGCTCCCCCAGACAAGGAGAGCAAGAGGATTTATGGGTTAGGAAGGAAAGTGGCCTCCACTTCCGCTTACCAGGCAAGAATCGCCAATACCACCACTCTGCTGGCAAGCTATAATTGCCACCAGTGGGAGCAGGTAGCTGGTCTCATTGACTCCGCACGGGAACCACTAAAGGGCCAGTTAGCCCAGATCGCGTCGGAGGATAGAGCCGTGTCCGGATGCATTCTAAAGACGACCTTTGACGCCGCAGATGATGCAGGCCGGCTCATCGCAGAGAGCACCGTCATTAAGAGGCACGCTTGGCTTAGACACTTGGGGTTTAAACCCGAGACTCAGGCTGCCCTTATCGACATGCCGGTGGAACCGAATGTCTTGTGTGGCAAAGCGGTAGAGGAGGCACTCAAAAGTGCCAAAGACGAGTACGAGACCCTTAAGTCCCTGGGACAATTGATTAATAAGCCCATGAACCACAGAGGGAATAGTAATTTTCGTCGCTCACGCGGCCAAAATTCCCAGAGGGGTTCCAATTACGCACAGGGGTACATTGTGGGGTGGCAACCAACAGACTACCCAAAGTTACGGCAGAGGTAATAAGAGGAGCCGTGGTAGAGGGAGAGGCAGCCCCGGCAGAGGCGGTACGCCTCCCGCCAAACAGTGACGTTCCACTCAGGGTCCCTTCCCACGCATCCCCAGTAGGGGGGCGCATTTTCAACTTCACCCAGGCATGGGAAGGGATCACATCGGACAGATGGGTGCTGTCCACAGTGACCGCAGGATACTGCATCGAACTGCTGGAGCGCCCCCGCAACCACCTTCCAAGACAAAAGATACATTCCCTGGACCACCAAAGATCCTCCTCGAAATCGTCAATCTTCTCTCAAAGGACGCGATAGAACTCGTCCCGGGCAACCAGGTAAACAAGGGTATTTATTCAACTTACTTCCTTGTGCCAAAAAAAATTTGACAATGCGCCCAGTATTAGACTTATGCCCTGCAAACAAGTATGTCAAGCCCCAAAACTACTCTCCAAGAAGTAATACCCCTCCTAAAAAAAAAAAAAATACAAAAAAAAAAGGGGGATTACATGGCAACATTGGACATGAAAGATGCCTATTTTCATATTTCCATGTTCCCGGCGCACAGAAGATTCAATCGCTAGGCAGGGGCACTGAGCTGTGTCCGTATGTGCTTGGTTAACTTTTGATGGGACCCTCCACGGGCCGGGGCTCACTGTTGTTGGGAGGTTATCTTCCCCTAGAAGCTACCTGGGTGGGGCCCTTGCACCTTCTGTGGTGTTGACACGGATGCTCTGGGCCTGCGACTATTGGCCGGTGACGTGCTTCCCAGGCTGTGGGTCAGTTTGTGGTGTCTGGGGCTTTATGCTGCCCCTGTAGGCTTGTATGATGATTGCCCCGGGACCTTCCTGAGCTTGGTTTGCCCACTGTTCAATTCTATCCTGGGGGCACGGGTGGGGATGCAGGGCGCCCCCTTTAGGCGGACAAGTCCTCTTGTTATGTAGCAGGGGCTAGGGCTGCGCAGCTGGCTTGGGCTTTCGCTGAGCCCCCTAGCCCACTGTGGAGTTGATAAACTTTGCAGGGATTGGGCCCGGGGGGTCCGAAGATTATCTCCTGCGGTTGAGCATTCACTGCCCCTGCTAAATGGGGGTGGGGATGGCGCTGCAGAGAGGGACTGGCTGTGCCTGCTGCTGAATATAGCTTCCCTTTATTTAGAGTGCAGGACGGACGTTGTTGAAGTGGCCTGCCTCACTCAGCTGGTGTGTGCCGTCTGGATGGGGCCCAGGGCCGCTGCAGCTGCTCCTGTGAAGAGTTTTGCAGGTCCTTGGGTTTCTGCCGCTCGCAGGCCGATGGGGAATGCTGATTTCCCAGTGGGTGGGGGCAAGGATTGCTCGTTGTTCCCGGCTGCGCTACGGAACGGTTCTGACACTGCGCGTGGGGGGGGGGGTGGGTGCCCAGGACCACCGCCCGTCCGCTGTATACTCCCGCAGGTAGGGCTACGGGGAGGGGGAACGCCCGGCCCGGCCTGTAGCTGCCCGACCCTCTGCCTCTCACCTTGCGCTGGGTGCGTCCGATCACTGGAGACCATGGAGGGCAAGTTGGGCGCTGGCCACCTCTTCGGTTTCCACTTATGGAGCTTCTGCTGCACTACGATGCTCCACAGTTGGTCCCTGTTCCCAGGGAGCACTCGATGCGTCTCTGCTCAGTGGCTCCCTCGGTTTGTTGGGGCCCAGAGGTCTGGGGAGGGGGGGCCCTGCGCCAGTGTGCAGCGTGGAGACAGTTGCAGCCGATTGTTGCGAGCTGAAGGCTGTCGGTGCCAGTTAGCTATTACTGTTACGGTAGGACTCCTTGGCTGGAGCCGTCCGCGGCTAGTTCCCTCCTCTGCTCGAGAGTGATGTGCCACAGGTTGATGGTTCACTCACCCCGGAGGCTGCTTGTGGCTCAGTGCGCCTCCTTCTCTGCTAGGTGGGTTTTGTGGATCCGCCCACCATTTTGAGAGAGGGTAATCTCAGCGCCCCGGTGCTGCTTCAAGCCCGGTTTGCCTCGATTCCAGGCGTAAAGCAGTGCCCGGAGTTAGATCTTTTGGTGCAGATCAGCTTTTGCCATCAGGAACCTCGTCGGGATGCGCTCTAGAACGCCTATCACTGGAACATAATGTTTGGATGCGTGGCGTAAGCCAGGAGCCCTTATGGAGCTGAACCGACCATCATGACTCCAAGCCACGCCCCCCAAGAAGCATTCTTTAGAAAGGGCAATATTTGTAACAATCAAATATACTTGAAAATACTTTTTCCAGAATCATCACAAAGCTAGTAGATACTCTTTAGGGATGCTACTTACACACTTCCTACAGTCTTGGGTGACTTCACTAACTAGGACAGTAATGGCATTCATATATCACTAGTACACTTTTGTAGATCCCGAGGTTTGCAGAAAGGAAAGGTTAAAGGAAAGAAAAAGGTTAAACGGGTTCTCGGAGCATGTGAGCATTTCAATCATCCAATGAAATCTAGACAAAAACCTTTCCCAGCAATAACAGTTAAAAACCAAGTTACCACCTCTGAGGGGTAGTAAATATCAAAGTCAAATGGGCTAGAAGAGTCTGCAGGGAGCCAGGACAGCCAAAGTCAATTGGAGCAGAGTCTATGGAGCTGAGGCACTTCTTAGATAGCCAAGTCTTGCACAAAGTTAGTTTGGAGAAAAATCACTGTAGGGTCACAAGCTGTTGCACTTGTGCAGAGTAGAGCTGAAATCAACTCTATCAAAGCAGCTACTGCAAGTCTCAACTGAGAAGAGCAAAGCTAAAGACACTGGGGTAAGTACCCCAAATCAGAACAGTAAATTTGGTTAGAAGAAGAGTGATCCAGCTGGCTTCTGCCTGGTTGCAGTGATGCAGATCCTAGGTTCCTGGGCCTCAGTCGTGGGGACAAGTGGGAGGACGTCTGGAGGACTCCTGTTGCAGCAATTTGGCAGTCAATGGAAGCTACGGGTTCTTTTAGGATCAGTGGCACTTTGCGGTTTCAGTGCTCGGTAAACGGCACCACAGCGGATCTTGGATACTGGTTGGGCTTCCTTCACTCCTTGAGTCCAGCACTCTGGTGAGGGGACTCGAGCTTGGGTTGTCCTGCTTCTGGCGGGTCCTTGGGGGGGTGGGGGGGACAGGACTCCTGGAGTTTCTGGCTGATTTGCTTGCGTTGCACGAGACTATGGATTTCTCGACCCCTGGCACTCTGTTCCCGCAGCAGCATAGTAGTACAGCCAGTCGGGGAAGATGGTCCAGTGTAAATAGACTCAGGGTTTGTTGGTCCAACTAACCCAAAGGATGAAGTCGTCCCTTCCGGAGCTTAGCTTGTCGATCAGAAAAAGGAGTTTCAGCACAGCAGCAGGGCTTCACCGGGCAATTCAAAGGTCCAGGAGGTTTCAGCAAGCTTTGGTCAGTTTCTTCGGGTTGTTCTTCCCACTGGTCGACTGTCTTCAGTCCCAAAACCCTCGCCCTTTAAGCAGGTATCTCCCATTCTTGCACAGGCTAGGTGTCACTAAAACAGCAGGGTGGCTATCCAGAAAGGCCAGCCAGCCAATCAGGACTGGGTGCATTCAGGCATTCCTAAATACAAAGGACGGGAGTTTCGGGATCCTCCCTCACTTCCTGCCCTTCCAGACACACTGCAGCCAAAGGCGGGCCTCAGCACTGAAGGCCGCCAAAGGCAAAACAAACAAAGGGCTCAAACCTGGCTTGACGCGCAGAGTAAAACCCAAGAAAGACCTCACAACTGGAAAGTGGCTGAAAAAATAAGACCAGGACCATTTTGACAAAATGGTCACCCATAGGTACTATACTACAGCTGAGGATTCATCCTGCGGTAGAAATGAACAATGGTGGGAAAATTAAACCTCTGCCACTATCCATTTCAAGTAGTGAGGGTAACATAATAAATGTTACGAGGGGCTTCTAAGTAACACCTCAGCACTCCACATAAAATGGTGTGTGCTGGACCTACAAAGAGAAAGGGTTAGTAAAGTCAATTTCACTTTACTATTCTTGGGAACAGTTGTTCACACAAGTAAAGGTATATAAACCTTATGAGAAATCTAAAGGATTTCTGACACTGCACTGAAGATGCTGTGTGTCACCATACAAGAAGTAGATGCCTATGGAGTTTGTCAGACTCCAAAAACAAAGAAAACACACACTCCAAATCAGGTCAAAACACATGAGTGAGAAAAAGGGCTCACTCAGTCAAGGCTCAAAATGGAAAAGTCCTTAAGTACAGCAAAAGAGCTGGTGGTCTTTAAGGTTAAAGAGAATTGGCACAGAAATGAGAATTTGAATGGATTGTGTCCTCCCACGTATTCCTTATCTCTGATATTTCCTAATATCCAGCTTGCTGCTTCAGATTTCTTTTCCCCTGTATAGAGCGCTGTGCGTCGTTGCCTGTCGATGTCCATATCAGGCCTCTGTGCTGATGTCGACATCATCACAGGTATAAGTAGCGCACGCAGTGTCCGTTGCTCAGGTCCGTTTTTCCGCGCTTCAGAGCTTTGGGAACGCAACGCTCGGGTTCCGTGAGAACCTCAAAATACTTCGATTTTTATGTTAAAATTCCTGCAAAACTTCGTCGAAATGGCCTCCTCATTGGCTCAGTCTACGCCCCGGTCCGGTTTAACAAAAATGCAGTGACTGCGGGGCTAAGATGTCCATGACTGATCCACACAAGGTCTGTCTGTGGTGACTTGGGGCAGAGCATCCATGTTCTGATTACGATGAGTATATGTCTGACGGCCAAGGCCTTGAGGGAGCGCAGAGGGAAACTGGAGAGAGAGATAAGCCACAAAAGTCAATTACCCATCCGAAGGCATCTCCGGAGAGTTGAGGCCTTCGTCTCCTCGTCACAAAAAATACTCCCAATCACGCTCTCTATATGGACCACATCATTCTTCCTTTTCGAAACACAGCAAGCAAAGGCACCATAGGTCACCATCCACCTCATCCTCCAGTTCACCTGAGAGGGTTATTTGTCCAATGAAACACAGTTCCTCAGCACAGTGGGAGGAATTCCGTAAAAGCATGTTAAAGGTGTTCGGGAACGCGACCTTACGCCGTCGAAGGCACCTAGAGGCGATACCCCTGGAGAAATAACTAAAAAACACAGAAGCCGTGAGTCTTTGACCTCTACTGAGGAGACTCCTCGAGAGCGTGAAAAACCCTTGAGTCGAGAAAAAGTCTAACACAAAAAGTCTCACTATCGACTCGTACGGCTAAGCCGAAGTGTGTGTCATCGACGCCTTGTGTGTCGACCTCCTCGACGGCGTACAAGACTATTCCTTTGACGATTTAATCGAAGACGTCGACATTACTGTACATTCCATCGATGACATCGAAGCCTTTGACGGTTCCATGAACGCCGTTGTCGTTATCGTCGACGATTTTGACTATTACTGCGCCAATAATGACATCCATAGCACCGCCTTCTTTTACCGCTACCTTTGTAAAACTATTTGTTAAGGAACCTGGGATTGGTAACCCTAGGTCTCCTGGGGGCAACCAGACGTGGTCTCCCTCTCACTGTGCTTAGAGAGGCATCAGCTTCACCTCACTGATGATCCCCAACAAGGGTGAAACGCGTGTATGGGGTTGCTGGTGGTACTCTCGTTCAGATTGGAATTGCCATTGTATTTCGGTGCTGGACTGCCCCTGGGCAGGACAAAGACTGATATGCAAATGGATATTTCCCATCTGTGAAAGGCACAGTGAGTAAAAGCAGTGGCTGCGAACTCTCAAGTGGTTAATAACCACTGAACAGGTTATCATGTCTGTTCTTGCGAGAGAGGGGCGCCCGCTACCTTTGTAAAACTATTTGTTAAGGAACCTGGGATTGGTAACCCTAGGTCTCCTGGGGGCAACCAGACGTGGTCTCCCTCTCACTGTGCTTAGAGAGGCATCAGCTTCACCTCACTGATGATCCCCAACAAGGGTGAAACACGTGTATGGGGTTGCTGGTGGTACTCTCGTTCAGATTGGAATTGCCATTGTATTTCGGTGCTGGACTGCCCCTGGGCAGGACAAAGACTGATATGCAAATGGATATTTCCCATCTGTGAAAGGCACAGTGAGTAAAAGCAGTGGCTGCGAACTCTCAAGTGGTTAATAACCACTGAACAGGTTATCATGTCTGTTCTTGCGAGAGAGGGGCGCCCGCTACCTTTGTAAAACTATTTGTTAAGGAACCTGGGATTGGTAACCCTAGGTCTCCTGGGGGCAACCAGACGTGGTCTCCCTCTCACTGTGCTTAGAGAGGCATCAGCTTCACCTCACTGATGATCCCCAACAAGGGTGAAACACGTGTATGGGGTTGCTGGTGGTACTCTCGTTCAGATTGGAATTGCCATTGTATTTCGGTGCTGGACTGCCCCTGGGCAGGACAAAGACTGATATGCAAATGGATATTTCCCATCTGTGAAAGGCACAGTGAGTAAAAGCAGTGGCTGCGAACTCTCAAGTGGTTAATAACCACTGAACAGGTTATCATGTCTGTTCTTGCGAGAGAGGGGCGCCCGCTACCTTTGTAAAACTATTTGAAAGAAATTACATACCACGCCCTTGTTCAGATTATTTTCAAACCCTATCCTCAATCTATGAGGTGGCAGAGTCATCTGAAGAGGAAATACCTTTTGGTCTTGAGTATGGGACACCTTCAGCCCCAGACGAACTGGTGTCAGAAGAATCTAAGATGAAACATTTGCAAGACTCCTTGCACGAAGCAAGTGCAATTGATACTTCCCGAGAACTTGATTTTGGTAGGCCTGACCAAGGGCATTACGCTGAAAGCAATTACAGAATGCTTATGACTAGGGTGATGGAGTATATGGTGTGGTCTAGACCCACACCTGTATTCTAGCAAGATGACCTAACAGATCTACTCGACAAGGGATCGCAGGACGACCCTATTATCCCATTTCACAAGGCTTACATAAAAGGGATCTTCCAACTGGGAAACACCAGGAGTGATCCCTGCAGTTAACAAAAAATTGACAGCTAAATATAGAGCATCAACTTCGGATCCTCTGTCTCTCAAAGCACCCAACTGCAGAAAGTCTGGTTGTACAAGCTCTTCTTTTGGAAAGCAGAGTGCATACCCTACAATCCCGCAAGATCGTGATAAGAAGTTTGATGCCATGGCGAGATTCACGCGCACCCTTTGCAATTGTGTTTTGATGGCGGCTGACCATATCCCCGAAGTGGAGGAAAGGGACGGTTTAGTGAACTTTATCAAGGATGGAAAAGACACCATGTGTGAATCCCTCCAAACCGGTCTCAACTCTGTTGACCGCATCAGCAGAGCCATGACGGCTAGTACAGTGATCCGCCGATTTGCGTGGTTGCGGAAGTCAGGATTTGCCCCAGACGTACAGTCCAGACTTCTCAACATGCCCTTCGACGGCACACATTTATTTGGAAGTAAAGTTGATAAGAGTTTGGCAAAGCGGCAAACTTCCAAGGCGGCAGCCAAATCCCCTTTGAACAGCGATAAGGCAAACTCCAAACCGCCCCACAGGTGTGCCCTGGAGGGGTAGATCCTTTCGCTATTATTCTGCATTTGGAAAGGGCAGAGGACAGCCAGCTCAAAGAGGCCAGAGACGATTCCCCCGTGGTGGTCGCGGTAGAGGTACTAAGAACGCAACAGCAGGTGCTACTTTACCCTCCGCATCTGCAGCCCCAAAACCTCTCTGAGGTCTTATTTCACAAAAAAGTAGGAGGCAGATTAACTCAACATCTGACAGAATGGCAAGGTATTACTTCAGATTCTTGGGTACTGGAGACAATCGCCCAAGGTTACTGTCTGCCTTTCCTACAAACACCTCGGTCATCCACCAGGAGACAACTCTTTGAAGATTCCGGATCTGCTCCTTATGCAGGAAATTTTAACCCTGCTAGAGAAAGGTGCTATAGAACCAATACCTCTAGCGGAGAGGAACAAAGGTTGGTACTCCCCATATTTACTAATTCCCAAGAAGGACGGAGGATCGAGACCCATCTTGGACTTACTAGACTTGAACATGTTCCTCAGGAAGGACATGTTCAAGATGGTAACCCTTTATCAGATCATTCATTAGCAACTCACACTATCGGTTGCGGATTCTGCCATTTGGGCTAACCTCCGCCCGAGGGTTTTCACCAAGTTAATGGTGGTTTTGGCAGCGAGTCTCAGGAGAGGTGGGATTCACATCTACCCTTATATAGACGATTGGTTGATCAGGACACATTCCCCGGAACAAGCCCTAGATCATCAGACTTACGCGTGCCACTCCCTCCACAGACTGAGCTTCTCCTTCAACTTCAATAAGTCCCACATGGTACCATCACAAATACTCTAATTTATCTGAGCAGTCCTGGATTCATACATGGGGAAAAGCCTTGCCACCAGAGGTGAGAGCTCAAGACATTCTACAGATGGTGACAAAGTTTCAGAATGCCCAACATCTTCCGGCCTTCGATTTTCTGAGGGTGCTTGGCCTCATGGCATCCTGCATTTATCTTGTCCGAGGCTCGCCTGAGAATGAGATCCCTCCAATGGGCTCTCAGAACTCAATGGTCACAGTTCTTGGAAAGCATGTCAGATCTCCTAAAAATCCCACACAGTCGCACAGGACCTTCAGTGGTGGGCCTGTCGGGGAAAACACCTTGAAAGGAGAACCCTTTTGGCAACCATGACCAGAGATAACAGTAGTGACGGACGCCTCACTCATGTGATGGAGAGCTCATAACAACGATTTGACCATCAGCGGTCGTTGGTCTCCATCGGAGTCCAGACTACATATCAACCTTTTAAAGCTGAGGGCAATCAGACTAGCGCTGAAGGCCTTCCTGCCGGCTGTACGGAGAAAACATTTCCTGATAATGAAAGAGAACACAGTGGCCATGTACTACCTCAACAAGAGAGGTGGTGTAGGGTCAATACCACTGTGCAGAGAGGCAATGCAGCTCTGGTTTTGGGAAATACAGGAAGGAATCTGTCTGTAGTGCTTCTAGCCAGAGAGAACACGACAGCGGACGCTCTGAACAGGCAGAGTGCAGTCTCCCATGAGTGGGAACTAGCTCAGGAAGTCCTTCAATCTTCGCCCTTTGGGGAACCCCTCAAGTGGATCTGTTCGCGACCAATGCCAACAGGAAGTGCAAACTGTAGTGCTCCAGGGCATTTCCCCTGAGAGGAGCTCTAGGGGACGCGTTCGCGGTGGACTATGAATTTCCACTTCTCTACGCGTTTCCTCCAGTCCCCGTCATTCCTCACATAATAAGGAGGTTCAGAAAGATCATGATCCTAATTGCTGCTTATTGGGCCAGGAGAACGTGGTACCCGGACCTTGTACACATGTCCATCTGTCGTCCTATTTGTCTTCCGCAAAGAGAGGATCTTCTATCACAAGAGGAAGGTCGGGTTCTCCATCCGGATATCTGGACTCTCAGCCTTCACGCATGGTTTCTGAGAGGCTGAGATACAAAGATTGGGACCTCCCGGATGACGGAGGTGTTGCTTTCGGCCAGATGGCCAGCAACCAAATCCTTTTTTTTTTTTTTTTGTGATTTTTTTTAATTTTATTCACACCAACCAACAATACAAACCAAACACGCAGTGTAAGTCATAATCATTACTATTAACATCTTTTAGTACATAACCACTGCTCCCTCAATCCCACCCCCCTTTATGAGCCTAACTATCCCTCACATCCAATATCCGCTACATGGGCAAGGTATCGCTCTCATCGGAATCCACTAGAGCCAATATTGTTCCGAACAGTTCTGCTATAAATGATTTCCATGCCATCAGGGTGCTAGTTTTCTCGTCCCCACTCATACTACTCGCCTCTTGCCATACAATCGTTTCAGCTGCCGCCCATTTCTGCATCTCCTTCCACCACACCTCCACGCGCGGCTTATAACACTTTTTCCATCCCATAGCTATCCTCCGTTTTGCAAGCACATATGCCAGATCTTTCAACTTCCTAACATGTTTAAGTTTCTGTGATCTGGGGAACCCTCCCAGCAAGCAGGCCCATGCAGTGTCCGTAACGAGTGTGTCCCCCTTCTCTGCCAATTTTTGTGCTATTTCTCCCCAAAAATCTTCAATTACTGGGCATGACCAGAACATGTGTGTCATGTCAGCATTTTCTTTTTTACACTTAGGGCAGACTGTCGCCCAACATTTGCGAACTTAGATATCTTCAGAGGGGTCATATATACTCTATATGTTATATACAGCTGTATTTGTTGTAACCTGGCGTTCCTTGACACTTTTTTTGTGGTAGCCCAGGGCCCGTTCCCATACCTCATCTTCCATGTGGGCTCCCACCTCTGATTCCCAGTCCAATCTCAGATGCATTAATTCCTTTCCAACCTTAATCATCACCATCTCATACAATCTAGAGATCTCATGCCCCCCTTCCGATATGTCATATATTGTCCCCATCACTCCGTCTGGTTACCCTGTCAACACTGTTTCAGGCCATGTTTTCCAAATTTTCTGCACCAATCTATGATACGTAACGTATTGGCCCGCATGCAATCCAACCTCCTCCCCGAGCTCGCCAAATTCCTTGATGGTCCCCTCTTGCAAAATATCTCCTAATGTTACCAGCCCAACTGGTTCCCAATAGGTTCTAATAATCTCTCTCAACTGCTCATCTCCTCCTGCCAAGGCAACCAGTGGCACCTGTGGGGTGCACGGGGATGGGTCTTCCATCATCCGGCATGCTCGACGCCACATTTTCCACCCAAGTGTCATCATCCCAGGGCGCTCCTTCATTTCTGACTCAGGCAACCAAATGATTTCCCTTAAATAAAACTGGGCACAGTCCTGTCCAAGCAACCTGTGTTCGGGGGTCACCTCATCGGAAAGCCATTTGGCCACATATTGTAATTGACCTGCTACATAATAGACCTCAAAATTGGGCTACTTGATGCCCCCTTTCTCGTAGGTGTTCTGTAACTTCCATAGCGCCACTCTATTCCGGGTACCATGCCACAGGAAGTCTCTACACAAGCTGTTCAGAGTTACAAAAAACTTCTTAGGTATCATATATGGAATATTGCTAAAATAATGTAAAAGTCTAGGCAGAACCACCATCCTAAGCATTGCCCCTCGTCCCATCATTGCTAGCGGCAACTTTTCCCAAAACTTCATACATTTACGTATTTTCTCAATGGCTATTTCAGTATTAATCTTATGTTCCTCTTCTACCGTGTGACACACATCTATTCCAAGATACCGGAAGGAGCCAACCACCCATGGTATTTGCAACACTGGTAACATCTCTACAGGGGTTCCCTTATAACTACCCAATGGAAATATACTAGATTTTTGGGGATTCACCGCTATGCCAGACAGTCTTGCATACCTCTCCATCACTTCCAGAATATGTTGGAGATTTTCTTCCGGGTATTTCAAGTATAGTAACAGGTCATCCGCATATAGGGATATTAGATTGTCTCTCCCCGCCTACCTCAATACCTACCGTCTCATATTGTTGCCTGAGGTATATTGCCAAGGGCTCCAAAGCCAAAATATACAACATCGGGGACCAGGGGCACCCATGCCTGGTGCCTCTGCTAAGTTGCCATTTCTCCGAAATTACCGCTCCTGTCCGAACTCTGGCCATTGGTTCACTGTATAACATCTGTACCCACCTAATGTAACCTGGTCCCATTCCATACCCCCTCAGGGCCGCCAACAACCACGGCCACCGAACCGAGTCGAAAGCCTTTACCGCGTCTAGCGACACAATAGCCATTTCGCCTTCATTTTTACCTCCCCATTCAACCACCCGGTGAAGCCGCCTATGATTGTGAGTTATGTTCCTATTCGGGACATAGCCTGTTTGGTCAGGATGTATCAATTTGCTAATTACTCTCCACAATCTATTTGCCAGGATAGCCGTCAATATCTTACTGTCCTGGTTTAACATTGATAACGGCCTATATGAGCCACAGCTATGCCCTGGTTTGTTAGGTTTGGGGAGCGGTATTATGATTGCTTCTCTGAGCGACTCCGGCAACCTTCCTACCTCAAACGCCTCGTTAAACATTTCTAACATTGGAGGGAGCACTTCATCCCTATATACCTTATAAAACTCACTGGGAAACCCATCCGCACCTGGGGTTTTACTAGTGGGCAACTGCTGTACGACCTCCTTCAGCTCCTCCAGGGTAATTGGCGCCTCAAGCTCTTCTTTCCTCTTTGTTTATTTGGGGCAATCCTATATCTTCTAGTGTTTCCATTATCTCCTCTTGGCTGCCCCCTTCCTTGTCCTCGTATAATACCTTATAATAATCAGCAAACTCCCTGTTGACTCCCTCCTGGGTATCCGCTACTTCCCCATCCTCTCTAGTTACCATCCTGATCGGGGGTCTAGGGGTTTCGCTCTTATATAGCCACGCCAAAAGGCGGCCGGTTTTATCCCCTCCCGCATGTTGCCTTTCCACATACTTTTTATAGTTGAGGTTGCAGAGCCTTTCCCAGTGTTCTACACACCGCTGTTGCAATGTGAGTACTAACTCTGTATCTATCTGATCATTTCCCAATCCTCTTTCTAGTTCTTCTTCTGCTCTTTGTAGGTCAGCCAGTACTCCGCCCTGCAAACCCTTGGATTTAGCTATGGCAACCCCTCGCATTACAAGCTTAAAGGCTTCCCATAGAATACCTGCTGAGTCAACGCTACCAGTATTCATCTGAAAGTATTTGATGATCTCTTCTCTTACATCCTCTCTAAAAACTGGATCCTTGAGGGCCTCCGCTCTGACGCGCCACGTCGGAATCCTCGCCCTCGGTTGGCAATATTGCCACCCCAGGACCAGGGGCGAGTGATCTGATAGGACCCTCACCTTGTATTCCATTTGAGTAATTTCTATAACCACCTCTGGCGTGGTGAAAACATAGTCAAGTCTTGTATGCAGCCGCTGTGGGGCGGAATAGTGCGAGTATTGCTTCTCATTAGGATTTTTCGTCCTCCACGCATCTACCAAGCCAAAATCATCTAACAGCCGTTGTAGTGTTTTAGCCGCTGGGGTGGGCTTATCAATCTTGTCATCCGATCTGTCTACCTTGGGATTAAGTACACAGTTGAAGTCCCCTCCCCAGATCACCGCTCCCCCCACACATTCACTAAAGTTGGCGCTAAGAGTTCTGAAATATGCCGCGGTATTTTGATTGGGGGCATACGTATTTACAATACATACCTTTGTTCTCCACCCGCCCTCTCACTATAACCATTCTCCCATCAGTTTCCACCACATCTTGTATTAACTGGAACGGGACGTGCGGTGCCACCCAAACCAGCACTCCTCTGGCATAGGCAGCGTATGAGGAGCCTACCACAGTCCCCCTCCATCTTTTCCTCACCAGCTCCATCTTTTCCCTTGTCAGGTGCGTCTCTTGTAATAACGCAATGTCCATATTTTGTCTTTTCAAATACAGCATGAATTTATTCCTCTTCAAATAACTATTCAGTCCCCTGACATTCCACGTCACTATATTAAGCTCTCCCATGGCTCATTAGTACTCACCTCTTCTACCTCCAGTGGATCCCACCCACTTATGCACAACCGATACATCCCTTTAACTCGTCTATGTAGGCTCACGTTTAAACTCAAACTCCCTATAACTACACACATACCCAACTCCCCACCTCCCCCCTCTACCTCCCATTGTCCCACCCCCAACAACACCCTCCCCAACGTTTGCCCAGCTCCATTCCTGGATCTCAGGCACTCCCACATCTAGCCCCGACTATCACACACCTATGTTCAGGGCCCAGTAGGGTAAAGCCACCCTAGTGGCCACTTAACTAACAATATTTGGGGGTGGATTGCTCCAGTTCCGTTACTCCTGTTTGTACATATATTACGCTTTATGTTAATGCTAGACAACTATTAATACATTTTCACTATATTCCAGTCCATAACGAGCTCAAGGCCCGCATATTAATCAATGTTCAATCAGTCTCATTTCCCTGTGTAAACAGGATCACCCACCCGCTTACCCACCTGTGTCAATGGTGCAAGTTCCTCAGGAATCACCATCTCGCCGGTCTCGGTCCGCCTCTCTTTCCGGGCAACCCTGCAAATCCAACCATGTCATCACCTCCTCTGGAGTATCAAAGAAGAGAGCTTTGCTCTTATGCAACACTTTAAGCTTTGCCGGGTACAGAAGCATGTACTTGATGCCTGCTTCGCGCAGCCTCCTTTTGACGGCCACATAGTTGTATCTCTGCTGCTGCACCAGCATCGTATAATCCGGGTATGCCGTGACGTTAGTGGATGCTCTTTCTATTCCGCCTTTACGAAAAAATTCCAGGATCTTTTCCCTGTCCCTATAATTCAAAATCCTTGCGATGATCGGTTTCGGTGGAGCCCCAGGTCCTGGTTTCCTCATCAAAGCACGATGCGCTCGTTCCACCGTGAACCCCTGCGATAGTTTGTCAGCTCCTATCTCCTGGAGGATCATGTTCTCCACGTAGTTCGTGGGGTCCTGGCCGCCTTCTCCCTCCGGTAGGCCGACCACCCGTATATTATTTCTTCTCGCCCTCCCTTCGCTTCTTCCACTCGATTTTCAAGATTGGCAACCTGCTGTTTTAGCACATGGACTTCCTTGACATAACTTGTGCTAACCTCTGTGTTGGTCTTTACTGCGCTTTCCAAACCACTGGTTCTTTCAGCCAGCGCTCTTACATCTTGCCTTAACAGAGTGAGTTCAGTCCCCACCTCATCTATTTTAGTTTCCAGGGCTGTCCGTAGGTCCGCCATTGCCAAGCCCCATTTCGTGCTCAGCTCCGTTATAGCCTCCAGGATCTGATGTTTGTCTCCCTCTAGGGCTTCCTCTGTAGAAGCCGTATCCTTGCTCTACGCCAACGTAGTAGGGGTCCTCTGCGTCTTCGCGAAGACCTCCATTGTAGATTGTTTGGTCTTAGTCTTTGCTGTTTTCACCGACATGATGTCACCCTCCGTACTTGTGCGGCACCGGCTCAATGTCGTTGTTAACTCCACAAGTTTCGCCGGTTGTTAGGGTCTTTACCTTCTGATTTTTGTTTACTTATGACCCATGCAATTGCTATTCAAATGGGTTGCGGCCTCCCACGTATTCCCTACCACTGACCTAAGCCTCCATAGTCGAGTTGCCTGGGCCCATGTGACATGTGCAAGGTCAGGCGTCTGCTTTAAGTAATGGTGTTCACTTCTAGCAATCAGTACCTGGCCTTTTTCAGTGTCCCACGGCGCTTCTACTAGTGGTGCGCCAACGTGCACTCCACTAGCCTCCTATGTCTCACAGGCCATTTTATGCAAGCTTACTCTGTATCTGTATCACATTCCAGCATCAACGCTCCTGCATCCACCTCTGCGCATCTGCGGGCTATATCATTTGGTAATGCACATATGCAGGTTTATAGTTATTTAATCACTCGGCCACAGCTTTCCGTATTAACTATGCAGCGGGGCCTTATGACACGGCCGTGTCAGTTTGCAGCGCCTTCTTAAGCTACTTTGCGCTGCTGTGCTATTTTGGGTCCATATTGCAAAAGTCCGTTCCACGGGCGGCCCTTTCCATCGGGGCCGTTGAATTCCCTTTCCTTGCGAGCGCGGCCACACTGCACACAGGCCGGCGCCGCGTTCACTTTTCGCTGCCAGCTGTCCCGGTTAATTGAAGCGAGACGTTCCCAGCAGACGCTCGCTGGGGCACTGCTTCGTCAATATGGGGTCCATGGCCCGCCTAGGGTCCTTCAAATACGGTCAGTGCCCCTAATTTCACACGCAGTGGGGTCCGGCCGTAATGTGTGCCTGCAAGCTGTGTCCGTTTTGCTTATTCAAGCGATTTCATACCGCAAAGTCGCCATCTCCAATCCGCCTCGGGGTTTCCATATACTGACAGTTTCACCAGGACACTCGGTATACGTGCTCAGGCAGATGCCTGGGGTCGTTCGAAAAAATGCAAAGAGTCAGTTTTGTTTCGGTTCAGCTTTTCCTTTGTGTGCCGCCATCTTGGCGACAAAGTATCTTCGCGACTGCAGTTAAGAAATCCATTTTCCTCGCGATCTGCAGGCCCAGCTCACACTCCCTTTCAGATTCCTGTAGCACATGTATTCCGATGCTCAATCCTATTATTTCAAGGCACGCATGCCAGTTTAAAAAGCGTAATTTAGCGAGATGTCGTCGGATCGTCAGGAGCCCAGCACGGAGCACTTCCTATTCCACGGCTAGTTAGCCACGCCCCCCCTACAACCAAATCCTTATACTGCTGCCGTTGGAATAAGTTCTGCAGCTTGTGTAGGGATAAGAATGTTGACCCTTTTTCATGCAATACACCGATGCTGATGTCATTTCTGTTGCACTTGGCAAATCTGGGACTTCAGATTGGTACGATCAAAGGTTACCTAGCAGCACTTTCCATTTTCCAGCGTACTGCTGAGGAAGTCTCCTACTTTAAAATGCCTGTGGTAATGCAATTCTTGAAGGGGTTAACTAATGTTTATCACCCCCCAACTCCTTTTCAAGACCTACTTTGGGATCTAAATTTGATAAACTTTTTAATGGGTACTCCCTTTGAACCTCTTAGTTTGTGCCAATTAAGACTTCTTACACTCAACAGTCTTTTTGGTGACAAGAACATCCGCCCGAAGGGTGAGCGAGTTACAGGCTTTATCTTGCAAGCCTCCTCACACTGTCTTTCACAAAGACAGAGTAGTATTAAGAGTGGAGCCTAACTTCCTTCCCTAGGTGGTATCTGAATTCCACATCACTCAGAGGATAACCTTGCCTTCTTTTTACCCTCCTCAACATCCGAGTAAAGAGGAAGAAAGGCTACACAGACTCGATACAAGGCGTGCCTTGAGCTTTTACATTAGCAGACTTGCTAAGCTGAGACAAACTGACCGATTATTTGTGGGTGACGCAGGTCATAAGTTGGGTCTAGCGATTACTAAACAAACCATCTCTAGGTGGATCATTTTAACAATTGAAGAATGTTAATAAAAGTTGGCCGGTAAAGACCCCCCAGAACACACAAAGGCCCATTCAACCAGGGGTATCGCAGCTCTGTCAGCTCTTCATAGAGGAGTTTCAATAAAGGATATTTGTGGCTGCCACATGTTCATCTGCACACACCCTTACAAAATACTATAGTCTGGATTCCTCCACTAGCCAAGAATCTAAATTTGGAAAGGCAGTAGTACACTCTGTGCATACTTGATTACTCTAATGTTACTCCCTCCTCCTGACTAATTACTGCTTTGGGAGCGTATCAAAGATAAGGAATACATGGGGGTACACAATCCATTCAAAGAACAAGTTACTTACCACTGGTAACGTTCTTTCGATTGGATGTTTCTCCCACATATTGCTAATCGCCCCTCCCTTCATACCCTGCAGTAAATCTTCCCTTGTGATTAGTCTGCGATCCCTCAATGGTAGTAGCCGTCTAACTTAAGACACTTCGCTTCAAAACTGGCACTGCACGTGCTACTTATACCTGTCATGACGTCGACATCGTCACGGAGGCCTCTGAGGGACATTGACTTGACAGGAAAGCCCTCTACTTAGGGGAGAAAAAAAATTCAAAGCAGTAAGCTGCATATTAGGAAATATCAAAGATAAGGAATACGTGGGAGGAACATCCAATCGAAAGAACGTTACCAGGGGGTAAGTAACTGGTTGTTCTCCCTAACACCAGCAGACCATGTAAACAGAGGTATTTATTCAACGTATTTCCTTGTGCCAAAAAAAAAAGACCAAACAATGCACCCAGTACTAGACCTGCGACCTCAAACACGAATGTCAAGCCAAATTTGCACGACAACGTTTCAGGAAGTAATTCCCCTTCTAAAACAAGGGGGACTACCTGGCAACATTGGATATGAAAGATGCATACTTTAGTATTTCAATGTTCCTAGCGCACAGAAAATACTTGAGCTTCCAGAACGCATGCAAGCACTTCATAGCCTCAGCTTCAGGGGTATTCACAAAGGTACTAGCAGTAGTGGCAGCGCACTTAAGCAGAGAGTCAATCCCAGTGTACCCTTATCTGGACGACTGGCCGATAACAGGGGAATCTCCTCAAATGTGCTAACGCAACACCCAAAGAACTATCAACCTTCTGTTCCAATTGGGATTCTCCATCAGCTAGAAAAATCAAGTCTCGTTCCTGGTCAAACAAAACAATTTCTGGGAGTGGTCATAAAGACAAGGGAGGGGCTAGTATTCCCCTCAAACGAAAGAGTTCAGAACATGCTGTTGTAAATACCTCACTATCTAGCTGATCGACAAATAACAGTACACAAGGCAATGCGCCTGTTCGGGATGATGACCTCATGCATTTACCTAGTTCCGCACACACTGCTGCGCATGTGCCCAATGCAGGAGTGGGTAGCAAAACAATGGTCTCAGGGAAGCGGTCAGTGGGAGGATCTAGTGGTTGTTTAGCTAAGCCTGGTACAGGCTCTTCGCTGCTGGTCCAAGGACAACTTGTTAAAAGGACAACCCTTTTGCAATCCACCAGTATAAGCGATACCAACTACAGACGCCTAACCCTCCGGATGGGGAGACCATTACCTTCACCACACAGCTCACAACCTGTGGACACATACCAGAGCCCAAAACGACGACAACCTTCTTGCACTTCTAGCAGTTCTCAAGGCTCTACAAGCATTTCAGCAGCATCTAGTAGGTCAAACAGTGCAACTCCTCGCAGACGGCACCGCTGCCATGTTTACCTCAACAAGCAGGGAGGCGAACACTCAAATCTGTTCAGGGTATCCCAAACGCTTTGGAAGTGGGCACTCAAGCGGAACATGTTCCTAGTTTCTCCACAGGTTCCAGGGGAGCTCTGTGTTCTAGCAGACTCTGAGCAGAAATAGTCTACCCGAGGATCACGAGTGGCAACTCAACAGATACTCTAGACAAACTCTTCTCCCTTTGGAGTTATCCTCCTTTAGACTTGTTCGCCACAAGACAAAACACACAGTGCCCAGACTTTGCATTCAGGTTTCCCCAACCACAGTGCAAGGGGAACGCCCTGTGGATTAGCTGATCAAGGAAATTTGCCTACACCCCCACACCCCAAAAGCCACTCCTCAGCAGGATAGTGCACAAGATGCACCAGGAACAAGCCACACTAATCCTGATGGCTCCAATGTGGGCAAGACAACCATAGTTTCCACACCTGCTCGAACTGGCGATGTGCAAATCAAACTTTCGCGCACCTACAACATGCTCTCCCAGCATGAGGGGACAACACTCCATCTACATCCTCAATCTATTCACTTGTCAGCCCGGCTCCTGAAGTCATAGTTTTGGCATTTAAACCTTCCTCAAAGGTGTATGGATATCCTAAAGGAGGCATGGAAACCCAACACTAGACACTGTTACTTCAACAAGTAGAAGGGGTGTGTAATATGGTGCTGATCACAATCCTTAAACCCAATTCAATGTTCACCATCCAACATTCTACACTGCATGCTTTATCTACTAGACTTTGGCCTAATATTTAACTACAAGGTACAGCTAGCGGCTATATCCGCGTACACCACTTGGCAGAACAAGGAGTCTTGGTGGAAAGTTCCTGTTATCCAAGCTTTCATGGAGGGAGAGAGACTATACCCTCCCATTTCCAACCCTTCACCAGGTTGGGACCTTATTGTTGTGCTCTCAAAGTTCGTGGATCCGCCCTTTGAGCCTATGCACAAAGCCAGTCTCAAACACTTAACCTATAAGACTGCTTTTCTGGTAGCCATCACCTCAATAAAAGGGGTTAGTGAGATATAGGCATTATCTGTACAAGACCCTTTCTTTATTATCCACAAAGACAAGGTGCTCCCTAGAACACATCCTGGGTTTAAACTCAAATTCATCTCCAAGTTCCATGTCAACCAATCCATTGAACTACCTACTTTTTCCAAAATACATCTAACTCAGCTGAAAGGAGCCTCCATACACTAGATCGAAGGATGGCAAGCTTGTACTACGTAAACAAAACATAACCACTAAGGAAACACACCAGCTCTTTGTTTCCATAGCACCTAGTAGGGAAGGTGATCACATTTTAAAAAAAAATGCCATCTCCAAATGGATAGTCAAGTGCATACACCTTTGCTATTCACTATCAAAGAAAACCCTACCTTTCACATGAAGTGCTCGCTCTACCAGAGGTACAGCAGCTATTTTAGCATTTATTGAAACGCGCCCCCCTAAACGCTATTTGCAAAGCTGCTACTTGGAGTTCCAAACATAATTTTACTCGGCACTACTTCATTGACACGCATTCTAAATCAGATTTGCAGGTGTGGCAAGCGGTGCTAAAACATCTATTTGCCACTGTACCTTCTCACAATCCACCTCCTTCTCCAAATACTGCTCGCTAATCTATGCATAGCATGTGATCTAAGAAGATCCACAAGCCTCACCATAATTGTATTTCTGATGCTTGTATCTGCTTAGATCCACATGCTCCCACCCTACCTCCCCTCCTGGAGTCGGAGGTATATAGATGTTTCTTGCTGTATCACTATTTCTTCTTCTTTATTACAACTGTACTTGTGCTACACTTCATGCAACCTCATGTCAGAAACAAAATGATCTGAGGGACCTAGGCGCGTGAAAGACCATGGGTGCAGTGGACGTCACACTAGGGATAGTATTACTGACCCCCCCCCCCCCCGTCGACGTCCCTTTTTTTCGAGTATCGAAAGCAAATCCTGTAATACTATGCAACTACCACTAGATGTCAGCCTGTGCATAGCATGTGAATCTAAGCAGGTTCAAGCATCAGAAATAGAATTACGGTGAATAATGTATGCTACATATGAGGCCTGTGGATCTGCTTAGAATCATATGCTTTGCATAGGCCACCATCTAGTGGTACATGCAGAGTATTGCATGACTTGTTTTCGAATTCGGGGGAAAAAAAGGGACGTCGACTGGGCGTGTCTGTAATACTATCCCAAGTGTGACGTCTGTTGTACCCATGGTCCTTCATGCAGATTGTTTTATTTTTTTGCCATCATAGACGGACGCTAAAGCAGAGTTCTCCTTTCGGCTCATCGCCATTTATTATTATTACCAATTACCTAGTCGACCGCTAGCAGGGCTAATGGGCACAGTATCTCCGGAGCCCTGTCGAGAGTAGTTGGGCCCTACGTAAGTTCATGCAGGTGGACTTGTTGGGCATGAACCCACACTGGTCTGGGTGAACGAGGGATTTAATCACCCTGAGTAGTCTATTGGCCAGTACCCGTGCAAGGATTTTTGCCTCTCCGTTGATCAGCGAGATGGGCCGATAAGAGACAGTCTTCTGGGGGTTTCCCGGGTTTGGGAATGACCACTATGCTTGTTCCTCTGAGATCAAGGGGGAGTATGCCAAGTTCCCTGCTCTGGAGAAACATGCAGTGCATGTGCCCAGTTAATGCGTTGCTGAGGCGTTTCCAGGTTTCCACTGGGAACCCGTTGGGTCCGGGGGTCTTTCCGGTTTGGAGTTGTGCTAGTGCATCTTGCATTTCCTTTCCTGTGATCTCGGTGTCTAGTTGCTCTGCCTGCTGTGTGGAGAGTCTCGGGATCTCTACCTGGTCGAGAAAGTTGCAGTGAGAGGGTGTGGGGCTCACCACGGGTGGGGAATAAAGGTTTTCGTAGTAGGTGGCGAAGGCCTCCGCTATGTCGTAGTCTGCCATCAATAGAACCCCTTCGGGGATCGAATTGTCCGCACATATCCCCAAGTGTGTTCACGTCTCTCTAACCAGGCCAGGGTCTTGCTTGCTTTATCCCCACTCTCGTACATTTGGCACCGGACCAGCCAATGAGCCGTCTGGCGTTGTCTAGGGCTATGTTGCTGAGGGCCTCTTGTGCCGTTATCAGGGCCTCTTGTGAGGCCCTGGTTCCTTGTGCAAGGAATTGTTCCTCACTCTCGGACACCCGTCTTTCTGCGTCCACAATCTTCTGGGTGTATTGCTTACGGTGGGCGGACACCAAGGAGATAGCTTCCCCACCGTGGACTGTTTTGTAAGCCTCCCCTATCGTAACCGGGCAGTCCACAGAGCCTTTGTTTATTTCAAAGTATTCCATGTTCTTTTTCTCTAGTCCCTCTGCAATCTCGGGCAACCCCAGGTAGTATGTCTTCAGACGCCAGGCTGTGTTCGGTCGGTGGCGTGCGCTCTTCAGGGTTATGAGCGTGAATGTCTTATGTGCATTGGAGTAAAACGAGAACCCGGTGTCTGTACTGTGCAGTGTTCTCCAAGTGTCAGACAATCCCAGTGTTTCGGCAAAAGTATATAGGTGGTTGGGGTACGCCGGATCTCGGGTCCCCAGTGTGATCTATCAACAACTATCTCCATGACTTAATTAAAGATCCCCCCACAGGGCCCACACCTCTGCTAGTCCCTTTAGGAGTGTTTGTTGTAGCTCACCAAGGAGTTCCTTCGTGAGTGTGGGGGGAGCATAGGCCGCGATGAGGCCCCATCGCTCCCCCCACATGTCGCGGAGTACCACCACAAATCGACTGCGGGGATCGGGCTGCACTTTCCTGACCTGCAGCGGCACTCGTTTGTGGATGAGCACCATCGTGCCCCTGGCACCCTTCGAGAACCCAGCCTGAAATGTGTGCGGGTTGTTGGATCTTTTAAAAAGGGCACTGCCGGTTCCAATCAAGTGGGTTTCTGTGAGGAGGGGGCTATATCTGGTGAGTATCGATTGAGGTATTGGAGCACTAGTCTGCATTTAACACTGGAGCCAAGGCCGTTGACATTCCAGGTCAATGGGGACAGATTATCAGCGTGTGTCATACGTGCATGCGCAGCATTCTGAAGCGTCTAAGTCATGTGTCTTAGTGGCCCCCCGATCCATGTGTATGTTCCCTCCCGCCTCCTGACCCGATTCCCCCTGCACCTTAGTCCCCCGTTGTCAGGTGGGTGTGTGGTAAAAGCTCTGAGTGACCCAATGTGCCATTTTCTAGGGCCTGTATGGAGGCTGCCCTGTATCTGCATTACTTAAACCAGGGTATTTTGGGTGTCCCAATCCCAGCGGATGAAGTGTCTGCACTTACTGCACCCACAACAACAAATGTCTTGCCTTTTTGTTCTGTAATTCTCGGTAGCCAACACCCATAAACTCTTCCCACCCTGTACTCACCCCCCCCCCACCCCTGCCCGGAAGCACCTGTCACCCGAACAGATAACCTTGAACCTTAAGAACTTATTCGGGGTAACCCGGACTGAAGCAGTCAGTTCGCTACATGGGTAGTGGCGGCCACAGTGTCAAACCCTTAGGAAGATTATGTTGCAGCCCAGTGAGCACGGTGTGGGAGCTTCACCCGTTCTCTGTACTGCTCTCGTCGGGGCACAATGCCATTTCGGATTCCGGCCCAGTGGGGGTTGAGCGGGGCGAGGGCTGTTTGGACCTAGGTTTCAAGGGGATTGGGTCCTCCGACGTATTCCATATCTATGACAGTAATCGCCACAGCTGTGCTGCTTTGGAAAATCTTTCGGCGTTTGCGTCCTGCGTCGATACGCCGTCCTCGAGGACCTCCTCCGATGGCCGACGTCACCAGATGTTATAAGTAGGACGCACGACGCCCGTAGCCTCAGTTCCGTATTTTCGCTTCGGCGATCTCGACGCGCCTCGACTCTTTGGAGTTTCTATTCTTTCGGTTCTTCGAACCTGTTCATTTGTGAAGTATTGTCGGGATGTCTTCCTCTTCTTCTACCCCGCGTCCAGGCTTCAAAAAGTGTGGGGATTGCGGGTCCAAGATGTCGGTGACGGACTCGCACGACGCCTGCCTCTGGTGCCTCGGGGAGGCCTACGACACGGATGATTGTGTCGACTGGCAGTCGCTTACGTCCAAGGCCTTGCAGGAACGTAAGAAGAAGCTGTCGGTCGGTAAGGTGTCCAAGCCCCGGAAGGCGAGGTCCACTGGGCTTTCGATAGAGGATTCGAGGGGCGACTCCGCATCATAGTCGTAAGTCTAGTGGGGGGGTATCGGTCCCGGAGTGGGTCCCGCCACTCCTCTGCCTCTTCGAGGCACTCCCGGAAGCACTGTCATCGGTTGCCTTCCCCGTCCTCGTCCGAGGACTCTGCCCGTCGGCGGGTTTCTTATCCCACCAAGCGTTCCTCTCTGGAGGAATGGGCTTCCTTCTGGGAGAAAATGTTGGCGATTCTTCAATCGCAGGGCTCCGGTGCGTCTGCGCCTCTGAGAGGGGTCGGTCGTGACCATACTGGAGACACCGCTTGTACGCCTTCGGGCTCGGGTGGTCGGCATGATTCGCGGGAGAGGTCCCGCTTGGACAAGGGGATCGTTCCAGTCATGTCTGGTCCTCGACGCGCTCGAGCCTGTGTGCACCTGTGAAGTCTTCGAAGAAGACGTTGACGCCGGTGGCGCGAGGTCGACAGACTCTCTCGAGGCTCCGCCTCTGAGGAAGTCGTCGACGCCATCAGCGCCTTGGCTGTCGAAGGACACGCTCGGGGCTCCACCCTCGAGGCCTGTGTCGAAGCCGTCGCTCGACGTCGATTCACTCGACATCGATGCCGTTTCACTCGACGCCCTGAACGCCTTTCGAAACTGTGGTGTCGGAGGTACTGTGGCATGGCGGGAACCCCCTTGAAAGGCTCTGGCCAAGGCAAAACATGTCTTTCTCCTGTATTCTTTGCCCCCTTTCCAGCCGATGGAGTATATTTCCGAGGTGGAAGAGGGTTCTGAAGATGGGTTGGTTCCGGACACAGTGCACGGTGCCAGATGAGATTCTTTCTGGTCATAGCCAGATTGAGGACCTGCGTCAGTCTCTGCATGACGCCAGTGGTCTGGACACCTCTCTGGAGGTGGAGTTCTTTAGGCCTGAGCCTGGCACCCATGCCGAGTCATCGTACCGGCGCCTTATGTCGAGGGCCACGGACTACTTGGGGTGGTCAGAGCCCCAAGTTGAATTTGTCCACCCACTGACCCGGTACTGCCATTCCATATGGCTTTGCAAAGAAGGGTGGCAGCGGCTTGGACTGCTCCAGAGAGTCTCCCGGCAGTGGGCAAGTCTTTGCCGCGAAAATACCGCCCAGCCAGTAGTGACCCCTGCTACTTGACCACATACCCCACTCCGAAGAGTTTGGTGGTTCAGGCGGCTATGGTCCCAGCAAAGCAGGCGTCGTATCCTACCAGCCATCCTGATGGGGACAACAAGCGTTTTGATGGCTGGGCGAAGAAAGTGTTTTCTTCAGGGGGTATGGCTCTTCAGGCGGCCATCTCTGTATATGCCGTGTCACGTTTCACGCACTCTCTGTGGAACTGTATTTCATTAGCCGCTGAACATATTCCCGAAGGGGACGGTTTTCTTGCAATTATTCAGGATGGCAAGGATGCCATGTGTGAGTCCGTTCAGTCGGGTTTGGACATGGAAGACTGTGTCAGCCGGTCCATGGCGGCGACCACCGTGATACGCAGGTTTGCGTGGTTGAGGAAGTCGGGGTTTGCTCCTGATGTGCAAGCGAGGCTCCTCAACATGCCCTTTGATGGTGAACATCTTTTTGGCAGCAAGGCTGAAGAGAGCCTTGAGAGGTTGCAGACCTCCAAAGCTGCAGCAAAGTCGTTGGGCGCTACAGTCCGCCAACCTCCGCCTTTTTGTCCAAGGGGACAGCAGTGGAGGGGAGGTTCCTTTTGTTATTACTCATCCTTTAGTAAAGCGAGAGGAGCTGCAAGTCAAAGGGGCAACCGTAGAAGTGCCAGAGGTGGAAAACAAGGTACTAGAGGTGCCAAGGCCGCGTGAGCAGTTGCTTCTTTGCCCTCAGGCAACGTCACAGCAGCTTCTGCTCAGTCCTGAGGCCCAGGCTTTGCCGGTTGGGGGAAGGCTGGCGCAGCATCTTGTAGAAAGGCGTGCCATTACTTCAGATGTGTGGGTTCTGGAGATCATAGCCCACGGCTACTGTCTTCCTTTCTGGCAGAGGCCTCACGACAATCCACCAGGGAATCTCTCTTTGAAGAGTCCGAATCCGTTCCTTGCGCAAGAAATTCAGTCCCTGCTGGAGAAAGGCGTCATAGAACTGGCGCCTGTAGCGGAGAGGAACAAGGGATGGTATTCCCCTTATTTTTTGATTTCAAAGACGGGGGATTGAAACCCATCATGGACTTGCGCGGTTTGAACAAACTCCTCAGGAAGGACAAGTTCAAGATGGTTACTCTCTCTCAAGCCCTCCAGGCCCTTCAACTTCAGGACTGGTTGGTGTCTATCGACCTCAAGGACGCTTATTTTCATGTGCCGATCCATCCCAAGCACAAGAAGTACCTGAGGTTCGGGGTTGGCGACTCGCATTTTCAGTTTCGGGTCCTGCAGTTTGGATTGACCTCCGCCCGAGGGTTTTCACCAAGCTCATGGTGGTGGTTGCAGCGTATCTCAGGAAAGGGGGGGTTCACGTCTACCCCTACCTGGACGATTGGTTGATCAGGGCACGCTCTCCCGAGTAAGTCCTGGATCATCTGTCCGTCACCTGCCACTCCCTTCACAGGCTGGGCTTCTCCCTCAACTTGAAGTCCCACTTGACGCCAACTCAGCGGCTCCAGTACATCGGAGCAGTGCCCGACATGTCCCTGGGGCAGTGTTTTCCTCCCCAGGTGAGGGCTCATCACATTCAGCAGATGGTGCACAAGTTCCAACATGGCCAGAGTCTCCCTGCGTTCGAGTTCTTGAGATTGCTCGGCCTCATGGCACCCTTCATTCTTCTGGTGCCAGAGGCCAGGTTGCGGATGAGATCTTTGCAATGGGCACTCAAGCTCCAGTGTTCTCAGTCCTCCGGCAGGATGTCGGACCCTGTTCAAGTGCCGTCCTCGGTTGCCCAGGACCTTCTGTGGTGGGCCGTTTAAGGCAATCTGATGAAGGGGGCTCCTTTTTGGCTACCCTGGCTGGAGGCGACGATCATGACGGACGCATCCCTCACGGGATGGGGAGCTCATGCCAACGAGTTGACAGTCAGCGGTCGTTCGTCTCCGTTGGAGTCTAGATTTCATATCAATCTGTTGGAGCTGAGGGCCGTCAGGCTTGCCCTGAAGGCTTTTCTTCCGACTGTGCGAGGAAAGAATGTCCTGATTCTGACAGACAACACTGTGGCCATGCACTACCTCAACAAAAAGGAGGGGCAGAGTCACTTCCTCTGTGCAGGTAAGCGATGCAGCTCTGGTTCTGGGCCATCCAGCAGGAAATTTCGATCTCAGCAGTTCATCTGGCCGGAGACAAAAACGAGACGGCGGACACTCTGAGCAGGCAGAGCACGATCTCTCACGAGTGGGAGATGGCTCAGGAGATTCTCCTGGAGATTTGAGGGGGGACCCCTCAAATGGATCTCTTCGCCTCCAGTGTCAACCGGAAGTGCGAAAGGTTCTGCTCGTGGGAATTTCCTCCAAACGGAGCCTTAGGGGGCGCGTTCATGGTGGAGTGGTCCTTCCCGCTGCTGTACGCGTTTCATCCAGTCCCCGTCATTCTGCAAGTGCTGAGGAGGTTACGGAGGTTCGGTTCCCGGATGCTCCTCATTGCTCCGGCATGGGCCCGGAGGACGTGGTACCCAGACCTTCTGGACTTGTCCATCTGCCCTCCACGTAGTCTTCCCTACCGAGACGATCTGCTCTCACGGGAGTGGGGGGTCAGGTTCTCCATCCAGGGGTCAGATCCCTCAACCTTCACGCTTGGCTTCTGAAAGGTTGAGGTAGAAGGATTGGGACCTCCCTGAAGACGTGATGTAGGTGTTGCTTTCGGCCAGACGGCCGGCAACACAGTCCCTGTACCGTTGCTGTTGGAGGAAGTTCTGCGACTGGTGCAGGGTTCAGAATGTGGATCCTTTTTCATGTGACATTCCTGTCGTTCTGTCTTTTTTGCTTTCTTTGGCCCACAAGGGCCTACAAGTGGGTACCATTAAAGGTTACCTGGCGGCGCTATCTATATTTAAGCGCTCGTCTGAGGAGTGTTCTTATTTTAAAATTCCTTTGATTTCTCAGTTTCTGAAAGGGCTCACTAATGTGTTCCCTCAGTCACCTTTCCAGGTGCCCGGTTGGGATCTGAACCTTGTTCTCAAGTTTCTAATGGGTGCTCCCTTTGAGTCTTTGCATTCTTGATCTTTGAGACTGTTAACACTTAAAACTGTGTTTTTAGTCGCGGTCACTTCCGCTCGCAGAGTGAGTGAGTTACAGGCACTTTCAGTTAAGCCACCCTTCACTGTGTTTCGTAAGGACAGGGTTGTCCTTAGAGTTTGTCCTTCCTTTCTTCCGAAGGTGGTGTCGGAATTTCATTTAAGGCAGAAGGTTATTCTTCCGGCATTTTATCCTCCTCCACATCCTGGTAAGGAAGAGGAGAGGCTCCATAGGCTGGATCCTAGGAGAGCTTTAAGCTTCTACATTTCCTGCATGTCCCGGGTCAGAGTGGACGATCAACTCTTTGTTTACGCTGGAAGGCATTTGGGACAAGATGTTACTAAGCAGACTTTGTCTCGATGGATCATCTTGGCAATTTCCGAATGTTATCGCTTGGCGGGTAAGGACCCTCCGGTAGGCTTACAGGCCCATTCTACCAGGGTTATGGCTGCCTCTACTGCCCTGCAGAGGGGTGTTCCCATTCGTAACATCTGTGATGCAGCCACCTGGGCTTCGGTCCATACTTTAGTACATCACTACTCCCTCGATTCTATTCGGGGGCAGGATCTGGCCTTTGGCAAGGCGGTCCTTTACTCTGCAATTTGATTGGGCATTCTAAATTTGTATATTCTAAATTCTTTTCCCTCCTCCTTACGTTGGTACTGCTTTGGGAGTCTGTCATAGATATGGAATACGTCGGAGGACCCAATCCCCTCGAAGAACAAGTTACTCTCTTACCTGGTAACGTTCTTTCGATGGGATGGTCCGAAGTATTCCATATTGCTCCCTCGCTGCCTATGTAACGCTCACCTGATTCCCGTAGAGGCGCCGGTCTTGACTGGGCGTATACCGTATCTGCAAAGGTGATGTGTAACACACGGCTGGCTCTTTGGGCTGGACCTCTGTGCACTGTATGTCTGACTTGAAGGGTAAGATGTCTGCAGATAGAAAATATGGGATTAAGGAACTGGGTTATTGAATGTCTCTCTCTTCTTCCCTTTCTCTTCTCCTGTAGAACCCCAAAGGTTAACGCTCTCACCTTAGGTAAGTGAACGCCGTGCTCTCCATCTGCCTCGGGGCAGGGTGCTGTAACCAGTTTCTTCACTGGATAAGGGGAGCAGGCCTCTTGACTTCAGAGGACTGCGGTCTGTCGTTTACTGCACGAACGGTAAGTTTCGAGTAATTCTAATGTCTTTAAAGTCTTTAGTAATGATGTGTCTTGTTTTGCAGGGTTCCGGCGATGGCGGATGACGGGCTGAAGTGAGTTGAAGATGGAGCCCGTGTGATGAATAGAAGCGCCTGGAAGCACGTAAGTAAGCGCTTGTTGCCTGCTTCACGATGCGCTCTAACTGTCTTTTTATTTTGCAGGTACAAGTTCGGAGCGGCTGCAGGGTGCCGGAATACCCACTGGGTTAGATGTGGAAAGGAGTAATGGCACGTGAGTATTAAAGTTCCCCAATGTCTTTAAACGCACCTTGTTTTGTCTTTCAGATGCCGGAATGCAGTGTGAAGACCTCCGGAGCGCACGAAGAGTAGGTAAGCCTTTGTCTTTCAGATGCCGGAATGCAGCGCGAGGCGTTGGTGACAGCCGATGGACCAGGTAAGTGAAGAGCTGTCACTGAAGACCGTAATGCTAACCTGTTCTTTCTTGTCTTTATAGGTGTTGCTGAAGACTGGATTCAGGATGGTAAGCCTTTTTCCTTAGGCCCAGGATCAGATGCAGAAGACACGATGAGCGTTCTGCTGCAGAGGATGCAGAATAACGCAAAGCAAGATTCATCCATCGGGTGTGGTTTAAATAGCCTCCTGTAGTGCTTAGGTGTCTCCATCCACAGCCACGCCTAGGTAAGAAAAGAGTTCCTGCTTTCCAGAAGAGTTCCAGTGTTGTGAATCTATGGAGTGGCTCCTGCCCCACCCAACAGGAAAAGTAGTTCCAAACAGAAGAGGATCAGAGGCTCAACTGGCAGGCAAGTAAGCAGCATGGTCTGCTGCAGGTAAGTCCACCCAAGCATTATGAGCCCGGCGCTTCCAGCGCTGGGACTGGGCATATTTATGAGCCTGGTGCCACTGGCGCCAGGACTGGGTCCAAAAGGTCCCAATTGGGACTGGTTGGCACTCGGAACCTGGGTTATGGATCTGCTTCCAAGTGAGTTGGGAAAACCCTGACCTTTTGGAAGCAGAGATCATGACAGCCTACCCCGCTACAGAATTTCTTATGCGATTACAACTTACGTTTCCGCAAGGCTTATGTGGTCATACTGGCAGAAGATTGGTGCCACACATTCTGGGAAAAAAACTACAACTGAGGCTACGGGCGTTGCGCGTCCTACTTATAACATCTGGTGACGACAGCCGTTGGAGGAGGTCCTAGAGGACGGCGTATCAACGTCATCGACGCAGTACGCAGACGCCGAAAGATTTTCCGAAGCAGCACAGCTGTGGTGATTACTGTCATAGATATGGAATACGTCGTCGGACCATCCTATCAAAAGAACGTTACCAGGTAAGAGTAACTTGTTCTTCTGTCCAGATGGACCAGGAGGCGATCGGCAGAGGTCCGGCCTATTCAGGATTCGAGTTTCAAGCCATTCCCATGCTTCTTTGATATTGTAAAACAGGTGGGTAGTGCCCTCATGATGGACTTTAAATAATGCAGGGAAAAAGAGGGTGTATTTGATTGACAAGTATTGGAACTTTTTCTTCACCGAGTCGAAGGACTGGCGGGCCTTCTGGGCCTCCTTTGTGTAGTCTGGATAAAACCCAACGCGGTATCAGTTGTAGGCGATTGGGCCTGAGGTACGGCCCATTAGGAGGATAGCGTCCCGATCCTGGAAGTTTAAAAGTCGTGCAATGATTGTCCTTGGTGGGGCTCCAGGGGTGGGTCGCCCAGTGGGCATTCTATGCGCCCGCTCGATGGAGAAGAATTTAGACAGTTTTTTGGGAGCAGAAATATGAGCCAGACAGTCTTCTACGAAAAGTTCAGCGCTGGGACCTTCCTCTTTCTCCGGGATCCCAAGGATCATTAGGTTATTGCGTTGCGCCCTTCCTTCGCTATCCACTGCTCGGTATTCGAGCTGGGTCAACTTTCTTGGAGATTGCTGCTAGTTGTTGCTCCAGTTGGCGAACTCCATCTTCCGTGTCCGATATCCTTTGTTCAGATTCCCCAACTCTGGATGACAGATTGTGTAGGTCTTGGCAGAGGAAAGACACCTCGGAGGACAGCCCTCCGATCTTCAGTTCTAAAGACATCCTTGAGTCGCGAATCGCCTTCATGACATTGGTAAGTGAAATTGAAGGGTCCTGAGTTTCTTCCCGATGTTCTCCACCATCCGGGGTTTGCGTCACGAGTCGGAGTGGGGCTCTACTGTAAAGAGGTCCATTTTGCTCTGTAGGGCCTGTCTCTTGGCCTTCTCTTTACCCATGAAGCTGCCTGTGTGATTTCAGTGAGGCACTGGGTAGGTTCAGTCTACTGGTGAGACCTGGTGAGTCCCGGCGTCGAGAACTGTCCGTGTGTCCAGCTTCTATGGTACTGACGTATGCTGGGGGTGGTGGGACCGACAGGTCTTATATCCGCTCAGGTACCGGTAGGGCTTCCCCTGGCAGCACGAGGGTGGGTCGCTCACCCCTAGTCCGCCAGCTTTGCAGAGGTAGGCGTTGTGTGCACTGTGGGTGCGGTTGAGAGCGTCAAAGGATGGCTATTGGTGTGCCTGCGTGTGGTTGGTAGTTGCGGCCGTGTGGTCAGTCTCGGAGGAGATGTCTGAGGTGCAGGTGGAAGATGGCCCTCTCTGAGGTGGCCATTCCTTAGGCCTCCAGGTCAAGCAGGTCAAGTGGATTTGGGTGTCCTAGACAGTACCCGGTTGCCGTTGGACAGGTCGTAAGGCGGTATGGGTGGTCAGCGGTGTGTCCCCGGGTAGAAGATGGGCCACTAGTCGGCCAGGAGCCAGCGTCTGCAGAGGTGTAGTCGCACCCGGGGTCTCACTGGTGCGGTGTGCTCGTCGGGTGACTTGAGGGCAGGTGTGCAGTGATCCCAGTGCCGGGTCCTTAAGTTTATGGAGCACCCTCCAGAACCTGCTCCTTTGTGCTCACTGCACGTGGGCCTGTCCTGCCTCGGTCCGAGTGGCTTATTTGGGGGCCCCTAGTCTTTGGACACTGTCCTGGCAGTTGATGCGGGGGTGGGGAGGGCGGTTCGCCGCCGTCACCCGGCCCTCAGGGATCCTCGTGTGCTGGGGGGGCGGCGCTTATGGAGCCTATCACCTGGTCTGTTGGTGTGCACAGTAGGAGGTTGCGCGGCTCAGCAGCTTTCCCCCGTCTCCATGGCTGGCATTCGGTCCTTCGTGGGGGGCCGGGCAGGAGAAGGATTGCATGCGGCTTAAGAAGTGGTCGCGAGCGGTGCAGCAGAATGCATCCGCTTCGCGCTACCAGTCCCCCGCAGCAGTGCGCTCTCCGTCTCCCGCTCTGGTCTCTGACTTGCGGCCCTGCAGGCTGTGGTGGCTGGAGGGCGGGCAGGTTGCTTGCCTATTCTCAACGACCATGATGGCGGCCGTCACTCCGTTGGTGGTCCTTTTGTCCCTTTTGGGGCCCCGATTCTCTGCAGGATTGCAGCAGGTGGCACGCAGGCGGTACCTCTGTGGTATCATTTCGGTTCTGTACTGGGTAGTTGCCTGGGGGCTAGGACACAGCAGGATGTTGGCCGTGGCCGCAGGGAGCCGATGCAACTAGGTCTTTGTGCGCGGCTCACGCATGCGCAGTCTCGGCTTTCAAATTCTTAAGGTTGCTCGGCCTCATGGCATCCTGCATTTTTCTGGTGCCAGAGGCCAGGCTGAGGATGAGATCCCTGCAGTGGGGCCTCAAGATGCAGTGGTTGCAGTTCATAGGCAAGATGTCTGATCCCGTTCAGATTCCAATCTAAATCTTGGTCTTCCAGGATCTTCTGTGGTGGGCCAACAAGGGGAACCTGATGAAGGGGGAGCCATTTTGGCAACCTTGGCCGGAGGTGACTGTAGTGACGGATGCGTCCCTCACAGGATGGCGAGCTCATGCTGAAGACTTGACCGCCAGCGGTCGTTGGTCTGTCTGAGTCCAAACTCCACATCAACCTGTTAGAGCTGAGGGCCATCAGGCTGGCCCTGTAGGCTTTTCTGCCATCTGTGCAGGGGAAGAGTGTCCTGATCATGACGGACATCACAGTGGCCATGCATTATGTCAACAAAAAAGGGGGATAGGGTCACTCCTGTTGTGCAGAGAGGCAATGCAGCTCTGTTCCTGAGCAATCCAGCAGGGAATTTCACACTCGGCTGTTCATCTGGCCGGAGAGGACAATGCAGCGGCGGACACTCTGGGCAGGCAGAGCACGATCTCTCATGAGTGGGAGTTTGCTCAGGAAGTCCTTCTGGAGATCTCTGTGCCACCAGTGTCAACTGGAAGTGCAAGAGATTCTGCCCAAGGGAATTTCCTCTGAGAGGAGCCTTAGATTTGTCTCCCACTGCTGTACTCGTTTCCTCCAGTCCCTGTCGTTCCTCAAGTGTTAAGGAGGTTATGGAGGATCGGATCCCAAATGATCGTCATTGCTCCGGATTGGGCCAGGAGAGCGTGGTACCCGGACCTTCTAGAAATGTCCATCGGCCCTTTATGCCGTCTTCCCTACCAAGAGTCTCTCTCTCTCTCTCTCTCTCTCTCTCTCTCTCTCTCTCTCTCTCTCTCTCTCTCTCTCTCTCTCTCTCTCTCTCTCTCTCTCTCTCTCTCTCTCTCTCTCTCTCTCTCTCTCTCTCTCTCTCTCTCACTCTCTCTCTCACTCTCATATATATATATATCCAGAGGTCAGGACTCTCAACCTTCACGCTTGGTATCTGAAAGGTATTGCTTTCGGGCCAGGTGGCCGGCTACCAAATCCCTGTACCGTTGCAGTAAGTTTTGCGACTGGTGCAGAGGACAAAATGTTGATCCTTATCAGTGTTCCATTCCTGTGGTTTTGTCTTTCCTGCTTTCTTTGGCCCACAGGGGATTTCAAGTGGGTACCATTAAGGGTTACCTGGCGGGGCTCTCTATCTTCAAGCGCTTGTCTGAAGAATGTTCTTACTTTAAGATTCCTTTTGATTTCCCAATTTCTTAAAGGGCTCACTAATGTGTTCCCACCGTCCCCTATCCAAGTTCCAGTTTGGGATCTGAATTTGGCTTGAAAATTCCTCATGGGTGCTCCGTTTGAACCTTTGCGTTTTTGTCCTTCAAGACGGTGTTCTTGGTTGCGGTTACTTCCGCTCGCAGAGTGAGTGAATTGCAGGCACTTTCATCTAAGCCGCCCTTTACTGTGTTCTGCAAGGATAGGGTTGTACTGAGGGTACATCCTTCCTTTCTACATAAGGTAGTGTCTGAATTTCATTTGAGCCAGAAAGTGGTTCTTCCTTCTTTCTATCCTCCTCCTCATACTGGTAAGGTTGAGGAGCGACCCCGTAGGTTGGACCCTAGGAGAGCTCTGAGCTTTTATATTTCTAGGATGTCTAGGGTCAGAGTTGACGATCAAGTCTTTGTAGGATATGGTGGTCACTGATTGGGCCAGGCTGTTACAAAACAGACCTTGTCCAGGTGGATTATCCTCACTATTACTGAATGTTACCGTTTGGCGGGCAAGGACCCTCCTGAAGGGTTGCAAGCTCATTCAACTAGGGGCGTGGCTTCTTCCACAGCCCTGCACCGGGGAGTTCCTATTAGGAATATTAGTGATGCAGCCACATTGGCTTCTATCCACACCTTTGTTAAACATTACTCCCTGGATACAATTCATCGTCAAGATATGGCCTTTGGTAAGGCGGTTCTTTATTCTGACATCTGATTGGGTACTCTAAATTCTTTGCTCGCCTCCATTTTCTGGTACTGCTTTGGGAGTCTGTCAAAGATGTGGAATACGTTGGAGGACACAATCCATTCGAAGATCAAGTTACTTACCAACTGGTAACGTTCTTTCGATTGGATGTTCCTCCAACATATTCCACATCGCCCTCCCAGCCTGCCCCTCTGGAGAATTACCTATGCGATTGCAGCTTACGTTTCCGCAAGGCTATATGCAGTCAAGCAGGCATTGGATGTGTGCATGTCACACGTTATGGGAGGAAAAAACATAAACTGAGGCTACGGGCGCCTTGCGTCCTAACTATAACATCCACTGATGTCGCCCTCGACGGAGGCCTTTGAGGTACATCGACCCAACGCCATCGACGCAGGACACCCTCTGGCGAAAAAGTTTCCGAATTACACAGCTGTGGACATTACATGTCATAGATGTGGAATACGTTGGATGAACATCCAATCGAAATAACGTTACCAGTTGGCAAGTAACCTTTTCTTCGTTTTCGGTGGTTTTGTCAGGGCATGCTGTTGTACATTTTGCTAGGTATGCAAAAACACACTGCAGCTCTGCAGACTTTTACAAACCTTGAGGCCTAGCCCAAGGAAAACTAAACATTGTTATCCATGTACAAACATATCTATATTCCACTCTTCCTGCTCACGTTATCTGGGTCTGTAGTTTGCTCCCCAATTTAGACTTATATTTTGTCCCATTCTGCATTTTGCCACACAACACATGCAAGTCCTATTATTAACCTGCATGGACCCTTGACGGACAGTGGACACCTGGTGAGTCAGTTCGTACTTCAGCCATAGTGAAGAACACTGCACACTAAGCGCCTGTGGTCTATTTAGATCCCACAGTCTGCATTCCTTCTGGGGAGGAGAAGGGTGGGGGGGAGTTTGACTCCTGCACAGCACTAACTAAGCTTTTACAATGCTTGGGATCTGACATTACAAATCTATCTGATTATTATTGCCTACATATCCTTCTGCAGACAATAACTACTTTCTTCAATGCTCGCCTATGTCTGTGTGTGATATTATGCTTGCTGAGAGGCTGAGTGCGCCTTCCCAGTGCCCCTCCTCCCCCTAGTCCATTATAGTGCCTTGAAGATGTCGTGCCTAACTCTGAAGCGCTTGGGGGTTCGGGAGGACCCTGGTTGCTTCCCAACACACTCTCAGTTCAAGATTCCTTTGTCCTTCATAAAGACAGTGGTGCTAAGAAAATACCCACATGTGGTCTCCTAAATTTATTTCAAAGTTCAATGGCAACCAGTCCATTGAACTGCCAGCTTCCTTCCAAAACCCCACCAGTTCGGCAGAAAAGATCTTCCATAGATTAGATGTTAGGAGGGCTGTAATGTATTACTTGAACAAGAACGAGCCAATGAGAAAACCTGATCAATTCTTTGTGTCCATAGCCACTGGCAGAGAAGGGATCCTGTCTCTAAATCGGCTATCTCAAAATGCATAGTTAAATGAATTCAAATGTGCTACTCCCGGGGCGCTTTGAAACACAATTTCTTGATGTCTAAGCGCCTTACAAATGACCCATAAAATAAAACAAAACTCTGCTTTTCACACCCAAAGCGCACTCTACACGTGGCACAGGGGCTACCTTAGCTTTTATTGCAAATGTCCCTTTAGATGCCATTTGCAAGGCAGCTACTTGAAGTTCTATACATACGTTTGCACAACATTACTGTCTGAATGCACATTCCAAACTAGATTCACAGTTGGAACAAGGAACAAGCAGTGTTAAGACATCTCTTTGCTACTGTACCTTCCAACATACCACTACCTTCTCCAGGTTCTGCTCGCTAGTCTATGTAATGCATGGGATTCTAAGCAGATCCAAAAGCCTCAGAAGGCATGCATTACTTACCGTAAATGTATTTCTGATGCTTGCATCGGCTTAGATTCACATGCACCCACCCTTCCTCCCCGCTTGGAGATGAAGGTACATAGACATCTTACATGTACTCGCTCATACACTTCATGCTCCTTCATGTCAAACAAAACAATCTGAGGGACCGCAACGTGTGAAGGACCATGGGTACGACATACGTCACACTAGGGATAGTATTACAGACGCGCCCAGTCGACAAGCCCTTTTTGAACAAGTCATGCAATACTCTGCGTGTACAACTAGATGGCCTATGCAGAGCATGTGAATCTAAGCAGATATAAACATCAGAACTATGATTACGATAAGCAATGCTATATATGTATATATATATGTCCTTGGTGTTGGTCTTAGTAGTGCATGGTGGTGGCGTGAGTTATGGTTGCTTAGCTTGCCATAACTGGCGAATTTAAGAGGTTTTTCAGTTTTACTTGTAACCATAACGTCACTTTAACAAAGTTTTTTTTTTAATTGAATTTCATAGGTTTTTATTAGTGCAACTTAACCATAATGTCTTTAACAAAGTTCTTTTCAGAGAATGTTTTTTTTTTACCAGTGCATGCTATTTTCCTACAACTTACTAATATCATACTTACCCCAATATAGCAACGTTTTTGTCCAATTTACGTTTCACAAATCTCTGCCATTTCCCACCTTCTAGCATCATTTTTAACACGTCTATATTTTTTCCTCTGTTTTTGATTCCGGTGACGTCAGCGAACGTCTGATGTCCTTGTAGACCTTCCGGACAGTGCCACGTGACCATGCACTTGCACGTGTCATGTTGACGTGTTCATGAACGAGTGTGCACTTCGCATTCGGGCCCTTGCTTCGAGGACAGTTGAACTGCATTTTCTACTGATCTAGGAACTTCCAAGCTCTAAATGTACGCTTGCACAGCTCCTACACCTATTCTTACTCATTATCCATTAACAATCTAGTACAAAGCACATACTTGGAAGAATAGTAGCAAAACTGCTATTCATCTTAAAAATGGCATCAGCTATTGCCATCACTCCTCGCCAAGAGCCACCACCAGCTGCAGGACCCACACAACAAAAAAAGTGCAGTATTTCCAAAGACAATGAAGAGGACCAAGAAGATGAGGCATCGGAAGTGCCTACCTCTAACACCCAGAATCATGGGTGTGACAGTTATTTAACATTGTTGGGAATGTACCAAAGGCTAAAGCTACAAAAGTGAAATGCACTGGGTGCAACTTTGTACTCAGTCACGGACTACCTGGTCATTACTCCTACGGGACTACCTCTTTGCACCGCTACACCAAATCCAGCTACCGCAATGCTCTCAGAAAGATTGTTCCTTTCTTAGCAAGTAGTAGGCTTTCGTCCTCAACTTATACTGTAACCACACAGTCTACTGCTGTGGGACGAAATACCACCAGCTACCTTGCAAGCAATAAAAGAGGTGGTTGATCCATATCTTCCGAAGACTACAGTCCTCTGTATATACTGCAACACACCACTCTGCAGGGGGAAGCAATTTCGATGTGCATTTGAAGCTGTAATCAACGAGCATGAGAAACACTGCCCACTAGCTTCGAAGTAACACATGCAACATCTTCCCCTGTCCACCTGCCCCTCCATATTAAAGCTTGGTGCCTCTTCCCTTGTTTCCCTCCTCACCTTATGTTCAAACCTCTCCTACAAATTTTTTTTTTTTTAAACGACTAAAGAAAGGTGCCTTTAGGAACCACCTTAGACAGTAAAAAAAATGGAGCTAATCAAATCTTATAGACTCCATCTACTTTACATTTCTCAGTAAAGTACATAGACTCAAAAGTTTTTCCAACATTTCCATTAGCATTTTGTGTTCTGCTAATGAGAATGTGACGTTCATCCCCTGTTCCAGGGGCCAGAATGTGGGATAATGGCCCGGCAGCCAAGTTATCGCCCCGAGCGAAGTGTCTGTGTGCGCCCTGATGCCTGCAGGCTTCGGCACGTTATAAATAAATAACGAGGGCTCCGGACCATTATCCTCCATTGCAGCCCCTGCAATGGGGGATGAAGGCCATTAGCACCCCTGGTTCCCAAAGCGGGAACCCAGGGTGCTAATAAATAGATTTTTCGTCCTGCAGCTGCACGCGGGGCTCCGTACAGAGCCCCTCTTCCCTTTCCATGGCAGCCTGCAGAAGGCGAAGCCAGGACCATATTATCACAAGCACATTTTTTTTTTTCCCTTTCAAACCTATCCTACTTTTGAATAACTTTACCACATAGCCGGTTCCAGGTGGACATGGCCACTTTAACACCATTTTTCGTCCCTCGCAGTCATGGCCAGTAGCCAGATTGTCCGGGTCATGACCTTATAACATGAACCTGACAATCTGGCCACTGCCCATGTCCACAGGTTATACCTCGGTCACTAAAGGGAATTCACAATTTTTTGTACCTACATTATGAGACTTGTCAAAAAAAAAAACATGGGCACATTTAAAACCATGTTTTACGGTCCTTGCCAACGCTCTTTACACAAGTTTGCTGGAAATCTGCCCATGTTTTGTTATTTCGAAAGTGTCAAAATGTATGTACATACAATAGTCATATAACTTAGTCCCCACTTGACAAAATCCATTCAGTCTTTACACACACATTGAAGGTTGGGTCTATAATCTTTCTGAAAACCTTTGTCTACATTCGTCAAACGACGACAAAGTTATAAGTCATCATGTTGAGCCCCCCCTCTAATTTAGCCCCCTCTTGAGAAAATCCCACCAAACTTTACAAAAACATTTATTTCTAGATTTAAAATTGTTGTGCAAACTTCTGTGTACATTCGTCAAATGGCAGAACATTTATAAGCCCTTTCAATATTTTGGGACCCCCCTCTAAATGTGTTCCCTCTTGTCAAAACAGCTCCACACATTCCAAAACCATTTGGTATCCAGTATAGAATAAAATTCCAAAATTGTATGCAGTTTCATTGAGTGGCACCAAGTTAGAAGCCATCCAATAACTGCTTTTCACCAACCTTGTAATGCAGAAACAATTTGCCCAGAGATTGTTTGATAAGTTTGACAAGTGCAATATTGTGTTTTGTTTGTTTCTACCGCGGTGTCCACAAATCAAACATGGCGGGAGTTTCAAAAAAAATCTGACGCACTTCACACTATCCAATCGGTGGGTGCGTCCGATGTCCACGGACATCACGGCACCCTCTAGGCTACTCGGATGCCTGTTCGTGGACCGAACAGGGAAATGGGTCTGTGGACCGCACCCAGATATGACTGATTTCTTTGGACCTACTGTTTTGTCATTTAAAAACAAAATACAGGACAGATTTACATCAAATTTACAAAAGCATGCTTTTGGGACCAAGACGCTGCTCCTGGGGAAAATCCGTCCATCGGTTTGGGCTGTAGGCGTGAGCAAACTTTTTTTCCATTATGTCTATGGGGGGGAAAAAAAATGATTGCGACCTCACCAAACTTGCCAGACAGGCCATATATGTTTTTTGCTAAACTTTGGTAAGGATTCGTCCAGGGGGAGCAAAGTTATAAGCCTCCCAAATATCATAGTGGCCTTTACTGTTCCCATGCAACCCAGCTGTCGACTATCTCAATCAAGTCTCCTTCAACCACGAGTAAGGCAAGACTGCTGCGCATGTACCGCTGCCTCCTTCATTGACTCAAACATCTGCCCTGGCTGCCTTACACAGACCTCCTCGCCCTTTTCTGCTAACCCTGGGTGTCACCCCAACTAAAGCAAGCTCGTCGGCTGTCCCATCAGAAGACCTCTTCCAGCCCACCCTTGACTCATCTGGAAGACTCTATGGGAGTCTTCTCCAGCGACTAGTCAGAAATGGAGGTGGAGTACATCAGCCCCAAGTTGGCTATGCCCCCACCTAAGGCCATTCTAGTGCCTAGCTTCCCTGCAGCCTTAGCTTCTGCCATATCTGCAGCTGCAGCTCTTGTGGACGTCTGCATGGACATTCTAGCCAGCTTACAATCATTGGTATCTGGGCTGCAACACAGGCTGCCTGTTTCATCTACGCCTCAGCCATCCGCAGCACAACCAGGCCTGAGTGGTCCAGCTGCCATTCCTCAGCCTCCCAGAAATGTTCGGCTTAGCCCCAGAGAGTAGAAGGAAAGCTTGCTCTACCAGATGAGAGCAGCTCAGGAAATAAATTGTTACTTGAAGATGTATAGGAAGACTGTCTGTTGGCCGTGACCAACCCATTCTCTGCACCGCCCAAGAAGAAAAGGTTGATAGAAAAAAAGACTGGGTACCAGACTCTGCACCAAAATGTCTTAAACAACCCAGCCCCAACTCTGTGGTCTCTTCAGCTAACCGCCTCCAAACATTCCTCCAACCCCTCCTCCACTTGCTGTGTGTCACCTAGCAAAGAAATCCAGCATCTCAATTCCTTTGGGAAGCAGGTGATCTCGACAGCCGCCTCGACCATCAAAAGCGGCTAATGCAATGGACATCCTGTCCAGATACAACGGGGAACTCTGGTTCAAAATTGGCCCCATTCTAAGATTCCTGACTGACTAGGATGACTAGGCGTTCGCCCTTCTTCGTGAGGGTGGAGGAGCTTTCGATCACACAATGTCCGTCTACGTTGACATTGTGGAACATGTTTCCAGCAGCTTGGAAATGAAGGGAACATGTTTCCAGCATCTTGGAAATGAAGCTGTCCTACACAGGATATTTATTTTTTCATTTGTATAGCGCGCACAAACCCTCTGGCATCAGGGCACTAAAAACCAGATACATGAAGCCTGTGGGCACAGGTAGAAGTGTTACATAGTTAGACGGTGGTAAAAGCATATCAGAAGCAATCAGAGATGGATGTGTCGGCACTACAATTGGGCAGGTTAATTGAAAAGCCATGTCTTGAGGGCTTTGCTGAAACCCCAGGAGTCCTCTGATGTTAGGTTGAGTTGGAGGGAGTTTCATTGCTTCGCTGCAATAACTGGGAAGCTTGAACCACCTGCCTTAGCATGTTTGAATTTTGGTTTGTTTGTTCGATTTGCTTATATAGTGCACCAAACCTGAGGATATCTGGGTGCTTTTCTTAAGGTACAACATGGTTACGACAATACAGCGAAATACAAGAATATTTACAGTAATAGTTACAGTAATATACAGAAATATACAAAATGAAGAGAAATACAGTATGTACAGTGTTCATGGGATACATAGCCTAGAATAGTAATGCAATAAACCACAGGTGGCCAGTATGAGGCCCTACTTAAGCTATGGGCATAAACAGTAAGGTAGCTGGGTCCTGGAATCACGATAGTGCATAGTGGTAGTTTAAGAGAACAGCTGTGTTTTTACTTTGTTCCGGAATTAGAGGAAATTGGGTCTGTCCTTAGTGCAGGTGGTAGTTTGTTCCAGGACTTGGCAGCGAGCACCAGAAAACTGGCACCTCCTGCTTTGGAGAGTTTGAATTTAGGAATGTTGAGACAGTGGGCATAGTTGGCTCTGGTGGGCCTGGTAGATTCATTCCTGGAAAATGTCAGATACTTGGGGGGGGGGGGGGGGGGCTTAGTTATTGATGCACTTGTGAGTAATCATAAGCATTCTGAAGGTGATCCTATCTTGGATAGGGAGCCAATTAGTGTTACGTCGGATTTGTGAAATATGATTGGAGTGAGGAATGTTTAGGGCAGTGCATTATTTTGCAGTACTTGAAGCTTGTGCAGGTTCCTTGGTCGAGTGCCAAGGTAGAGAGTATTACAGTAGTCCAGTTTGGACAATATCAGGGCTCTTGCAAGGGTGATGTAGCTATTAGAGGACAAGAATGGTCTGCATGCGTTTCAGTTTTGAAGTATAGGCCATTGAGGATGAGGTGGCGTTGATTTGGCTTTTTTAGGCTTAGTGCAGAGTCTAGATAGAAGCCTAAGGTTTTGGCTTCCTTGTCGACTTTGATGAGGTTACCATCAATATTGAAGGAGGAATATTTGGGGCCAAGCTTGTTGAGTCTTAACTTTGAACCAATGAGTAGAAGCTCGGTTTTATCGTCATTGAGACATAATCCATGCTTGGCCATCCAGGCCTACATTTAGCTGTAAATGTTATTTAGGATAGTGTAATCTGATTGATAGTCACCTGATAGAGTATTTGCGTATCATCGGCATAGTTTGTATAAGATATGCCAAGGTCATCTAGATGATCAAATAGGAGCTTAGTGAATATCTTGTTGCGGGTAGGCGAGACACATGAGCCTTGTGGGACTCCACATGTGATAGGGGAGGGATCAGCTGAGACGGTGGGGGAGAAAACCCTTATAGATCTCTCCGAGGGGAAGGAGTTGATCCTGGCTGCAGCTTTGTTGGAGAAGGAAGCTGCTGTGGTGAGATGGTTTGTTTAGATGTTATGGTTGACTAAGTCGTACGCTGCCGACAAGTCCAGTAGGAGGAGTAGAGCAGGCTTTCCATTGTCTCTCGCCTCATCCATTTAGATATTCAGATCCAGAAGGGCTGTTTCGAGGGGATTGGGTCCTCCGACGTATTCCAGATCTATGACATGTAATCACCACAGCTGTGCTGCTTCGGAAAATCGTCTGCGTCCTGCGTCGATGACGTCGATACGTCGCCCTAGAGGACCTCCTCCTACGGCCGACGTCACTGAAAGTTATAAGTAGGACACACGTAGCCTCAGTTCCGTTTTTTCCGCGAACGTGTTCGCTTCGGAGATCTCGGAGCGCCTCGACTCTTTGGAGTTCCTGTTCTTTCTCAGTTCTTCGAACCTGTTCGTATTGTGAAGTCTTTCTTCGTGAAGATATCTACCTCGTCTTCCACCCCGCGTCCGGGCTTTAAGAAGTGTGGGTACTGTGGGTCCAAGATGTCGGTGACGGACTCGCACGATGCCTGCCTCTGGTGCCTCGGGGAGGCCCATGACACGGATGACTGTGTCGACTGCCAGTCGCTCACGTCCAAAGCCTTGCGGGAGCGCAAGAAGAAGTTGTCGGTAGGTAAGGTGTCCAAGCCACAGAAGTCGAGGTCTGCGGGGCTTTCGACGGACGATTCAAGGGGCGAATCTCCACATTGTTGTCGGAAGACCAGTGGGTCTCGGTCCCGGAGTCGGTCCCGCCACTCCTCTGCCTCTTCGAGGCACTCCCGGATGCGCCGTCATCGGTCGCCTTCCCCGTTCTCATCCGAGGACTCTGCCCGTCGGCGGGTCGCTTATCCCACTAAGCATGCAACGCCGGAGGATGGGCTTCCTTCGGGAAGAAAATGTTAGCGATTCTCGAATCGCAGGGCACTGGTCCGTCTGCGCCTCCGAGTGGGGTTGGTCGTGATCGGTCGAGAGACACTGCTCGCACGCCTTCGGGCTCGGGTGGTCGGCACGATTCGCGGGAGAGGTCCCGCTCGGACAAGGGGAATCGTTCTCGTCATGCCTGGTCCAGGTCCCGGTCCTCGACGCGCTCAAGACCGTGTGCACCTGTGGTGTCTTCGAGGAAGACGTCGACGCTGGTGGCAGTGAGGTCGTCGATGGAATCTTTTGAGGCCCCGCCTCCGAAGAAGTCGTCGATGCCATCGGCACCCAGGCTGTCGAGGGACATGCTCGGGGCTCCAGCCTCGAGGCATGTGTCGACGCCATCAATGCTGTTGGCGCCACGTTCGGCGTCAACGCTGATTCACTCAACGCCTTTCGAGGCTGTTTCGATGGGGGTACCCCGGGGCTCGGTGGAACCCCCTGAAAGGCTCTGGCCAAGGTCAAGCATGGTTGTGTTCCACATTCTGTGCCTTCTTAACGCCATCTTGAGTTTATTTCAGAGGTGGATGAGGGCTCTGATGATGGCATGGTTCCTGATACGGTGCCAGATGAGATTCTCTCGGGCCAGAGCCAGATTGAGGACCTGCAGCAGTCCCTGCATGATGCCAGTGGGCTGGACACCTCGCCGGAGGTGGAGTTTTGTAGGCCTGAGCCTGGCACTCATGCCGACTCCTCGTACCAGCGCCTTATGTCTAGGGTCACCGAGTACTTGGGATGGTCTGCTCCCCCAGGGGATTTTCTTCAGGATGACCTTACGGATATCCTCGACCAAGGTCTGCCAACTGACCCGGTACTGCCGTTCCGTATGGCTCTACAGAGGAGGGTGGTGGCGGCTTGGACTGCTCCGGAGAGTCTCCCGGCAGTGGGCAAGTCTTTGCCGTGAAAATACTGCCCAGCCAGTAGCGACCCCTGCTACTTGACCAGGCCCCCCATTCCGGAGACTTTGGTGGTGCAGGCGGCTACGGCCCCGGCAAAGCAGGCGTCGTATCCTAACATCCCTCCTTATAGGGACGACAAGCGTTTTGACGGCTGGCCGAAGAAAGTGTTTTCTTCAGGGGGTATGGCGCTTCAGCTGGCCAACTCCGTATGTGCCTTGTCACGTTTCACGTACACTCTGCGGAACTGTTTCTCCTTAGCGGCTGAACATATTCCCGAAGGGGACGAACGGGATGGTTTCCTTGCCATGGTTCAGGATGGCAAGGATGCCATGTGTGAGGCCGTTCAGTCGGGTTTGGACATGGCAGATTACGTCAGCCGGTCCATGACGGCGAGCACCGCGATACGCAGGTTTGCGTGGTTGCGGAAGTCAGTGTTTGCTCCTGATGTGCAGGACCGGCTCCTCAACATGCCCTTTGACAGGGAACATCTTTTTGGCAGCAAGGCTGACGAGAGCCTTGAGAGGTTGCAGACCTCCAAAGCTGCAGCAAAGTCGTTGGGCGCTGCAGTTTGCCAACCTCCGCCTTTTTGTCCTAGGGACAGCAATGGAGGGGAGGTTCCTTTCGTTATTTCTCATCCTTTGGTAAAGCGAGAGGAGCTGCCAGTCAAAGGGGCCACCGTAGGAGTGCCAGAGGTGGAAAACAAGGTACTCGAGGTGCCAAGGCCGCTCGGGCTGTTGCCTCTTTGCCCTCATGTAACGCCGCAGCCGCTTCAGCTCAGTGCTGAGGCCATGTCCCATGGTTCGCCGGTTGGGGGAAGGCTGGCTCAGCATCTTGCAGAGTGGCGCGCCATTACTTCAGATGTGTGGGTTCTGGAGATCATAACCCATGGCTACTGTCTTCCTTTCGGCAGAGGCCTCAAGACAATCCACCGGGGAATCTCTCTTTGAAGTGTCTGGATCCGCTCCTTGCGCAGGAAATCCAATCCCTGCTGGAGAAAGGCGCCATAGAACTGGTGCCTGTAGCGGAGGGGAACAAGGGATGGTATTCCCCTTATTTTTGATTTCCAAGAAAGATGGGGGTTTGAGACCCATCATGGATTGCATGGTTTGAACAAACTCCTCAGGAAGGACAAGTTCAAGATGGTTACTCTCTCTCAAGTCTTCCAGGCCCTTCAACTTCAGGACTGGTTGGTGTCTTTCAACCTCAAGGACGCTTATTTTCATGTGCCGATACATCCAAAGCACAAGAAGTACCTGAGGTTGGCGGTTGCCGACTCGCACTTTCAGTTTTGGGTCCTGCCGTTCGGATTGACCTCTGCCAGAGGGTCTTCACCAAGCTCATGGTAGTGGTGGCAGCGCACCTCAGGAAAGGGGGGATTCACGTCTACCCCTACCTGGACGATTGGTTGATCAAGGCGCGCTCTCCCGAGCAAGTCCTGGATCATCAGTCGGTCACCTGCCACTCCCTCCACACGCTGGGCTTTTCCCATTTGACACCAACTCAGAGGCTCCAGTACATCGGAGCCGTGCTCGACACGTCCCTGGGGCAGTGTTTTCCTCCCCAGGTGAGGGCTCATCACATTCAGCAGATGGTGCCCAATTTCAGCTTGCCCAGAGTCTCCCAGCGTTCGGGTTCTTGAGATTGCTCGGCCTCATGGCATCCTGCATTCTTCTGGTGCCAGAGGCCAGGTCGCGGATGAGATCTTTGCAATGGGCACTAAAGCTCCAGTGGTCTCAGTCCTCCGGCAGGTTGTCAGACCCTGTTCAGGTGCCGTCCTCCGTCGCCCAGGACCTTCTGTGGTGGGCCGTCAAAGACAATCTGATGAAGGGGGCTCCATTTTTGCTACCCTGGCCGGAGGTGACGATCATGACGGACGCATCCCTCACGGGATGGGGAAGCTCATGTCAACAAGTTGACAGCGGTTGTTGGTCTCCGTCGGAGTCCAGACTCCATATCAATCTGTTGGAGCTGAGGGCTGTCAGGCTAGCCCTGAAGGCTTTTCTGCCCACTGTGCGAGGGAAGAATGTCCTGATCCTGACGGACAACACGGTGGCCATGCACTACCTCAACAAAAGAGGGGGGGGGGGGGCAGGGTCACTTCCTCTGTGCAGGGAGGCGATGCAGCTCTGGTTCTGGGCAATCCAGCAGGAAGTTTCGATCTCGGCAGTTCATCTGGCCAGAGATGAAAACGAGACGGGGACCCTCTGAGCAGGCAGAGTGCGATCTCTCACGAGTGGGAGTTGGCTCAGGAGATCCTCCTGGAGATCTTCGCCCTTTGGGGGACCCCTCAAGTGGATCTCTTCGCCTCCAGTGTCAACCAGAAGTGCGAGAGGTTCTGCTTGCAGGAATTTCCTCCAAAAGGAGCCTTAGGAGACGCGTTCGTGGTCATTCCCACTGCTGTATGCGTTTCCTCCAGTCCCCGTCTTCCCGCAAGTACTGCAGAGGTTCGGTTCCTGGATGATCCTCATTGCTGGCGTGGGCCCGGAGGACGTGGTACCCGGACCTTCTCGACTTTTCCATCTGCACTCCATGTCGTCTTCCCTACCGAGACGATCTGCTCTCACGGGAGGGGGTCAGGTTCTCCATCCAGAGGTCAGATTCCTCAACCTTCACGCTTGGTTTCTGAAAGGTTGAGGTATAAGGATTGGGACCTCCCTGAAGACGTGATGGAGGTGTTGCTCTCGGCCAGACAGCCCGCAACAAAGTCCCTGTACCGTTGGCGTAAGTTCTGCGACTGGTGCAGGGTTAAGAATGTGGATCCTTTTGCATGTGACATTCCCATGGTTCTGTCTTTTTTGCTTTCTTTGGCCCACAGGGGCTTGCAAGTGGATACCCCTAAAGGTTACCAAGCGGCTCTGTCCATATTTAAGCGCTCATCTGAAGTGTTCCTTTTTTAAAATCCCTTTGATTTCTCAGTTTCTGAAAGGGCTCACTAATGTGTTCCCTCCGTCACCTTTCCAGGTGCCCGGTTGGTATTTGAACCTTGTTCTCAAGTTTCTGATGGGTGCTCCGTTTGAGCCTTTGCATTCATGCCCTTTGAGACTGTCGACTCTTAAAACTGTATTTTTGGTTGCGGTCACTTCTGCTCGCAGAGTGAGTGAGTTACCGGCACTTTCAGTTAAGCCACCCTTCACTGTGTTTCATAAGGACAGGGTTGTCCTTAGAGTTCGTCCTTCCTTTCTTCCGAAGGTAGTGTCAGAATTTCATTTAGGCCAGAAGGTTGTTCTTCCGGCATTTTATCCTCTTCCACATCCTGGTAAGGAAGAGGAGAGGCTCCATAGGCTTGATCCTAGGAGAGCGTTAAGCTTTTATATTTCACACATGTCCCGGGTCAGAGTGGACGATTGGTTACGCTGGAAAGCGTTTGGGCCAAGCTGTGACAAAGCAGACTGTCTCGCTGGATTATTCTGGCTATCTCCGAGTGTTACCGCTTGGCGGGTAAGGACCCACCGGTCGGCTTGCAGGCCCATTCTACCAGGGGTATGGCTACCTCTACTGCCCTACAGAGGGGTGTTCCTATTCGTAACATCTGTGATGCAGCCGCCTGGGCTTCGGTACATACTTTTGTACGTCACTACTCCGTCGATTCCATCCATGGGCAGGATCTGGCCTTTGGCAAGGCGGTCCTTTACTCTGCAATTTGATTGGGCATTCTAAATTTCTGTTTTCTAAATTCTTTTCCCACCTCCTTACATTGGTACTGCTTTGGGAGTCTGTCATAGATATGGAACACGTCGGAGGACCCAATCCCCTCGAAGAACAAGTTACTCTCTTACCTGTTAACGTTCTTTCGATGGGATGGTCCGACGACGTATTCCATATCGCTCCCTCCCTGCCTTCCCCGCTACAGAATTTCTTATGCGATTGCAGCTTACGTTTCCGTAAGGCTTTGTGTTTCAGACTGGCAGAAGACTGGTGCCACACTTTCTGGGAAAAAAATACAACTGAGGCTACGGGCATTGTGCGTCCTACTTATAACATCCAGTGACGTCGGCTGTTGGAGGAGGCCCTCGAAGGCGGCGTATCAACGTCATCGATGCAGGACGCAGACACCGAAGATTTTCCGAAGCAGCACAGCTGTGGTGATTACATGTCATAGATATGGAATACGTCGTCGGACCATCCCATCGAAAGAACGTTCCCAGGTAAGAGAGTAACTTGTTCTTTTACACTTTACTGAATGACTCAATTATTCTAGGTAGGCAACAACCTAATGCAGACTTATTCTGGACAGGCTAGCAGCAAGTTGGGGGAAGCAAGACTCAGTTCGGGGGACACACATAAAATTATCCTGCTGGATTATTCTGGTGAAACCAAAACATTACTTTTGGGAAAGGGGCACAACCTAATCACAGGAGAGTAATATACTTTCAGATCTACTTTCTATTAGAATGGCAAAACAGTTTCTATGGAAAGAAAGATGTTAACCATACTTTTAAGAATAGTGCATCACACATCCAAGGTAAGTAAGAACATTTGTAACTGTTTTCTCTCCGAGTTAGTTACCAACCCACTCTTTTACAAGCAAATTACGTTTAAACATTTCTTTTCTAGGCAAAAGGCCCAATCACTTAAGTCTTTCCCTTATTATTTGAGCATGAGTGTCCTCAGTGGCAGAAGGGGGGTGTTATGTTTTGTGCGGGATAAGAGCCACGAGGACTACAAGTTGAAGGGGCAAACAACTTTATCCAAGAAGGTAGGTAAGAAATAATGTTATGTAACTGAGTATGAACCAGAAAAAGGATACAGTAGTCAGGACCCTTGACTTCACTGGCCAAAACGCTACAGCAGCTTCTATTCACTGCAGTGTGCCAAAAGACTGTCTTTTGTGACTGTTTTTACAGGAATTTATGCATTCTGGATTGGTCTTTGTAATTTAGTAAAATCTTGCTTCCAATCAGTCTCTCAAAAGGATGTATAACCTCCAGCCTATGTGTCTTGTTTGAAACTAGAAGCTCCTCTGTTGTATAACTATCTCTTTAGGATAGAACTTAATGCCCAAGTCTCTCCTTTAACTTGAACCTTCAGGTGCACTCTTTCCCATTAACGTTCCTTCCGGGGCATCTTTTGTCCTTTAAACAAAAACGGCGCTTATTTCTTATTTTCAAGCCTCCGTCTCCACAGACGTGTGGAAAATACAACTTTAATGGCTTAACATCTGATCATTCGTTTCCAGTCTCTTTATAGCTCCGCCGCCCTGTCTAGTTTCCCCTTCTCACCGTGCGGCGTTCGGACGCCTTGCATCATTTATTCTGTGTGCTTCTTGGGGCGGGCTCGATCATCCAAACGTAATGTGAAGGGAGAAGGGGCGGTTCTGTTTGGTTGTTGTCGCCGCCCCTTTGGTGTCTTTGTGGGGATCATCTGCGTGCCGGCTGGATGTATGAAGGGGCGGATCTTTTGATCTGACATCACCGCCCCTTCACTCAGTCTATGCGACGTGAGCCAGCTGATCGTGAAAACAAGGGCGGATTGGTTCAGCTGCTGGAACCAGCCCCTTCGCCTCTCAGTGACTGCCATAACACAATACCGCCTCAGCTGTGCATCTCTCACTTTCTGGCTTCTTCGTTCCGATTCTTCCTCTCTGCCGACCTCTCAATCCAATACACCCTCGTAGACTGTTTTCTCTCCTTACTAACTTTTGGGATATCATCAACGTTATCTAACGAAACAAGCGCAACGGCGCATTTAACTTCAGCTTCATTTCTTAATTTATCCAACACTCACTCAGTACGCCCAAGAGTAACAGACGTCGTTTCTGAACTCTCCCTCTGGCGTTTCCTAGCAACAAACAAAATGGAGAGCCAAGCATAATCAAATGTAAAACAGCGTAACCCTTTGCTTACTGTACAACATTACCCCTTTCTTTGCATCTCGTAATGGGCCACATTACAGGGGGTCACTAGGATCTGGTGTCAGGATAGGTTCTTAAGTAGCAAATGTCAGAGTACCTTAGGAAGTCTGGGCAAACAGGTGAGTATTTTATTTTAGAGTTGGAATAGGGTCCAGGGCTTCACAGAAGACATCCTAGCAAGATTCTACTAGTGGGACTGGGTGCACTGGATGAGAGGCCTCCCCATCACAGAAAACAGCCCACAGCTACACAGAAATCCTAAGAGACTTAAGGTAAGTACATACCCAACCCAAGACAGTACCTCAGCATTGAAGATTTTGCAGCAGGAGGACTTCAGGGTCTGCCGCCAAGTACCCGGTCCGTGGATTGCTTTTCGTGGTGACTGAAAACAAGACCTCAGAAGGAACTTTGCAGCAGGGATCAATGAAGAATGCTCTAGGCAAGGTTTTCCTCGTGGCTGAATGCGGTTCTGATGATTTGGCACCTTTTCAAGGAGCACAGAAGAAGACTGAATCGCTGTTGAATTCTCATTACAAAGGTCCAGCACTCTGTTGAGGGGACCTTTTGGACTTGATTCGTGTCTCTGGAGATCCACCAGGATGCACACGAAGTTTCAGCGAGATTCAGAATTCGGAAGACCGTGCACCGCAATGTGGCTCCAGGTACCTGGGTATTGGAGTAATGCAAGGTCGCATCAACGTGTTGGATGGCTAAAAATGCAGGACTTCTTGAGTTTAGTGGGACTTGCCAGTCTCTGGGTCAGGGTCTTCGTTTTCGGAGTCCTCGGGTCGATTGGAAGGAAGGGCTTCAGCAGGCTATGGTTGAACAGTAGGCTCTTCGGTTGCTGGAAATCAGGAAATAATTTAATCTTCTTTTCCTTCACCATCCTCTTAGGTTTCGGTTCCAGTGGTCAACTTGTCTTCAGCTTCCAGGTTCGCAGTATTTATCAGGAATGACAACACAACTTCTGCATTCTCTCCCTGCATTTCTGGTTGTCCAATCAGGACAGCCAGCCCCGCACTGGGATTTGTTCCCATTCAGGCAAGGAGGAAGACAAAGGGCTGTGGAGTTTTGGACTCCTCCCCAGTTTCCTGCCCTAAGACAGACTGGAGCCTGGCCGGGCAGTCCAGGGGACGCCCGCCGAAGATAAAAATCACACAAAGGAATTTCCCGTACTGGATGTCAGGGGAAGGAACAAGAAAGGACAAACACTAAAATGGCAAAAAAAGAAGACGGGGCCATTTTGGTCAAATGAGCACCATTAGGTGCCTGTACTGCAGCTGTGAACACAGCCCGCGGTAAAGGTGCACCAAATTAATACAAGGTATCACTGCCACCAGCCATTGAAGGTAAGCTTGTCCCTGTAACAGAATAGTTAGTTTTAGTGTGAAAGGGGATACATTGCATCTCCCCAGCACGCCACCTAAGGTGGGGTGTGCTGGTTTCACCTAACAAAATGTAAAAGGGATCCAAAGATCCTTTCTACCATTGGGAACTGTAGTTCTCTCAAGGTTAGCCAGAGAAAGTTAAAAGGGGAGCCTCTCCAGGTGGCGCTGTTGAGCAGCCTAAGATGGCTGCCTAGTTTTTGAGCTCCGTGGGGCTCCGGCCGAAATCCGCCATCAACCTCGGTATTAAATATCCTCGCGGCCCAATACTTCTCGGATTCACTCGGGCGACCTTTCTGCATGTACCACAGCAATCCCGGCCTGAAACCGTCCCGGGAGTCAGACGAATCGGGCGTCTCTGCCGGCTGGCGGCCTTCTGACTGGCCCTCAGCGCACGCCCGGCTCCCGCCTCCTCCTCCCTGCCGGATCTCGCGGAGGCTGACGGTGAATGCTGGGCGCGGGACTTGCGGCCCCTGCTCACTGCCCGGGGCCCTCCGGTTCGCAGCCTGCACCAGTCCCCCCTGGGGAGTGAACCCGACATCGCCTGCGGCCTCCCTCCTGGAGAACGCTGTAACACGGGCAGCCCCTGCGGGGGCCTGCGCTGGAGCGCGCCCCCACTCTTCATCGACACACCAGCTCTGCGGCGCCCGCCTTGTGCCCCCCCTGTGAGGGGGACTCTGCCATCGGCTCCGGTCGCCCCTCCCTGGGGCACACCACCGCACCGGCGATCACCGTGCGGGGCCTGCATTGGTGCGTGCCCCCACCGCTCTTCCTCACAACGGTGCCGCAGTGCTCGCTCCACCCCCCCGGATAACTCCACTGCTCTCCCTCGTGGCGGCGCTGGGGCCCTGTCCTCACTGAGCTACGGGGTGACTGGGCAGGAGCCTGGTTGACCACCCGATATCTGCAGCTCCCGATCCGGACCCCGACGCCCAGGTGAGGAGCGGGGGTGGGATGTAGCCGAGTCACTTGTGGCCTACATCACCTAGTCTGGCCGCCTAGGGGGCCCGAAGCACAGGCCTACGCTCTGGAAGGGGGCGCTGCGCTCGGATCACCAACGCCTTAGGGGGCCTCTGTGGACCCTGGCTGCTGGACACACCAGCGCCTCCTTGCTTGGAGCTTCTGCCTGTACCTGGGTTTCCCTCTTTGACCAGCTGAGTGTTTGGCCTCCATTAACATTCCACTGCCAAAGGCGCATGCCTCATCGGAAATTCTACCGGCTATGCCCAACAAATCCAGAGGGAATTCGAAAGGGGGAGCCATGGACAAATTTACCAAATCTGTCCCGAGGTCGGAATCCGCCCATACATCTTCTTTACAGGAGGAACCAGATCCGGTCCCTCATCCCCTTGCAACTGCCCCCGATCTAACTACACTCATGGAAACCATGGCTAAAAACTTTGCCTCGTTCCACGAGAAACTGGATGACATTAACGCCAATGTGGCCTCCCTGAAAACACGCGTGGACCAAGCAGCCACCAGAATCTACGACGCGGAGAGCAGCATTTCGACAAACGAGGATGACATTTTAGCCTTGCAGAACACGGTCACCTCCCTATCCCGTGACATGAAAAGTGTGAAAGCTAAGTGCGACGACTTGGAATCGCGCTCTCGCAGAAATAACCTGCGAATTATCGGTGTTCCCGAAAACGCCTTGAAAAGGGCGCATGGAAGACGCCATTGAAACATTGCTCAAAGATCTCCTCGGCAATCTGGCCCTCTCGCCCTACTTTACGGTGGAGCGTGCCCATCAGGCCCTCTCACCGCGCCCCAAACCAGGGGACATTCCAAGGCCCATCATCGCCAGAATTTTAAATTACTGCGACAGAGACCTTATCCTGCGCCTGGCACGTGAGAAGGGCGAGCTACGCTTTGAGGCCAATACCATAAGGATTTTCCCTGACTTTTCAATAGCTGTACAGCAGGAGAGGCGCCAATTCCTCAGGGTCAAGAAGTTGCTCATGGAGCGCAATGTCCCATACGCCATTTTGTTCCCCGCTCGTCTTAAAATCACATACAGTGGCAAATTATATTTCTTCACTGTGCCTGATGAGGCGGTGAAATTTATTGAAGCACACATCCCTCTCCATGATCCAGAAGGTGGACACGCCGAAGGATACTGACCCAACGCGCCGTGTCCTAATGGGACCTAATTAACCTATCTAGCAAATCCTCTTTTTCCTCGTCAGTGTACATGTGTAACTAGCAATAATCTACCGCAAGCTCACCACACTTGGCCCCATCTATGGCCCTCTGGCCCCTGGCACACCACTGGTACTTTGGACACTGATCTCTGTGCGCCTTCAGTGCTTGGAACTGGACATGACTACTTGGTACTCCTCGGTTCCCATCCTACGTTTAATGGCCAGCTGACCCTGGGACCTGACACAAGATCCGCTTACCGCAGAACCTGCACCAGACTGCTGTTGCTGTCCTACATGATGCTTAAGCGGTCGTCCTCACGGCAACAGCACACTCCACTGCAATGGCAATGTTAATGTTTGATTGGGTGTTTTCGATGGCTGGCCCCAGTTGGGCCATGGTGGGGGCACATCCCCGTTGGATGTTGTCCTTCGTCATCTTCTGTTTCACCAGCTTTGGGGGGAGGGGGACTGCACTGCAAGTTGGGGGTGGGCAGTGAGGGTGGGGGGGGGGAATTGTTGGGGAATGGAAAAGTGTTATGGTAAAAGGTGGAGGCGGAATGGCAGACTGCGTCGCATTGGGGCATCCGCATCGGAGCGGACTTTGTCTCGCATCTGGTTTACGACAGTGGTGGGATGTACATTAGACTTCTGTGCTGCCTATAACTGTGATGTCTAGCGATCCGCAGGGACTGAGCAACCTTGTTGGGGTTCCGGAGGTTGTGGTACAAGTCGATAGGCATGGGCGTAAATGCTACCTATGCAAGAAACGCACCCTATGTGCTCTCCAGTTAAGTGGATCTTATTTAGATCATTAGAATGCCTGTAACTATAATGTCCTGGAATGTTCGGGGCCTAAGTAACTATACCAAGGATCGCAAGATTATGGCATATGCCAGCAGGCACGGATGCAAAATTCTGCTCCTACAGGAGACACACTCCACGGACCCACTGGCTAGGAGCATTGCACCAACCTGGGGGCCTCACAGATATTTCACTTCATACTCCACTCGTGCCAGAGGAGTGTTGACATGGATCCATAAGTCACTCAAGTTTGTTCTCCACAAGAGCTACATAGATCCGGAGGGGAGATACATAGTGTTGTACTGCGCCATTACCAACAGTGATTATTTGCTGGTTAATACCTATGGCCCCAATGTTGACTCTCCCAAGTTTGTTGATCAGGTGGTATCCATATTACTAGGGTACGTGGGGGTGCAGATCATCTGGGGTGGGGATATGAACTTCCTCCTTGATACCATGATGGACAGGACTAACACAGCCCCCAGGCCCCTGCCAGGCGCAGCGCGTAGACTCCTGGCTCATTGCGCGACACTCGACATTCATGATGTATGGAGGGCATTACATCCGCAAGCGCGGGAGTTCATCTACTACTCATCAGTACACGACAGTTCTTCCAGGATCGATCTGTTCCTACTGTCCGGCCCTTTGCTGGGCAGGGTGGCGGAAATATGCATATTTGCACGCACACTGTCGGACCACTCGCCGATTGCGATATCCCTAGAACTAGGAATTCCGGCTCCCACCATCAATACATGGCGTTTCAAATCGGCCGCTCTGCAAGACATTTTGTTTAGGGCGGACATCCTTTCTGATGTTCAGTCGTACTTTGAGTACAATCTGCCACAGTCCACCACCCTGGGGGTCCGCTGGGGCGCCTTCATGGCCTTCATCAGGGGGGCGTCCATCTCTAGGGAATCGGGAGTCCTTAAAACCATAAGAGCTACCCTATCCCGCACTGAAACTAAACTAAGGGACCTGGAGCGAGCCCACCCGGCCTCCATTTACCCGGGAGTCCTCTCCCAGATCAGCGAGGAGCTCAAGATCTTCAACGAGCAGGCCAATAGGGAAGTCCAGTACTTCAGCCACCCACAGGCGGCACGGAAATACGGCGAGGGTGACAGACCAGGCAAAACACTGGCCGCTCTGGCGAGGGGGGGGAGCGAGGTCAATCCCAAATTACTTGTGTTAAGGACAGTCAGGGGGTGATACAGTGGTCTGATCAGCATATCCTGGAGGTCTTCACAGGCTTCTACTCGGATTTATACTCTCAGCCCCCCGAACACGGTGACTCCCAGATGCGGGAGCTTCTGGAACAGATTCCCACCACCATCATCTCCCCCGCTACAAGAGACCAGCTAGACTCCCCCGTTACACTGTATGAGATAGTGGAGGCTATCTCTAGTCTCCCGAAAGGAAAGGCGCCGGGCCCTGATGGGTTTACGGCAGAGTTCTATCAGGAACATGTGGCTATACTAGCCCCCGAGCTGCTCGGGGTGTGGAACGAGTCTCTCTGGCTGGGATCCCTTCCCCCGACATTGCGCGAGGCCGTTATTACGGTTCTGCTTAAGCCTGGCAAACCTGCTGATGACTTTGGATCAGATCGGCCCCTTTCACTTATGAACCTGGATACAAAAATCTATGCCAAGGTGATCGTCAATCGCTTCCTACCTGTTATGCCACATATGGTGCACGACGACCAGTCGGGTTTTGTGCCCACATCACATAATATCAGGAGGCTTCTTAACGTCCTGGCACGAGTCAATCAGGACGTGAGTGCAGTTGCGGTCACCCTGGATGCCCAGAAGGCCTTTGACATGGTGTCTTGGAGGAACATGTGGTTGGTTCTGGAGACCATGGGTATTGGGCCTCGGATGATTGCATATATCAAACTGCTGTACACCTCTCCGGTTTCCAGGGTCCTAATCAACTCTCAAACGTTCGCCTTGTTCCCTCTTTTCAGAGGCACCCGCCAGGGATGCCCGTTCTCCCCGATCCTGTTTGCACTGGCCATTGAGCCTATGGCGGACTTTGTCAGGGAGCGCCACTCACGCAAAGGGATACGGTTACATGGTACCCCCAAAATTATTTCACTTTATGCTGATGACGTACTACTGTTCGTCAGAAACCCAGACCTCCACCTCGACCCCATTCTGCGCGACATCACTCGTATCGGTACATACTCTGGATTCACCATCAATTATGCCAAATCCGAACTCTTCCCCCTCACGGGCTCCACGATCCAACCTGCCACGGAGTACCCGCTATGTTGGTCTCCCGACGGGATTAAATATCTGGGAGTCCAGGTGTCCTTGACCAAAGAAGCTCTCTTAACAAACTACCTGGCCGCGGCAGAACTGGCGGAGTCCAAGATAGTGCGCTGGCGCTCTCTCCCGTTGTCATTGGCGGGTAGATTATCACTGGTTAAAATGATTGTACTCCCCAAACTGCTTGACACATTCACGAATGTCCCCATATAGCCCGGCAAGAAGTACTTTGCTGATCTACACAAGCTGTGCGCTCGGTTCCTGTGGCATTCTGGTGCGGTGCGGAAAAAATGGGCTGCCATGACTTTTCCCTACGAGAAAGGCGGGTTTACTGCTCCTGACCTGATGCGGTACTGACGCAGTTTGCCACCTACTGGTACCCTGGGCCTCCCCCTCGCCCGCATGTCAAGCTAGAGGCCCTTGCAGCTTCTGGCAGCAATATGACCTTGATCCTACATCAACAATATGAACCAGACTCGCCCATAGACCCAGTCCAAACCATCATATCCGCTTGGAGGCGGATATTTGCTGCGGGCGTGGAGGAACGCCCATACTAAAAGTGGCTCCCCGCCTGGCAGTTCCCCAGATTAGAAGCCACAAACGACATGGCCCTGGCACGACATTGGCAGTCCCTGGGGTACCTGGCCCTAACCGACTTTTACCCGGATGGGCTATTCATTACACCTCAGACCTGGAAACCGGGTCACTCGGGATCACCAATAGAACTGCTGCAATATTACAGACTCTCTGCTGCATTCTGCAACACGTGGCCTGAGTTTCCCCACGAGCCCCCTGACTCCCCAGGGAATTTTTACATCGCCAATTCGGCTGGGGCCCGCGGGGTGGTATCATCACTATACAAACTCCTTCTCACAACTACTACACCGCAACTCTCTAAGGTACGGGACGACTGGACCTCCGAACTGGAGGTAGAACTCACGGACCAGCTGTGGGGGAAAATGTGCTCTCACACTAATAGGGTCTCCCTGAATTTCCGATACCGCACCATACTGTATAAACTGTTGAACAGGCTCTACTACACCCCGCGCAGGCGCTCCAAGTTCGCCCACTCCGACCCACGGCTATGTCCTCGCTGTGGCGCGGAGGATGTAGGCCACTTACACATGTTCTGGGACTGCCCACAGCTAACCCCATTCTGGGAGGAAATCCTGAAAACTTTGTCAGAAATCTGTGATACTGTCATCGGGCCGGACCCACTGGATGTACTGTTTGGGGTTTGGGGGGATGAGGGGGCCAGAGGGGCTGCTAAATTCTTAAATGTGTGCTGTGTAATTGCCAGAAAATGTATCTTACAGGACTGGAAGCGCTCTGCCCCTCCTACCTTCCGGAAATGGCTGAACTTATTGACCTGGTCTCTGAACTGCGAGGAGGAATACATTAGCACCCTCCCGGCACGGTCCCGGCCTAAAAACATTTGGACTGCCTTTAATAGTTATCTGAATGGCCTGGATGCCGGCTCCTCGATCGATAATTCACCGTAATTATTGTTACTGCGTGCCTTGCTACTTGATGCTCTATAGTGCTGCGATCTCCATGGTATTACTTCTCACTATTCATATGTGCCACTGAACACTGTTAAAATATCCAGATTGTGTCTGTATACTGCTCCGATGTGTGTGTATGTCATCTGCCTCTGCCAACAAAAATAAGTTTTTTTTAAAAAAAGGGGAGCCCCTAAGGCAATCCAGCAACAACATGCACTTATTGGCAAAAGGTTGTTAGAGGATAACTTTAAAAAGACACTATATGGAGAGTCTAAAAACAGACACCCATAAAAAGAGTCAAAGATTCTGTGGGTGTGGAAAGAGGTTCCGACTCAGAGGTATTAAGGAAAAATATCCCCCTAGTAAAGCAAAAAAGTTCTGGGGTTGACCTAGGTCAGGAAGATTTACCAGTTCTGGGAAAATCTTAACTAACAGTACCTGTGGGAGGACCTAGAAAAGCCATCCCAGTTGAGCCAAACAACTATTTTATCATGTTGACCAAGCTGCATGGCTCATTTAAGGAGAGAGGGGGGAGGGGAGGGTACTGTTGTGTACTACAGTTAAAACACAGTGAAAATAGCAAGTATAAGTGAGAGGAAAGCTTCGGGACAATGCTCTTGTCTTGGAAGCAAGACAGCACAGAGCAACAGAGTTCCTAATTGCTGTCACGTGCTTAGAGACTGGTCTGCAGTATTGAGCTTGTTATAAAAAATGAACCCACACAAGTATAAAATGGCACTATTGTTAGGCAGGATTGTATGTAGTAACCCTGTGGGATACTACACCAGCCTTGTCCTCTTGGCAATAGGTAACCCAACGTTTGGTAGAGGCCTGTACTACACAAGTTGGTAGTGTGACTGAGCAGCCAGGCACATCTCAAGAGGGGTCAATGTGAGCTGTAGGGTTGCAACATAGTTTCACAGTGACAAGTATCCAAATAACACTTATGCTCAAGGTTTCTTGATTAAATAATTATTAATTTAACAGTCCGTTTTAAAAGAAGCCTTCTTTAGAAGGGAGCAATTGGCAACAATAAGAATACACTTCAAAATACACTCCTAGTTCAATAAAGTAAGTAGATTCCCTTTTGCGATGGCACACAGATTTCCTACACCCTGAGGGGACCTCAATAGGTAGGACAATATGGAAATTAATGCATCACTTTTCACACTTCAATGGTAATACTGAAGTTGTCGCACAAAGGAAAAGGTTTTGGAAGGAAACAATGGATAACAAGTTTCTCAAACAGGTAAGCACTTTTGAACCCCCCTCATCCACCCAATGCAATGTAGATGAACCCTTTCCCAGCTATACAAGTAAAGTATGTATGACTTTTTGGAGGGACAGTTAAAAACAGAGGTTAGAAGAGTCTTGAGAGAGCCAGGACAGCCAATGTCAATTGAGCAAAGTCTAGGGGAGCTGAGACACTTCTTGAAGGTAGGTTGCACAATATTAGAGTTTTGTTGTAAGGAGAAATCACTGTTGGGCCAAAGGCTGGGAGGCTTGTGAAGGGCAAAGCTGAAAGCAACTCTGCAAAGGGCAGCAAATGCAAGTCTCAATTTAGAGCAAGCTACACATACATGAGGTAAGTACCCCTTAGTTCACAGTACCTTCTTAGGTCTGAATATATGGTTCCAGGTGGCTTCTGTTCCTGTTGTAGCTCCTGCAGATCCTACTGTTCCTGGGCCTCAGTCGTGGGGACAAGAGGGAGGATGGCTGGGGACTCCTCCACTACGATTTGAAGGTCGGTGGCAGCACTGGGCGCAATTCAGATCAGCAGCACTTCACGGTTTCAGCTACTCGGAAATACCACCATTGCGGTTCTTGGAAACCTTGTGGACTTTCCTTGCTTCTGGGGTCCAGCACTCTGTTGCGGTGGCTCAAGCTTGGTCAGCCCTGCTTTGAGGGAGTCCGGAGGATCTTCCTGGAGCTCGAGTCTGGCTTAAAAATGATGCACTCGATTCTGGTGTTCCTGTCCCCTGGCACTCGGTTCCTGCAGCAGCAATGGAAGTACAGCCCAGCAGAGAGAGGGGTTTCAGTCGAGTTCGTCTTGGGGTCGATTGGTCCCACCAACCCAAAAGGAGAAGTCATCCTTTCCGGGCTTCTCTAGTCGATGTTGAAATAGGAGCTTCAGCACTGCAGCAGGGCTTCACCGGGCAAACCAGTGGTCGAGGAGGTGTAGCAAGCTTCTCTTCCAGTTTTTCTTCGGTTGCTTCGTCCCGTGGTAGAGACTGCCTTCCTTGCGAAAGACCTCACCTTTTATGCAAGTCGTTTCCATTAATTTGCAGCCTAGCTGTCATTCACACAGCAGGGTGGCTGTCCTCCAAGTACAGCCAGCGGGCCAATCACCTTTGGGTGCATTCCTGTAACCAAGGAGACTAAGCACTGAGAATTTCGGGAACCTCCCATCGCTTCGTGCCCTGCCAGAAACGCTGAAACCAGAGGCGGGCTTCACCAGTGAACCCTGGCAAAGACCGAGCAAACAAAGGGACCAAACTTGGTTTGGCGTGCAGAGTAAATCTCAAGAAGGACCTTTCCAACAAGAAATGGCGAAAAAGACGACATGGGGCTATTTTGACAAAATGGGCACCCATGGATGCTATACTGCACCTGCGAAAGCAGCCCGTGGTAAAAACACACAATGGTAGGAAAAAGTAAACCACTGCCATGAGCCATTAATTGTAGAAAGGGTAACATAAAAAGTTAAATAAAGGGGATACTAGGTAACCCCTCCAGCACCCTATTGTAAGATAGTGTCTACTGGGTCTATAAAGAGGAAAATGTAAGTAAAGTCAATTTCACTTTACTACTTTAAACAGTAGTTATCCAAGCGAAGGTATTTAAACCTTAGTAGTAATCCAAAGGATTTCTCTGTCACACTGCACTGAGGGTGCTGTGTCACAATGTACAAAGATGCCTATGTAGTTTCAAACTCCAAAACCAAAAGAAAAAGTGTTCAAATCAAATAGAAATGAAGGAGAGCATGGGAAAACAACTCTATAATTATAAGGCCCTCAGCACTATATACTAGCACTTAGTACAAGCGAGGGCTGGACTTCTAAGTATTGGGTAGTCTTTTAGGCATGCCAAAAGGTTCCTGGGGAAGAAGTGAGTAATCCAAGAGAGCCCAGTAAGGTACTGAAATTGGTACAGAGCAGGTGCAACAAGTGAAATGGGGACTTAAGGGTCTTAAGATAGTTTGTACTGAAATGAGAAGCAACTATCATGCCGGAGGTCCAAAAGGAAGGCACAGAGAAGTACTACCAGACACCACCTCCCTGGACTGTCCCCGGCTAGCGCCAAGTTAAGCAGGCCTTTGCGCTCAATGCCAACCTAATGGGGACAGGAGAAGTTGAAGAAATCTGTGATCTCAGGCCCCGAACCTTTTGAAATGTAAAGTTCCCAGGGGGCAGTAAATCACTAGGGAAGACTTGCCTCACCATCGTCACAGTGCAGGGGCGTCTGGTCATGGTTTGAAGGGGGATCCCCACTAGTCTCTAGATTTCTGTGGGGACATCAGGCAGGGGGGGGGGACACCCAGATTCAGCCCCACGATAGAGAGACACTCACTGATGAAATCATCATCACGGATGCACGTCTTGCATTGACCCTGGGCAAGGTCGGGAGGGAATCTGCAACTCGTTGACAGGACTTCAGTCATTTAGAAGGTTCTTCTCCTGGTGGAGGGCCGCACAGCAGATTTTACGTGTTCAGCAAATACTCAGATGCCTACGATGATTTCCAGACGTTTGGCCTGCTGGTCGTCCTTGCAACGATCAATAACTGGATCCGTGCCTTGCAGAGAAAATGCAAAGATTAACACACTGACTGAAATCAGGCAATGTAACTCTAGCAAGGCAGGTGACTGGTTGGCCCCCACCAGCAAAGGGAGGAAGGCACCTCACAGATGTCTTCCTTATTTACTTTATAACATTTGTATAGCGCAGCCATGGACCCTAGGCTGTGAGGGCGCTACAAGACATAAACGCATAACAGAAATCATCAAATAATTCAGAATTGAGTACCAGAAGGAGAGACTAAAATAATCAGGTAAAAGACTATGAATAAATTAATTAAAAAGGTGAGTCTTCAACTCTCTCATATCCAGTGGGAGAGCATTCCAAACCTTGGGCACAATGGTGAAGAAAGCTGAGTTGGCCACCTTAACTGTTCGGCATTTCAGCACAAATAACATATGTTTTTTATTTGATTTTAGGGCTCTAGTATTAATTCTCATAGTGAGAAGCTGTTGTAGGTAGTCAGGCACATTGCCTAGCCTGCATTTTTGTATTAGGGTTGGAGTCCTAAACAAAATTCTGGACTCTACGGGCAGCCAATGGAGAGCACGTCTTGCGATCGTGACATGATCTCTACGTTTGAGTTTCATGACAATTCTGACCGCTCCGTTTTGGCACACTTGCAATTTGTTAAGATCAGTCTTATTTAGCCCCATTAAAAGACAGTAGTCAATTTTGCACCCTATTATCGCTCTAGTGATGGTCTCTGCATTATCTTGTGATATGAGGGGCCTTAGATGAGCTAGTAGTTTAATATAATAGGCGCAAAAGATACCAAACTGCTAACATGTTGCTTCATAGTCAGTCGTTGATCGAAAGTCACACCCAATGTTTTCACTTTTTTAACTGAGAGATAATTTCTTCTCCCAACTGAAAACTATCATAGCGTGATATTGACTTGGAAGATCGAGGTTTGCGACACAATGCTACTGGCTGAGCCCCTGCTGGTTTCTGCAGTAGTCTTCTGACATCCCTCATTCATTGTTTTCTTTGGGTCTTCTCAGCTCCAATGGTTAACTTGGTTTCTGGGCACAGCTCGTGTTATACCGATAATCTGTGCTCAGAGTAACCCCAGCACCCAAGTAAGGACACTTGCAACATTCACACTTGGTGGTGACTATCCAATAGTGGACAGCCAACCTCGCAGAATCTGCCCAGTATCATCCAAGCCTCTGGTCGGAAGGTGAATTGGGGCCAGACAGCCCACATCCCCATTTCCCACATGCACACACAAAGTGGAGCCTGTGCAGGCTTCTTGCAAGAAGCCCACCAAGGTGCATGAAGAAAGGGACCCTCGCCCACCTAGCAAGGTAGGATGGCCAACAAAGGGTTGGCAAACTTGGACAAGGGTCTAGAACACGCAGAGATGCCATTTTGAGTATGTGGTCCTCAAGTGTATTATCAAGGCTAAAACAGCAATGCAAGTAAATGCACCCTTAAAGCGTAAAAATATAGCGACTGCCACCAGGCTGTTCAGGAGATGCCAGGAAAGTAGCAAAAATGCAACTTGGGACAAAGAAAGTGGTCTCCACAGCACTTATATCAGATGGCTTGTGCTGCATAGGTGTAAAAGGGCACATCGTAAAAAGGAGAGGACCAGACTTGGACAGACCCACCGGGACTTGGGGCATCTTTTTCTTGGTGGAAGGATCCATGGGATTATGATCCATCTTTCATGATCTTGGCAGCATGCGTGAGCCAGGCCTGCGCCCTGCGTGTGCTAACATTGTTCAGCGTGCTGCCCATCTGCCGGTGGGTAACCTCACACCTGCGCCTCGCCCTAGTGTGCTGCTTCCGGCTACTTTCAGACGCCGTTAAATGCTTCAGTCAGACACGCAAGTTGACAATGTGAGCTCAGCAGCTGTCTGCATCCAATTGCGGTAAAGCGCAAAAAGGGCACACTGGCAGTGCCAGCAGCAGAGCACAAGGGTGGTGTGTCTGGCGCTATTAATCTATGCAGTGTTGTGGGAAAGAAGAAGAAAGTCAGTTTCAGAAAATGAGAATTGCATGTGATGCTGCTACCATTGCTGAGTTCAGGTTGTCATCAGTGTTAATTTTAGATCACATCAATCAGAATCAGATGTATAGTGGGAGAATTGTGCCTACAGACAGCCTGAGCCTGTAGAAAAGTGTGCTGTGAGAGGTCCCGCAGCAGGCCCCAGAACACCCACAAATGTTCATAATTTGCATCAGAATGCAGAACGATAGCACACCTTCAATCACTAAACCGCCTTGGAGGCAACAAACCTGCAGGACACACCACTGCGTTCAGACAAGCAAGTCACGCATTGCTGCACAGGTCCCATTAGCAGGCAATTAACCCACTGAGATACTTGCTTTTTTAAAGTCCCTCTTTCCAAACACAAGCCCATCGTCCCCTCTAAATGTCCTCTTTATAACACGCAGCATACCAGAACAAACAGCGGGACGGCCAGCAGTCCTACATACTCCATCACTATGGGCGGTGAAATCACTTTCCATTACAGAAACAGCCCGACAAATGCCCCTGGCCGGGGGCTAATATAACAGATCTGAGTCCCCCGTGTCTCATGCCTTTAATCTGTGCCCCGCCCACTGTGTCACCAGGGCCACCTATGCCCTGGTCACTGAGGAGGCCCGCAATTACGTCTTTTTGGTAGACCACAGGAGAGGAAATCATAATAAACCGCCCCAAAACAAATCAGACCAATGCTCCCACCTACTATCAGTCCGAGCATTCAACAGAGCTAAAGCTGGCGGCTCCAGTTTTGAAGTATTCGTTCCAAAAGCCTGGAAAGCGCTCCCGCTCAGCCTAAGAAACGAAGAATCCCTCAGTTTTCAGAAAGGTGCTAAAAATGAAGTTATTTAACTAAACCACCTCCACAGATCTATAGTCTATAACACTACTCCCCCGCAACCTCGAAACACCCCTCAACACTGTTATTGAATTTGTATTACTGCCTATGAAATATCTGTTCTAATTTGTTTCACTGCTTCTGAAATAACTGCTCCTAACGTGTATTAATTGAATAGGCTGTAACGCCACAATGCCTCCAGGCTGCTGGGTGCTTTATAAATCCAAATAAATAAATAAAAGCAAATGGGATATGGGAGGTGTGAAGCTCTGCGCGTTGGAATGCGCTTTCAGCGGAGCAGAGCTCCTTGCACCTCCATAAATTAGTGGTACAATCCAATCAGGGGGGAGTGACAGCAGGGGAACCTATGAGGGCCTGATTTCTACCATAGCGGGGCGATCCCCTATTGACCCCGCTTGTGTGATCACAGTATGAGAAGCAGCCCCTGCCTGATGAGCACCCCCAGTCGCCCGAGACCGGATGCGTCGGGCCCTGGTGGATGCCCCTTCCGCCTTCAAGGGGAGGAGAGGAGTTTGACCAACCCTTTGGTGGGGCAACCAGAGGGGCTGCCCTCTGTTTAGGGGTTCCCTCTAGCGCCCCCTCTGGGGCCGGTCAGCCTCTGAGCAGGAGACAGTGATGGACCCCTGACACTGAGGGAGCGACAACTGCTGGCGGCTCTGGTCTGCGAATCAGAAAACGCAATACTGTGCTGATCAAATATGATGATCTCGAGGTCGGGCAGTTTTACGTGACTGGGCTTGTATACGATTATTGCAAACTGGTGTTTTGCATTTAGAATGAGAAGGCGACCTCTGAATAACAGTTTCAAATAATTGTTAATCCAAATCGTCGACACGTGACGCGCATATGATGTGAAAGCGAAATACTCATGCTAATTAAAACTGCGATTATGAGAAATGCCCAAACGCACAGGGCCCAGGAAATGTATTGATTCAAAAAATTAGCTCTCGCCCCGAGTAAATTCCACTCTTTTTTGTAGGGGTACAAAGACTGTGATTGGAAGAAAACCAGTACAATCGATGTGCTTTAGATGCAAGTAACAGGAATTTGAAAACCTTGACTTTTTTTAACCTTTAAAATGTAAACACTTAACATTTCAATCATCTGAACTGTCCTATTACAAGGGCATAATACTTGCTTGAAGATTTGCATTTACTGGGCCTGGATAATAATGGTATAGAAATCCATGCGCGCACAACGTTTTGCAGCGAGATTGGAAGAACACACAACTCGAGTCGACACGAATGACGGTTATGGTTTTAAGAAACTGCCTACAGTTTATTGCATGTACATAATTTGGTTTTCTGACATAGAAAATGTGAGCAAGCTCTCAACACAGAATTCTAATATTTTATTTTCTGGCACACAGATGGACTGTGAATCTGCCGTGACTACACACCCACCCCATGTTTTGATATTTTGGATTTATGGTGCTGAATGAAGCCCCAAACTCACTATACAGATTTCGCCTTAACAAAAAGTGCAACATGCAAACACGTCATTGGCGAAGTGGTGTCCCTGATCAGCTTGCTACTATGAGCGCACAGGCGCTGAACCACTTTTTCTGGACACTGCGGGTGCTTCATTAGCATGACTCACTGATCTCATACTAAGTCAACCTTTTTGTTAGTTTTAATGTTAGTTTTTTAATGCCACGTATAAGCTGAAACTATTGCATTACAACTAGGGAGAAATATCAAAGGAGGTGGAACACAAAGCTTGTACTTTATTTACCTCCCCACACCTCATTAACTGCCCATGGCCATGCTGATCCCTATGGCCATTTCCACCTGCTTTCTGCCCCCTCCTGCCAAAATACGTCGTCCAGGGATCTCTCTGAGCTAGCGTTATCAAGCTTTACCAGCCAACTTTGTGCTCAAAGAGCCTGCCAATGTCTTCTCAAAGCAGTCTTCTGAGAGTTAATGACTTAATTGAAACTGTACTAGTGCTACTGGTGCATTACAATTGTCAACCAGGTCTGCCTTCAGCCACTCAATGTATAAGCACTATGCCTGGCCTTCACTGAAGTCCTATTAAAAACAAGCATTGGGAAAGCCAACAGTTTAAACTTGTGTATCAATATTGAGCATTCACCGGACACTGCTATTATATGCCCAGGTACTCTCACCACTTTACAGCTTCTACAACCTTAATACCACTACGGCAATACCTGGCCAATGCCTTTCCCATGCCAGCACAAAAGCCAAAACTGTTGCCATTGCCAGTGCTCGTTTAAGAATGCTTTTTATCTGTGTGCCCTTCCCAGAACAGGAATAGGATGAAATGGATTAGGGATGCATGTTGTCTGGGCACCTTTAATAGCGTATGAAGACTTTTTTCTCATCTGAAAAATGTGTAACATCCCAGGTCCCTCTATCATTGAAGATCTACTTTGAGACATGAACTTCTTTAAAACAACACTTTTTAATCCATATATGTTTAACACATGATTTAAATGCACTCATTTGACACATTTTATTCACATGTGCTTTGAGGGCCGGGGGATACTCCCAATCCCCTCATAGAAGGGTTAGGCTCACGTGCTGTGCTCGCTCGTTCGGTGAAATACATTTCCAGGACCACTTTTGGTTCCCAGACTGGCCCTGGAAAAGACTACTCCACTGTTAAACCTAAGGGCTACTGAGTGCACCCAAAACGATATTTCAAAAGGGGGTCTAGGGGGCCCTGGCAGCACATCTCCCCTAAATGACCGTAAAAAGAGGGTACAGTGTCACCAAAACAAAATTGAATGCAGGAGGTGATTGACGGAGTCTCTTTCGCCTTCTAAGTTGTGAAGATGGATTGAAAACAGCCCTGGTAGGGGGATTTTGGGAGGCCGCCCTATTATGGTGAACAGAGAAGACAGAGGTTAACCAAAATGCAATCAAGGTGAGGTAGCAGAGCATTTGTTGCTTAGTCTCAGGAAGGGTGTGAGATTGGTTTAGAGCTACAATGAGACCACACTGAGCAACACCAGTAATTCCAGTTGGACATTAAATAGTACAATTATGTATTAGGCCTTTAGTTTACAGACTAAGCATTAAGAAAATCACAGGTAAATATTTTCATTCAAATCCTTGTACAACGTATATACACATTCACCCTTAGGAGAATTGGAATTGAATATGAATCAATTACTAGTGCGTTATAGTTGAGTGTTCCGAAGCAGTGAAAATAGACACAACTCTTTAAGAATTAGGGGAGCCGTTTGTATGGTTTCTAGAAACCAACCAGAAGATGGATTAGGGCTGTGTGGCCAAAAGTCACCAGATCAAAGCATGTACTATTTCAGGTCAGTTTCTATATGATTAACTGTGCCAGTGGTTATGATTAACAAACGTTCCAAAGTTAGATAGCAGTTCAAGTAAAGTTCAGGTAAGTTGTCAACTCGAGAACTCTGGGATAGTCCTTGGGAAGGATCCTTAACCCAGGTTTCACCAAGAAAGGTCAGGTAAAAGTACATTTAGGGCCAGGGCTGTACGCCCAATGTAACCCTATAGAGGACTGGAGGTGGACAGTAAATTAACTTACCTCCCTTACCTTAGCCTTTAGGTGTTCGAGAATCTGTTGGGGATAATCTTCTGAGCTTGGTCAAGTCTCGGAAACCCAGGGATCGCAGGTGCAGCAGTCACTTTCGGCATCTGTTTTTAGTTTGGGTTAGTCGCGGTGCACAGTAATCTGTTCCAGACAGCTTCTATTAGAAGACCGAAATGGGGAAAGAGGAAGACTTCTGCGGTACAGACTCCCTCAGGACACTTCACAGGATTGAATAAGTGTTGCAATGGAAGTCACCAATGTTAGGCAGTGACATTACATCTTCAGGTGGAGAACTCAAGAGCAGGCCCAGCACAGCTTCCCTTTAAGTGAGACAGCTGAAAATTCCCTGGCAGGACTTGTGGCACAAGCTGAAGATCTGCAACGTTCTGAGGCTCTGCTTGCGTAAAAGTAGACCAGAAGAGGGCTGGTCAATCCACTTGTTGGTCCAAGGACACTTCCGAAGGCACAGATCTTCGAGCATGGGTAGAAACAGGGTGTTCCTACCGGTTGAGAGGCCGGAGCACCAACAAAGTCCTTCTTGAGATCAGGACAAAGGAGCCAGGGCTTCACCTGGACAACACTGGAGTCGATGCTGGTCAGCTGCATGAGTTGTCTTCGGGTCGCCAGTGGCTGCTCTTCTTCGTATAAGTCTCAGATCCAACGATCTGATGAACAGTTGCAGGAGCCTTCCTTTTATCCAAGATGCAGGCTGGGAGCAAGACCACCAATAGCAAAGATCTGCACTATTAAAGCTGCCAGTCGCTATCCAATCATGGACAAATTATAGTATAGTGAGCGGGGTGTTGCAGGGGATACCCTGCAGCTGTTCCGAACCAATAAAAAATGACCTACACCAGCAAATAGATACTACAAAATGTCCTGCAAACATTTAGTCAGTAGGACATTTAGTAGTATCTATTTTAGGTAATTTGGTGGTGTAGGTCATTTGGATTCGGTCACTTTGACCAAATCTACTTACCTGGTTCTCTCACACATAAGGCCTCTTAGCCGACGAAGGTCATGCTTTCCTCCGGGAAAGGGATTTCCATGCAAGGCATTTCCTGATCTGAGAAGCCAGGAAGAAGGCCAAAGAACCAGGGAAAAACCTGCAGCACAGCCATCAAAGGCTGTTAGCCACCTTTACTAGCAGTTTGTGGTATTTGCAAAAGTACATGAGTAAAATAACACAAACTGTAAACAAACGAACAAAAATCACAGCTGCCACCAGCTTGTCTTGGGCACAAAAAGAAAAGTAACCAAGAAGCCAGTATATATAAAAAGATATAAGGATACATAGTATCCTAATTACACTTCACTGTAAGGTGATGCGTGCAATTGTAACAATACAAGAATTCATATAGAGAAATAGTCCCTCAGTACTGACACTCTTATGCACTAGTCCGTTTCACGGGCAAGGAAAGTAGAGCAGTAGGATTTACTTGCCTCCAAAAAGTCAGGACTGGTTTCAAAACAAGCACAAGAATGGCGGTCTCATAGAAATCCACGGAGGGAAAAGTGCAAAAAGGAATTCCTGAGTGGAGCAGTAGTGCTGGGAGTCGCAGGAGAGAGGGTAGGATTTGCATAAAGAAAGTTGCCCTAACATTGCAAGATCAGAGCACAGCATCCTACATCTATCAGGAACTGACCGCTCTGACCTAACCTGCCCTCCAGCCCCCTTGCCTTTATAGGACAATAGGCAGAGGATTGGTTTGAAACCTAAATACATGCTAGAAACTCTTCATGACATCCGGCAGAAATATGCTGCCTCTCACAATCACATTATATCCTTTCATCGACATCTGTCTACTTCGGAAACCTTGACACACAAGTCCTTAAATCTGTCCCGCAGAGTGGAGAGTGCACAGCCCTCCCAGCGTGTTGTCATCCACGCTCTGATCGTTCCTTTCTCTGTACCGGACATGACCAGTTAGTCCAGTCACATGGTCCCAAAGGGTCTTGGCACCAATTCCTGTAAGACTTCACTTTTTAGTGCTACCTTCAGCGCACTCTTGACGTATACAGGATACCACCATTATTCCAAAATGATATAATGCAATGGGTCTGTCTCCCTTGCTTTTCCTTTCCCTAAGGTATTGACACATGGGTGAAGCTGGGCTATTCAAAATGAATATGTAGGTTTCACACTATGCTGTCACATATCCATTTGCTCCTTATAGAACAAAAGGTGCCTCTCCAAGATGTGTTCCTCTTCAACCCAAATTGCTGCTCCAGCATATCAATGGCTGCCTCAAAAGCACCTCTTGCATCACCCCTTTTACCAAAGATACCAGGTCTATAGTTTACACAATAAGCATTACCGCTGTGCTCATCTATGCCGCTGATCCTTCTGACATTGCCATTGTGTCCTTCGATGACTGGCAGGCAAATTCCCTGAGTGGCAGGTGGCACATTATGATGGAGCTCGATATTGCTGCACTTTCCAGAGCAGGATTGATCATCAGGGTGGTTCCCTTTGCACCCGAAGCCCACAGAAGCAGCAGTTGCGATTCCAAGGAACCTCAATGCCAAGACCTGCTAATTGCCATTGTGGCAAAAATGGATTCTGAGCCGGCTCCAGTTTCAAGTTAATATTTCTGATGTTTGTTAATCTGCTTAGAATCACATGCTGTGCATAGGTCCGACATCCAGTGGTCACTGCAGAGTATTGCATTTTGTTTTACGTAGTCGAAAAGGGACGTCGACAAGGCGTGTCTGAAATACTATCCCTATAGTGACGTGCCTTGTACCCACAATCCCTCACGCGTCGAGGTCCCTCAGATTGTTTTTTTCCGCCCAGCTACTGGTCGCCTTTACGCGGAGCTCCTCGAGAGACATTGCAGTTTCCATCTCCTCGACCTTTGGTCGTTTTCATATTTAATATATAACATATCGATCCCTCCCTCGACGCAGTTGTGAAGCTGTCTCCGCCGAGCAAGATCTTCGACGGAGGGGACGAGCGGAGGAGATCCTTCGGCGTTGCCGAACACGTGGCCTGGCCTCGCAGGCCAAATACAGTAGGGAGAGTGGGGTCGTGGGACATCTCTGGTTCTTTTCTAAGAATGCCTTTCCTTTTCCCCTTCCTTTCCCTTGGGGTCGTTATCACGATTTATTGCCTCGGCTATGGAGAGGACACCCTTTAGGTTTTGCCCACTTTGCAAGGGCAAGTTTACTTGGAAGGACAGGCATTCACGGTGTAACCGCTGCTTGCCCCTCGATCACAAAGAGGAGGGTTGCACGGCTTGTCGGCTTCTTAAGCCAAAGACTCTAAAAGACCGTAGGGTCAAGAGGTGGGCGGCCTACGCTTTGTCGAAGGCCGATTCTACACCCGCCGCTGCTACCACCGACAGTGACGAGGAACGTGATAACACGACCTCCGCTACGGAAGTCGTACACCCCTCTAAAGAGCGCTCGCGCTCTTCGTCTGTCCCCGGCCCCGGCGGGCTCGGCTCACGCCCTGCTTATGGGGATGAACACCCCGGCGACATTGACGCACACGATACCGCACATAAGCACACAACCCATGGCTCTTCTTTGTCGAAGAAAGCATCAGCGCCCAAGGAGACGCAGGTTCCACCGGCGGCCTCCTCGGACCGTTCAGGTTCGAAGCCCCCCTCGCAGCCGCGACCAGCGACTGGGCTTTCGGCAAATAAGGGCGCCGCCCCCAAACCATCGGCCGGCGCGCACCAACAGAGAGCGCACGCCGCCGTAGAACGATCGACACCCGTAACGTCGAAACCACAACCCTCCGCTGACAAACGAGTCGCAGAGAGCTTGTCGAGGATCGTTGTAGCCGACGCCCAGAAGCGTACGCCGAAAGACACGTCGAGCGCTACGCAGAGGTCGAAAGACACGCCGAAAAAGCCCGAAGAAAGACAGGGACTACCCCCTTCAGTCGGAGGGACCCCCAGCACACCGGAAGGCTTTTCGGAAGGCGACGGGACACTTTCCTCGACGTTATGGGAGAGGTCGAGCCCTTTTCAGCTACATGACACTAATTTTCACCCGCTAGACCGCTCAGGGGTACCCCATGAAACCATGGAAAGGCTCCATCTCTGCATGGAGAGAATGGAGAGGTTTATGAAGACCCAGAACCCTCCCACTCCCAAGAGAACAAGAGAAGGGCCTCAGGAGGACCCCAGGGCCAAATATCCGAGACTAGTCAATCCCCAGCAGGACACAGCCTCAGACTTCCATAATGTGTATGACCTCACTGGTGAGGAACAATACTTGGAGGAGGTGGATGATTTTGTGGACGATGAAGAGGGACAGAACCAGGAGGAAGGTCTGGAAGACAGCCCAGACATGGTAGGAGAAGGCTTCGGAGAAAATCCAGAAGAAGGACCTTCTCATCCCTGGCAATCCCCAAAAGTATATTCGGACACTGATGTCCTGAACCTAAATCCTCCTGACAATTCACCTGTTAGAAACACGTCTCCCATTGACGATCAGCCCACATTCAATGCCCTGTTGCGCAGAGCAGCAGCACATTTCGAACTGGACACTGGGGAGATCTCTCCTGAAATAGACTTTGTGGAAAGAGTAATTAAGGAGAAACCCCCAGTCAGCCACACCATTCCCCTCCTCGCTTCAGTGAAGAGGAGAATCATCCCTTCGCTGTCCACACCCGCACTAATCGGAGGAGTTAATCCAAGAATTGAAAAACTTTTCACTCCTTCAGCCTCAGACCCGCTGTACATCAGGGGACATTCCATTCCGGATTCCCTTGTAGTAACTAATACAAGGAAGAGGGCAGGGGTGCCGCTGTCCACCAGCGAGGCACCACCTGACAAGGAGGGCAAGAGGTTATATGCCCTTGCAAAGAGAGTCACATCCTCGGCTGCCTTTTCGGCAAGAATTGCGAACAACAATTCTTTGCTAGCTAGCTACGCGGACGCGCAGTGGGCCAAACTGCGCAAAGACGCCGAAGAAGCGCCGGAACCACTACGTACACGCCTGCTATCAACTATTGGCGAAGGAACCCAGGTCAACCAGAGTATTGTAAAGAACTCTCTGGATGCTGCAGAGACAGCGGGACGTTCCCTGGTTCAGGGAATACTCCTAAAACGCCATGAATGGCTGCGCAACTCAGGGTTCAAACCGGAGACACAGGCGTCTTTAATAAATAAACCTGTTGAAGACTCAAACCTCTTCGGGAAAGCGGTGGATGAGGCTCTGGAGATGGCTAAAAAAGAGTTCGATACTATCAAAACTCTTGACCAGATCTCTAAGCCCACTACCAGACGCGGCTATGGCAACAAACGCTTTTTTCGTGGCCAACGCCAACAGCAGAATCAGCAGCAACAGTACCCTGCCACCAATTACCAGAACAATAGTGGGCAGTACAGCCAAAGAGGCCAGCGCCGGGGCAAAGGGAGAGGTCGGGGGTCCACCCCCAGAGGCTCCCAAGCCCCCAACAACACCAAGTGACGCGAAGATTCGCGTCCCCTCCCATGCAACACCGGTCGGGGGCCGGATAACATCCTTTCTTCCAGCATGGGAGGGAATAACGTCAGACCGCTGGGTACTTTCCACCGTAGCCCACGGATACTGCATCGAATTCAACAGTTCCCCAACATACAGACCCCTGAGGGGACGACGCATGACACTGGAACACCTTGCCATCCTTCTCCAAGAAGTACAACAACTGCTGGAAAAAGGAGCCATAGAGGTCGTGCCTCTATCTCAGGTAACGGAAGGTATTCAGTGTACTTCCTTGTACCCAAAAAGGATCTAACCATGCGCCCTGTATTAGATCTGCGCCCAGCGAACAAGTTTATCAAACCCCAGAAGTTTCGTATGGTGACCTTACAGGAAGTGATCCCACTGCTATCACAGGGAGATTACATGACAACATTGGACATGAAAGATGCATACTTTCATATTTTAATGTTGCCAGCGCACAGAAGATGCATCAGGTTCATGATAGAGGGCAAACACTACCAGTTCAGAGTGCTACCCTTCGGCATAGCATCAGCACCAAGGGTATTCACGAAGGTACTGGCAGTGGCAGCGGCCCACCTGCGCAGGTTGTCCATCCCAGTTTACCCTTACCTCAACGACTGGCTCATAAAAGGGGATTCTTACGAAACATGCTTCTCCAATACCCAAAAGACTGTAGACCTTTTGTTCCAGTTGGGCTTCTCCATCAACGAAAAGAAGTCCAGTCTAGACCCCAGCCAAATCAAACAATTCCTAGGGGCTTTAATTCAAACAAAGGACGGCCTCGTCTTCCCCTCCAACGAGAGGGTCCAAAACATGCTGTTTCAGATCCCTCAATATGTGATCGGTCGAGAGGTGACGGTACGCAAAGCAATGCGCTTGCTAGGCATGATGGCGTCGTGTATTTATTTGGTACCTCGCCTGCGCATGCGCCCTATGCAAGAGTGGCTCAACAGCCAGTGGTGTCAGGCCAGCGGACTATGGGAAGATCTAGTGGTGGTCTCGCAGGCCTTGGTTCTCTCGCTACGGTGGTGGACAAAGGAAAACCTGGAAAGAGGGAAACCCTTTGCCACACCCGCGGCGGAAGCCACTCTAACCACAGACGCATCCCTCACAGGATGGGGGGCTCACCTATCCCATCAGACTGCTCACGGAGTGTGGACTCCGAACGTAGCATCCAAACACATAAATCTACTGGAGCTACTAGCTGTGTTCAAGGCGCTAAAAGCCTTCCAGGAACACCTACAAGGCAAGACTGTGTTGGTCCTTACAGACAGCACCACAGCCATGTACTACATCAACAAGCAGGGGGGCACCCACTCTCCAGGACTGTCCAAACTGGCCCAAAATATATGGAAGTGGGCTCTCAAACAAAACATGTTCCTACTGTCACAACATGTACCAGGGGAACTCAATCTGCTGGCAGACAAACTCAGCAGAGATGTCCCCCTGCCCGAAGAGTACGAATGGCGACTGCACGAAGACATCGTCTTCGACGTCTTCACACAATGGGGATTCCCAGAAATAGACCTATTCGCAACCCTGGAGAACTCACAATGCCTAAGTTACGCCTCCAGGTACCCCAGAACCAATCCAAGGGGAACGGTCTGTCGATGCAATGGTCAGGGAAATTTGTTTACGCTTTTCCCCCGACTCCCCTTCTCAACAAGGTGGTGCACAAGATGCACCAGGAACAAGTGACCATGATACTGGTGGCCCCAATGTGGGCCCGACAGCCATGGTTCGCTCACTTAATGGAGATGTCTCTATCTCCCCCAGTCAAACTCCCCTGCCCGTACAACATGCTGTCACAAGACAAGGGCAGGACTCTGCATCCATGCCCCCAGAACATGAACTTAGCAGCTTGGCTCCTGAGATCATAGAATTCGGACATCTACAGCTCCCGCAGAGATGCATGGACATCCTCAGGGAAGCCAGAAAACCTAACACTCGCCACTGCTATTCTAGCAAGTGGAAGAGATTTGTCATCTGGTGCAGAGGGAAAAGCATCAACCCGATTGACTGCTCTCCCACACATATTGTTCTATACCTGACCCACTTATTGGATCAGGTCTAGTGTTCAATTCCATTAAAGTCCACCTACTGGCACTTTCTGCATACACCACTTCCCAACTCAAGGTGTCGTGGTGGAAGATCCCTGTTATAAAGGCCTTCATGGAGGGAGTAAAGAGAATACACCCCCCGATAGCTGACCCAGCTCCCGGATGGGACCTTAACGTGGTACTTACCAGACTCATGGGCTCACCATTCGAACCCATGCACAAAGCATCTCTTAAAGACCTCACTCTTAAGACTGCTTTTTTAATAGCTATCACCTCCATCAGGAGAGTAAGTGAACTACAGGCTCTTTCTGTTCTAGACCCCTTCGTTACAGTTCACAGAGATAAGGTGGTTCTACGCACGCACCCAAGGTTTGCTCCGAAATTCATCTCGAAATTCCACGTAAACCAGTCTATAGAACTGCCAACCTTCTTTCAAAATCCTTCCAACTTGGGAGAAAAAACTCTGCACACACTAGATGTGCGCAGAGCGGTCATGTTCTACATGGAAAGAACCAAAAGTCCACTATTTCTAGATGGAGTGTTCAATGCATCACTCTCTGCTATACTCTTGCTAAGAGAGAACTGCCCTTTAAGCCAAGAGCACACTCTACTCGAGGCACGGGGCGTCCATAGCATTCATTGCAAATGTTCCCCTTGAGTCCATCTGCAAAGCGGCTAACTGGAGTTCTGTGCACACCTTTACAAAACACTACTGTCTAGCTGCACACTCGAGATCTGACTCCCAGGTGGGACAGGCAGTATTAAGGCATCTTTTCTCTACTGTTCCTTCTCATAACCCACCGCCAACTCCGGGTACTGCTCGCTAGTCTATGCACAGCATGTGATTCTAAGCAGATTAACAAACATCAGAAGACAATGCATTACTTACCGTAAAAGCATTTCTGATGGTTGTATCTGCTTAGATTCACATGCGCCCACCCTTCCTCCCCGCTCGGATGGAAGGAACATAGACTTCCTTTTATATCTCGCTTTTCTGTACTCACTCACGTCTAGAAGGCTCCCTCAGGGCAGAAAAATACAAACAGAGGGACCGTGACGCGTGAGGGATTGTGGGTACAACGCACGTCACTATAGGGATAGTATTTCAGACACGCCTTGTCGACGTCCCTTTTCGACTACAAAAAACAAAATGCAATACTCCGCAGTGACCACTGGATGTCGGACCTATGCACAGCATGTGAATCTAAGCAGATACAACCATCAGAAATGCTTTTACGGTAAGTAATGCATTGTCATATATTATAACACGGCCCGCAGTAGTGGCGTGTAGTTATGGTTAAGTTGCTAAACTCATAGGAAGAGCATTTTTTCAGCAGCTTATAACTTCGCTCCCCCTGGACGAATCATCACCAAAAAGTATATGGCCGGCTTTTCATTTTTTCACCAAGTTGGCCGAGGTTTTGTTTGGGGGCTTGTGCCAGAAAGCGTGCTTTTGTGTGTTTGGTGGAAATCGGGCCGGTTATTTTTTTGGGGAAAACGCTGGAAAAAAATGTAATATCTCGGTCCGCTCCGCGGACCCATTTCCCTGTTCGCTCCGTGGACCAATGTCTCATTGAGCTGTGGTACGTCAGGCTGTCGGCGAACAGTGGACGCCGCCGGTGGTTGGCTGGAGGGAAGCGTGCTGTACGTGAAAGTTTTTGTGAAACGCTGCCTTGGTGTATCAGAGGGAAGTGTTGCAGTGTTTGCTAAGGGTGTGCACTACTGTGTGCATGGCTGGCTCTTTTGTACGTAGCAGTGTGCGTACTGGAAAAAGTCATATCTGGAACCGCTGTAGCTTCCTACTTCCCGGTTTGCAGCGCGGTCAAAAGTTTGATTACACTGCAGTGTGGGGTGACTGGATGTGTGAAAAGTGTTCTTTGATGGCAGTATGTTGTATCAGAAGACAATGCAGTGGCAAAAGGATCACAAAATTATAGTATACAGCATCTGGTGGTGGGAAGAAGGGATTGAAAGGGAGCGGGAGTGAGAAGAACATCACGTGATCTATATCAATATACAAGAAGACGGTGGTCTGACAGCGGTTTCCAGTGGCAGGCGCATTTGCTGAAGGGGACTGCATTCCCTGACACATGACGATGTAAACATAGCGTCTAATATGGTGTGCTGTGTGAGGTAAGTTAGTAGCCCCTTGGCTGCATGCCTGCAACATAACCACAGAAAATAGTTTACTGGTTGAAAACGTAAGTCCAGTGTTTGAAAGCGGGAGCGATATTGTTGTTTAGTGTATCACATTTGGCTGCACGTCACACAAAGATGGTTGTATGTGTGTGTTGATTGGTAGAAGAACATGCAGTTGTTGGTGTATGGGTGGAAATGGTGCAGTGAGCAGTTATGCAGTGTGTCCACTGGGTCTAGTAACGGAATAGTGTACATATGAAAGAGGTGCTGGTGCAAAAGTTTCTTGTATATGTGTGCATAGTGTCCATTGCGAAGATTAGTAAGTGTTGCAGCGCGGTATGCACCATTGGTTGTATGAACGTACTACAGTGGTGGGAGCTGAATGTTGTGAAGATTGTCTTTTTTTGGTTGGCATGCTTAAAATGGTTTCTGATTGGAAGTGTGTAGCGGTGCCAAACACAGAGGTATGTTGCTGCCTGCCGGTAAGTGGAACACATATTCTTGCGCCTGTGGTTTATGATGTGGCGGTTGGATGGAAATGCTGATGTGTATGTTGCCTTTGGGATATTTGGCACATTTGTACCTGGTCGTCTGCACGGCTTTATGTTGTGGCGAGTGTGGCATAAGTCTAGACTGTTGGGTGCATGGCCTTTGGCCATGCACCCAACAGTCTAGGCTTTAATCACAGCCTCCAGAATATAATGCCGTAATGCAGTTGCTACTGTGCATGCTTTTGCAGTTGGTGAGTAGCATACAGTGGTTACGGAGGACATTGTGCACTTGGTGTGGAACCGCAGAAGTGAGCTGCTATGCGTACATTACTGTATGGCGTACATCATTGTCCCTGTTGTACAATAGGGAGCCACGTCACCATCTGCATTTGCTATGGGTAGGCCCTTATAAGACCCTTCTTTCAGAAAGTATTTTGCCACATTGCGCCAAGAAAGGAAGTCACCAGCATTAGAAAGTTGCAAAATGTACACAGCCACTCACATATTGGTATGCACAGGCAGCACAATGTAATTGAGCAGTGTATGAACAGATGTGGCCAGGGTGAAAGTTGGCAGCCCCATTTGCAGATGGGGCCGGCATTACACTTGAAATGAGATGTACAACATGGTTTGCACTAGGATGTTTAGTGTGTGGTGAGGCACAGCGGTCAGTGATGGTACAGCAATGCCAGAAGGGGAGAACAAAGGAGAACACATAGAATTTGCAACCTACACTGCAGTTTGGTGTGTTGCGTGTGCTAAGCCTGCACACCCTTCCGTGAATGGGTGGCAACCTTGCACTGGCAAAAGAATGCTGTGGGGTGAAGTAGGTTTCAGAATGCTGTCCTCTATGTACGGTTTGTGATCATTGCATAAAATGTTGCTTTTATGGTTGAGGAGATTGGTTGCAATTATTACACTGTAGTATATTCTTGGACCCGATGGAGCGTTGCCTCCTCTAGTGTGTCTTGTGGGAGAAGTGCTGAAGTAGTAGATGGTTAGAAGTGCCTAGGGGTAACCTGAATGTACCTGCCCACTTGTTCACTTGCATGCGTCTGTCATGTTCAGGTGGATGTGGGCAAGGGCAACGCTGTTGGGTGTACGTGAAAAAGCCTGTAGCCCGTAGCCTACTCACCAAAGAGGCTAGGTGTGCTCAATAGCATGCCACCATAACACAAACATGCATTTTAAAGTATGCCTGTGTCTGCTGGTGGTGACGTTGAAAAAATGGTTGTGCAGAACTGTGTAGACGTGGTTGAACAGCACAAGTGACCTGATATGCGTCCGGTACCATATGGTACCTGGTTTGTGATAATTGCATACAATGTTGCTTTTATGGTTGTGGCGATTGGTTGCACTTTTTACACTGTGTAGTATATGCCTGGACCTGATCGAGTGCTGACTCATCCAGTGTGTTTTGTTGGAGGAAGTGCTGAAGTAGCAGATGCTTAGAAGTGGCTAGGGGTGACCTCAATGTACCTGGACAATTGTTTACCTGCATAGGTCTGTTATGTTAAGCTGGGTGTGCCCAAGGGAGCACTGTTGGGTGTATGGCAAAAAGCCTCTAGACCGTAGGCCAGTGACCAAAGAGGCTAGGCCTGCAGAATAGCATGCCACCATAACGCCGACATGCACTTTTATGTATGCATGTGTCCACTGGTGGCGATGTTGAGAAAATGGTAGTGCAGGACCTTGTAGACGTGGTTGAACAGCACAAGTGCCCTGATATGCGTCTGGTACCATATGGTACCCATTATGGCACCACCTTGCCCATTAGGGAGCCACATGGTGTTACTTGTGGTTGATATAAGTTGCTTTTTGCACCACACGTCATATGTTACGTTTCTGCATTTGCATTGTTGTATGTGGGAAATGTTCTCTATCATGAGGCCATTATGTTGTGCTGGGTGTAGGTAAGGGCTACAGTGTTGGGTACATGGCCAAGGGCTGTAGTCCGTTGGTTATGCATCACTTGAGAACAGCCAGAATACCATATTGCAGACATGTACAGTTGCCTCTGTTTGTCTCCGAGGATGGTGACTTTTGAATGATGGGTGCGGAGAGCATTTTTACTCTTGGTGGAACAACCACAATGAGGTGCTATGCATCCGCAAGCACATGCTGTAGGTAATTGAGCATGTTGCACATTAGGCTGTAATTTGGCAACAGCTACAGGTCGGGAGGTGTTTCATACATAGAAGCATGTGTCTTGATGTGCAGGGCTGGGATGGTCCGCACCGACTATGACAGCAGTAAGGAGCAACATTTCCACTGGGTGCAAGGAAATACATTTTTTTGCCCTCCATTGGCAATGATGCTTTGTTTGCCACCCTGCACGCAACATTGCGTACAATCCTGTAAAACTGTAAGAGAAGCGTTGAAGTTCAGTACGTAGAAGTGTGAGGTGGAGAAGGGAACAAACGCATCGAAAGACATAAAAAACTAAAAAATGTGTACGCAAGCATGTACATAACAAAAAGAGGGGGGAAAAATAAACATTTATTTACTGAGACAGTACTACAGACCCAACTCCTTATCCTGTTTTACATTAACCCCCAACCCACACACCCCCCTCCCTACCACGGAAAGTCAGCGCTTTATTCCGTACGTTACGCTTCCACATGCCACATCCAGCCATTTTCTGGATGGGAGCCATGGAAAGGAAACTGGAGCAAAATACATTGTTTATAAGGTTGATGGGTTGGGTGTGTACTCAAAAAGTGTAGCAGAAAGTTTCTTTGCACAAAGAAGCACAGAAGGCTAAGGTGGAAGTGAGCAATGAAAGGAGCAGGCAGCCTGGGTGTATGCATGAAATGAATGTATTTCTTTGGAGTTAGTAGCTTGCAAGTTGTGCTGCGTGTGCCCAATATTTTTTGACGCGTGTACAGTAAGGGGGATAGTGCGGAAACCAAATAACTTTGCAGCATACACGATAAGTGGCAGGCATGTCACTGTTGTGCATGCATTGTATTTATGATTTAATATGATGTGCAATTGTATGCTACGGTATTTGTAATGCACCTACACACGTGTAGCAAACCACGTGGCAAAGGAGGTGAAATAGAGGGGAAACTGAGACAATGAACCTACTAGGGCAGGTGTGACTTAGATCGCCCAATTGCATGGGTGGAGGGAGGGGAAGGTACAGTACATTGGAAGAACAACAAATGACAACAAGTAAAAATATAGGCCAATTGTGCCAAGTGTACGGGTAAGTGCACCCACAAGGTGGTGGATAACACTGTTAGGCATACAGGAAATAGTCCTCAAGTGCGGGGTTTGCTAGAAAGCTAGTGTCGGGTTTTGCCTGGCAGGGGGAGGTGACATGGGTCCGACATCAGAGGCGTCAGGTAAGTAGTGCAGATTAAGTGTACGTCATGCAGTTAGCTGGGGAGATGAGCAGAAACAGCAGATGCAAAGAGAGAGACTTTGAGATGCTTCCGGCCCCGACGATGGTTCCCCTGAAGTGTCAAGGAGGCAGGGAGCATGTTGCAGAAGGACGGGCCAGGTGAAAAAGCACATCTAGCAACAACTGTTTTTTTTTTTTTTTGTAGAAGCGTGTGACCCTGACGGAGTTGGAGATGGATGAGGGAAGAGCTTGCGCACGCACATATATAGGGAGTTAGATTTGAAGGTGTTGTGGTTCCAGGTGCCAGAAGGCCTTCTGCATAATGTAGTCTTCTTTTACTGCTTGAAGGCAGTGGGATCTAATGGCGACATTTTAATGCAGGACAGATACCATCCCAAGTCGAGCACTCCTCTTCTGGATGAGAGTGCAAGGAGGTACGTTTTTAAAAAGAGCCTGCTGTAATAGTGCAGCCTACCTAAAAGTACAGCTGTGCAGACAATGATCTTTTGGAAAGTTGTTTTCTTCTGGACGTGCTGGCACGGGACTGTTCAGTAGCAGGGTGATTTTGTAACAGTACCTATGAAGTGTTGTGCCACGCAGCCAATGTTAGATGGTAACGTCTTGGATGCCATTGGTGGAATCGTGTGTGCCCATTTACCGTATCCAATCAGGTGGTGCTGGACAAAAGGCAATGGAAAGGGAAGGACTGGTACTGGTTTCCTGGAGTGCGGCTCTCGAGGTACTTTGGGAACCGCATTTGCAAGAATGTGCTCTATTTACGTTGTCCAATGAACATGGGAGTTTCGGAACTGTCTAATGAGGTACAGTGGGTGTGGTTCACTGGAAGGGGCGTTCACACTGCTGATCATTATTCTCTGCGTAGTGAGATTGGTTGAAATGGCGAAACCTATTGTGTTGCCTATCGGTGATGCCTTTCTACTAAATCTGCACGAGTATGCCATGGAAAGAAACTTTGATGGGAATTTCGGATTGGAAGGAGTGGTCGCATTGTGGAACGGTGTCTACGAGCACAGTTTCACTGACTGGGATGCACTTAGCAAAGACCTGGCAAGTTTCGCTAGAGGCAATTTGACCGTCATTCACTACGGTGGCATACACATGGGTTACATGTCTTGTTTAGGCTTGTTCCATTCACTAAAGAGGTTGCTAAAGCTAGTGAAGAGGCTTTTCCCCACTGCGAAGGTGTTAACACCATGAAGAGTGTGGGACAATGATCATGGAGGTTGTTCCGAGCCAGACGCAGACTGTCTTAACAGAAGCATGAATACTTTTTGGCCACTGCTGGGATGTTCTTCTGCAACAATGAACTCATTAGTTGTGGAAATGCGGAATTTTTCCAACCAGATGGCATTTCTTTGTCGCCCATTGGTAATGTTGTTTTGTTTACCCGTCTACAAGATGCGGTGAAGAGTTTAGTTTAACAATGTCCGCACAAGAAAACAGAAAAAAAAGAAATGGAAAATCATTTCTTCCTGTAGAAGCCCTTACAATACGCAAACTAACAAAGCTCTTTTAAGAGCCACCCCTTACAACAAAAATCCCCTACCCTGGTTGCACGTTATGCTCCCACGCTTGCACACAGCAGGAAAGCCACATCAGGACATTTTCAGGATGGCGCCGATGGAAATGGGACTATGGAGCCACATGAATTGCGCAATAACATATCTGGGCGGGCTGTGTACGCAGAGGACAATTGTACAGAACTGATACTGTTATATGCAGACCTTTTCAATGTCATTGATGGAAGCGTGCAGAACTTTCTTACAGTACGCAATGACAGCGTGCTGCAAAGAAGAAACTGGAAATGCAAGAAGAAATGTTTGTGCTTCATTTGGAGAAGGCCGTCGGCGTACTTGGGTACACGCACATGCGTATCCTCCTTTTTTCTGGAAGTTACAAATGACATTGCGACAATGGAGACTATCACTGCTGCGGGTGCCACCAAGGCCTGTTAATAATTTTCGCCACTAGTGTGTGTACCTAGGTACAGTGAGATGGCTGGTCCTAGTTGCAGACGCACTGTAAGTGAGCAGATGTGGGGCACCATTACTTGCAGGGCAAACCTCTGTTGCTCAGGAAAGGCGCAAACATATTACACAGCACTTCCACGGTGTACCTTTTGGGCGAATTGTTGTGGAGATTTTTGACCCAGAAAGCAGCCGTAGATTGTTCAGAAACATGCATGCATGTGCAATGGGAATAGCTATGTGTTTGTAAGCCTGCTCTTTCCAAAAAATGTTGCGTACATTGCTGAACCCTATGCTTTGCCGGCTGTCGGAGAGTCCGGCTCCTGTTCCCGAAATGAGGGCCCATGCGCACAGTGGGTGTGGTCGCCTGGTCACGTGGCACTGGTGTCGTAATGCAGCTCGAAAGTGGGACTGTACAGGCCCAGGGATTGCGAAAGTCTGTGTCTGCGATGTGTACGCAGAGGGCTGTTGTAAACAACTGACATTGTCACATGCAGCACTCTTCAATGTTATTGGTGGAAGCGGGTCCAACTTTTTAAGAGTATGCAATGTCGCTGTGCTGCAAAGAAGACACTGCAAAGGGATGTAGTAGTGTTTCAGCTTCATCCGGAGACAAGGGCGTTGCCATCCTTGGGTACACACATGTGCGTATACTCTGCAAGCTACCTATGACATTGGGACAATGGGGAATGTTGTTGGGGGGGGGGGTGACGGGAACTGACGTTTGATTTTCGCCACTACTAAGCGTATTTAGCCAGAGTGAAATGGTTGGTGGTAGTTGCAGGCGCCCTGTAGGACACCACTTTTAGCCATTGCACCATTGCGAAAAGTGAAATACACCCAATTTCTTCTACAAATGGTTTCAAGAGACACTCTGTCCCATGCATTTGTGACATACTGCTGAAGAATATTCAGAGTCCCATCCCTGCAGTGTTTGTGTACCGTGTGCAGTCTGACTGAATGTATAGAAAAGTGAGAGCAATCTTATGAAAGTCACTAAAGCAGTTTGTTCAGACCCCCACCACGGTATGTGCATCTTGTGAGGTCTGAGTTTGTAGGAACATCTGCTCATATTTGAGCCTTTATGCACTTTTCATAAACCCCCACTACTGTATCTGTTCCTTGTGAAATTGCATTGCCTTTGTAGGAAGCCGAGTGATATATAATGTTTTATTTATTGATTTATTTACTTACGATTTGTAAAGCGCACTAGCAGCCGAAGGTCATTGAGGCGCTCTTGATCACATTCTCTTGGTTACATGAATTTGTCTTAGTTACATAGGGATACCTGGCTCTTGGTTACAGTGATATAATTTCATGAAGACGTTATACAGAATCCAATCATTTAACCAATCAGAACACACAAGAACACAATCAATGTACAAAAGAAAAGCAAATTTAAAGCATAAACTGTCCTAACAAAGAAACCATCTGCTCACGGTCACCAAGGAAAGAAGTAGCTCCTTCTTTCTCTCCATCAAAGAAACATTAGATTATGAAATACAGTCCATTCGACCAGTACAAAAAGCATTGATAAATTGTGTGGTGAAATGTTAAAACAAGCTGCCAAATCATAAGCAGGCTAAATGAACATAAGACTACATTGCACCTCCTGAGGATCCACACTTTGTGTTGAAACACGTGCAGATGGCGTTTTCTTCAATAACTAAGGATTGTGTTTTGGAATGATTTTGATGTGGATGTGTTATAATGTTTATTCACAGATTGTCCCAAAATTAACATATTTCTGCTTGTTTGCCAGTAGTTGGTATGGGAGTAAAATGTAGCTCCTGCTAACTGTTGTGTTAAGCTAGGCAGGCACTTCTCTGCTACAAGTAGCATATCCATTGCTCTCAGCTCCCCTGATTTTGGAACCGTATATTGAATGTTTGCTTATATTTTGGCCCCATTTTTCTGGTGCTTGTGTATTTCAATGTAACATTCCAGTTTGTAACACCAAGTACACTTGTTTCGAATGGATTGTGTCCTCCAACGTATTCCACATCTTTGACATGTAATGTCCACAGCTGTGCACTTGGGAAACTTTTTCAGCAGAGGGCGTCCTGCATCGATGACGTCGGGTCGATGTCCCTCGAGGGCCTCCGTCGTGGGTGACGTCACCAGATGTTATAAATAGGACGCACAGCGCCAGTAGCCTCAGTTAAGTTTTTTCTGTGAACGTGTTGCTTCGTGAAACTCGGCACGCCTCTTGTGTTACCATCATTGAGATGCCTTTTTCTTCGACCCATCTGGGTCTGGTTTCAAGACCTGCCGGGACTGCAAGTCGAAAATGTCGATCACTGACCCGCATTTGTTTGTGGTGCTTGGGCGAGTCGCACGACACTGACGACTGTTCGAAATGCCAGTCGCTGACTGCCAAAGCCTTGCAGAAGGGGGAGGCTCCAGGTAGGTAGGTGCTCTAAGCCTAGTAAGACCCAAAAATCTAAATCGTCCAAGGGGTTTTCCACCGACGACTCGAGGGGCGACTCTGCGTCGTGAGATGGCCCGGGGATCTCGATCCCAGAGTGGTGCCTGCCATTCCTATTCCTCGTCCCGGCACTCTAGGGAGCGCTGTCACCAGTCGCCTTCCCCGTCCTCCTCCTCGGATGGTTCCTTGAGGAAAGTGGCATGCCAGACAAAGTCCGCGACTCCGTAGGATTGGGCTGCCTTTAAGGACCAGATGCTAGCGATATTCCAATTGCAGGGCACGGTTCCGGTCGCGCCTTCTCACGAAGCCGGCAGGGAACGGTCTCGTACCGCGGCTCGCACGCTTTCGGGCTCGGGTCCACGACGCGACTCTCACCGGGAACCTTCGAGGTCAGGACAAGGCTCAGGACAGGCGCAAGAGATGTGCCTCCAGGTCTCGGTCCTCGTCTCCAGCAAGACCGCTGCAACCTGTTATGGGCTCGAAGCTGGCGTCGACTAGGTCGGCACTGAGTCCGTCTGACTCGGACGTCAACGCTTTGCCGTTGTATCAGCCCACAGCGCCATCGGCACCAGTGTCGAAGCCTTCTGTGCTCACGACGCCGAGATTGTCGACGCTCTCGACGTCGAAGCCTTGGGCGTCGTAGCACCTTCGGTATTTTTGCCTGCATTTTGCCATTGGAGTATTCAGATATCATAGATCCTCCTAGGAAGGCTGCTATGAAGTCTGTGAGGCCAGTATTGGACTCCTGGCCCTCTTCTGTCCCCAGGCCTGGGTTTAAACTCCCTCTGGGCGACATTTATGAAGAGGAGGAAAGGTCTGATTGTGAAGACCCTGGTGGCCTTGATGTGGCTCCAGCCTGGGGCTCATGCTTCGTCTTCATACAGGAGGCTCATGGCTAGTGTCTGAGTGTCTAGGCTGGTCCAGTCCTCCTGAAGACTTTGTACAGGATGATCTAACGGACCTCTTCGATCAAGTTCCATCCTCTGACCCAGTGTTACCATTTCATCTCACCTTACAGAAAAGGGTGGCAGCTGCTTGGCAGTCCCCGGAATCTCTTCCGGCTGTTAATAAATCTTTGACAAAGAAGTACTGCCCTTCCGTTAGCGACCCCAGCTATTTATCCACTCACCCCACTCCCGAGAGATTGGTGGTTTAGGTGGCTACGGCCACCTTGATGCAGGCGGCGTACCCTACCATGATAGGGACGACAAGCGATTCGACGGTTGGGCTTGGAAGGTATTTTCTGCTGGGAGCATGGCCTTGAAATCAGCCAACTCCACTTGTGCCTTGGCAAGGTTCTCACATACTCTGTGGAACTGTTTCTTTACCGGCTGAGCATATTCCCAAAGGGGAAGAAAGGGATGGGTTCCTTGCTCTCATGCAAGATGGCAAGGATGCCATGTGCGAATCCCTTCAGTCGGGTTTGGATACGGCTGACAGTGTTAGCCGATCCATGGCTGTGAGCACCATTGTACGCAGATTTGTATGGTTGCAGAAGTTGGGTTTTGCTCCGGATGTGCAGGCCCGTCTTCTGAACATGCCCTTTGATGGTGCACATTTGTTGGCAGCAAAGCTTACGAGAACCTTGAGAGGTTGCAGACCTCGAAAGGTGCAGCTAAATCTTTAAGCGCAGCTGTGCGTCAACCTCTGCCTTTTTGTCCTGGTGGACAGCAGTGGAGGGGAGGTTCTTTTCGTTACTACTCCTCCTTTGGTAGAACGAGAGGGGCTGCCAGTCAAAGGGGCCAGTGAAAAAGTACCCGTGGTGGTCGGGGAAGTCGTGTGCCAAAGCCACTCAGGCAGCTGCCTGCCTTCAGGCACTGCGACCGCCGCTTCCAAACAGTCATGTGGCCATGTCCCGTGGTTCGCCGGTTGGGGGCAGACTGTCTCAGCATCTCGAAGAATGGCCAGCCATTACTTCAGAAGCGTGGGTTCTGGATACCATAGGCCACGGCTACTGCCTTTCATTCCTTCAGCGGCCTCACGACAATCCACCGGGGAAACTCTCTTTGAAGCTTACGGATCCGCTCCTTGCACAGGAAATCTTAACCCTGCTGGAGAAAGACACTATAGAACTGGTGCCTGTAGTGGAGAGGAACAAGGGATGGTATTCCCCTTATTTTTGATCTGGAAGAAAGACTGGGGATTGAGACCCATCATGGACTTGAGTTGGTTGAACAAACTTCTGAGGAAGGACAAGTTCAAGATGGTTTCTCTTTCTTAAGTCCTCCAGGCCCTTCAACTTCAGGATTGGTTGGTGTCTCTGGACCTACAGGATGCTTACTTTCATGTGCTGATTCATCCCAAGAACAGAAAGTACCTGAGGTTTGCGGCTGGCGACTCGCACTTTGTTTCGGGTCCTGCCGTTCGGATTGACCTCCGCCCAGAGGGTCTTCACCAAGCTAATGGTGGTGGTGGTGGCAGCATACCTCAGGCGAAGGAGGGCTGTGTGGGGGGGGGCGGGCAGAGTTCACATCTAGCCCTACCTGGACAACTGGCTCATCCGGGCACGCTCTCCCGAGCAAGCGTTGGATCACCTCGGTCTCACCTGCTGCACCCTCCACAGGCTGCGCTTCTGCCTGAATTTCAAGAAGTTGCATCTGACAACTTCCCAACAGCTCCAGTACATCGGGGCTGTGTTGGACACATCCTTAGTGAAGTGCTCTCCTCCCAAGGTGAGGGCTCATCACATTGTGCAAATGGTGATCATGTTTCAACATTCCCAGAGTCTCCCGGCTTTCGAATTCTTAAGGTTGCTCGGCCTCATGGCATCCTGCATTTCTCAGGTTGCTGATGAGATCCCTGCAATTGGTCCTCAAGATTCAGTGGTCGCAGTTCTCAGGCAAGATGTTGGATCGCGTTCAGATTCCACTCTCGGTCTCACATGATCTTCTGTGGTGGCCCAACGAAGGGAACCTGATGAGGGGGGAACCGTTTTGGCAACCGTAGCCGGAGGTGACTGTAGTGACGGATGCATCCATCACTGGATGGGGCGCTCATGCCAACGACTTGACAGCCAGCGGTCGTTGGTCTCCGTCAGAGTCCAAACTCCACATCAGTCTGTTAGAGCTGAGGGCCATCAGGCTAGCCCTGAAGGCTTTTCTGCCATCTGTGCAGGGGAAGAGTGTCCTGTCATGACGGACAACACAGTGGCCATGCATTACCTCAACAAAAAAGGGGTGGGGGGGGTAAGGTCACTTCCGTTGTGCAGAGCGGCAATGCTGCTCTGGTTCTGGGCCATCCAGCAGGAAATTTCAATCTCGGCAGTTCATCTGGCCGGAGACGGAAATGCGGCGGTGGGCACTCTGAGCAGGCAGAGCACGATCTCTCACAAGTGGGAGTTGGCTCAGGAAGTCCTTCAGGAGATCTTCGGCCTTTGGGGAACCCTGCAAGTGGATCTCTTCGCCACCAGTGTTAACCGGAAGTGTGAGAGATTCTGCTCAAGGGAATTTCCTCCAATAGGACCCTTAGGAGACGCGTTCGTAGTCATTCCCACTGCTGTACGCGTTTCCTCCAGTCCCCATCATTCCTCAAGTGTTGCTGAGGTTACAGAGATTCGGTTCCCACATGATCATCATTTCTCCGGATTGGGCCAGGAGTGTGTGGTACCCGTTCCTTCTAGAAATATCCATCTGCTCTCCACGCCTTCTTCCCTACTGAGAGGATCTGCTCTCGCACGAGACAGGGGGTGGGGAAAGAGTCGGGTTCTCCATCCAGAGAACAAGACTCTCAACCTTCACGCTTGGTATCTGAGAGGTTGAGGTATAAGGATTGGGACCTCCCGGATGACTTGATGGAGGTGTTGCTTTCAGCCAGGCGGCCTGAAACAAAATCCCTTTACCGTTGCTGTTGGCGTAAGTTCTGCGACTGGTGCAGAGGTCACAATGTGGATCCTTTTCAGTGCTCCATTCCTATGGTTTTGTCTTATTTGCTTTCTTTGGCCCACAGGGGCCTTCAAGTTGGTACTAGTAAGGGTTACCTGGCGGCGCTGTCTATCTTTAAGCACCCGTCTGAAGAATGCTCTTACTTTAAGATTCCTTTGATTTCTCAGTTTCTTAAAGGACTGACTAATGTGTTCCCGCCGTCTCCTTTCCAGGTGCCGGTTTGGGATTTAAATTTGGTTTTGAAATTTCTCATGGGTGCTCCTTTGGAACCTTTGCACTCTTGTCCTTTGAGGTTATTGTCCTTCAAGACTGTGTTCTTGGTTGCGGTACAGGCACTATCCTCTAAGACACCCTTTGCTGTGTTCCATAAGGACAGGGTTGTACTGAGGGTACGTCCTTCGTTTCTGCCTAAGGTAGTATCTGGATTTCATTTGAGTCAGAAGGTGGTTCTTCCATCTTTCTACCCTCCTCCTCATCCTGGTAAGGAAGAGTAGTGACTTCATAGATTGGATCCTAGGAGAGCTCTAAGCTTTTACATTTCTAGGATGTCCACGGTCAGAGTAGACGATTAGGATATGCTGGACAAACAGACCTTGTACAGGTGGATTATCCTCACCATTACGTAGTGTTACCGATTGGCGGGTAAGGTCCCCCCTGAAGGTCTGCAAGCTCATTCCACTAGGGGCGTGGCTACTTCCGCCACCCTCCAGCGGGGGGTTCCTATTAGGAATATTTGTGATGCAGCCACATGGGCTTCAATCCACATCTTTGTTAAAAATTACTCCCTGGATACAATCCATGGTCAGGATTTGGCCTTTGGGAAGGCGGTTCTTTATTCCGCAATCTGATTGGGTACTCTAAATTCTTTTCCCTCCTCCATTCACTGGTCCTGCGCTGGGAGTCTGTCAAAGATGTGGAATACGTTGGAGGGCACAATGCATTCGAAGAACAAGTTACTTACCAACTGGTAATGTTCTTTCAACTGGATGTTCCTCCAATGTATTCCACATCGCCCTCCGTCTGCCCCTCTGGAGAATTTCCTATGCGATTGCAGCTTACATTTCCGCAAGGCTATATGCAGTCAAGCAGGCATGAGACTGGTGCCACACGTTCTGGGGGGAAAAAAATTTAAACTGAGGCTATGGGCGCTGTGCGTCTTATCTTATGATATTCAGTGACGTCTCCCTCGGCAGAGGCCCTCGAGGGACATCGACCCGACGTCATCGACACAGGGCGCCCTCTGCTGAAAAAGTTTCCGAAGTGCACAGCTGTGGACATTACATGTCAAAGATGTGGAATACGTTGGAGGAACATCCAGTCGAAAGAACATTACCCGTTAGTAAGTATCTTGTTCTTTTTTGTTAAAAAGGTGTAGGCTTTGTTAGGCCTCTAGAAAACAAAATCTGTTTCATGGCAAGGTACGGTTTGCTATTTTAAAAGTTACTGCATTTACCTACTGAGCATACTATTATGACTTTCTTTACTTATCTCTACTCACTGACATGTCGTTTGTTTTACCAAGACCTATTAATATGGTTTATTTGTACAGAAGTAGTACGTGCCTTGATCTCATACATTGTTCACTAGGTTTTATCGAGTTGTAAAAATCAAAAGTGATTGCTGAATTACATTGTTCTTACTGATATGTTTCAAGAGGAAAGTGGGTTCTGCTAACGAAAAAACTCATCACACAATGTACACATCACTTCTGTTTATCATATAGGGTTAGAGGATATGGGATGTAGCCCACCAGGCACTCTGCTCCTGTGATTTCTTGAAGGCCATATGCCAACTGAGGACATTTCTTGTGATGTCATAAGGTGAAATAATTTACTGTGATTTTATGTAATATTTTATTGCGTGAAGTTGATGTGGCATCATTTACCTTTGGAATCAATATGGTGGGTACGATTGTTGAAACGTTAACATCCGTACACATTTTTGGGCACAGAATGTTGGCATCTATGATTTTGGATGACTGTCCGCTGGACGCGTTTTGGGCGCACTGTGCTGTGTGCATGTGCTTGGGTGTACTAAGCACGCTGTTGGCAATTTTGTACACACTAATAGTGCACAACACATGCGCTGACTATTTTGGGAAGATGTTGCCTGCTTATAGGATGCACTAGGTGGAATGCTTATTTGCATACCTATCTGTAGGATGTGGGTGCACACCCCGATCACATTAACGTTCCTTTGCATATGATGCAGAGTGGTGATATCACCAGGACACTGAGGCACATGTACACATGCCTGCACTTGCAGTACGCACAAACGTCCGTTCCCACACGTATTGCCAGGTGGTGGACAACATGCAGCCATGCGGACCTTGCTGCCGCTGTACGGATGCGTCCATTGTGATTGTGTGCATTCCGTAGGACACTTATCTTTTGCTTAATTGCAAGCATTGCAAGGAGGACTGTGTGCCGATGAGTCTGAACGACATTTCAGGAAAAAAGCATACCACCAAAACACTTACCCACAATATCATTATTAATGTTCACTTTTGCATAGTCCTACAACCCATTAGGTAAGTGAAGGGGTAGCACAAAGGATGGTTTCCTTGCTATGGTCCAGGATGGTAAGGATGCCATGTGTGAGTCCGTTCAGTCGGGTTTGGACTTAGCTGAATGCGTCAGTAGGTCCATGGCGGCGAGCACCGTGATACGCAGGTTTGCGTGGTTGCGGAAGTCGGGGTTTGCTCCTGATGTGCAGTCTCGGCTCCTCAACATGCCCTTTGACGGTGAAGACCTTTTTGGCAGCAAGGCTGACGAGAGCCTTGAGAGGTTGCAGACCTCGAAAGCTGCAGCGAAGTCGTTGGGCGCTGCAGTTCGCCAACCTCTGCCTTTTCGTCCTAGGGGACAGCAGTGGAGGGGTGGTTCCTTTCGCTATTACTCGTCCTTCAGTAAAGCGAGAGGAGCTGTCAGTCAAAGAGGCCAACGCAGGGGTACCAGAGGTGGACGACAGGGTACCCGTGGTGCCAAGGCCGCTCGGGCAGTTGCCTCTTTGCCCTCAGGTAATGCCGCGGCCGCTCCCACTCAGTCATGAGGCCATGTCCCATGGTTCGCCGGTTGGGGGAAGGCTGGCGCAGCATCTTGTAGAGTGGCAAGCCATTACTTCAGATGTGTGGGTTCTGGAGATCATAACCCACGGCTACTGTCTTCCCTTTCGGCACAGGCCTCGCGACAATCCACCGGGGAACCTCTCTTTGCAGAGTCCGGATCCGCTCCTTGCGCAGGAAATTCAAGCCCTGCTGGAGAAAGGCGCCATAGACCTGGTGCCTGTAGCGGAGAGGAACAAGGGATGGTATTCCCCTTATTTTTTGATTTCGAAGAAAGACGGGGGATTGAGACCCATCATGGACTTGCGCGGTTTGAACAAACTCCTCAGGAAGGACAAGTTCAAGATGGTTACTCTCTCTCAAGTCCTCCAGGCCCTTCAGCTTCAGGACTGGTTGGTGTCACTCGACCTCAAGGATGCTTACTTCCATGTGCCGATCCATCCCAAGCACAAGAAGTACCTGAGGTTCGCGGTTGGCGACTCGCACTTTCAGTTTCGGGTCCTGCCATTCGGATTGACCTCCGCCCCAAGGGTTTTCACCAAGCTCATGGTGGGGGTGGCAGCGCATCTCAGGCAAGGGGGGATTCACGTCTACCCCTACCTGGACGATTGGTTGATCAGGGGGAGCTCTCCCGAGCAAGTCCTGGATCATCTGTCCGTCACCTGCCACTCCCTTCACAGGCTGGGCTTCTCCCTCAATTTAAAGAAGTCCCATTTGACGCCAACACAGCGGCTCCAGTACATCGGAGCAGTGCTCGACACTTCCCTGGGGTAGTGTTTTCCTCCCCAGGTGAGGGCTCTTCACATTCAGCAGATGGTGCACAAGTTTCAGCATGCCCAGACGCTCCCAGCGTTCGAGTTCTTGAGGTTGCTCGGCCTCATGGCATCCTGCATTCTTCTGGTGCCAGAGGCTCGCCTGCGGATGAGATCTTTGCAGTGGGCGCTCAAGACGCAATGGTCGCAGTCCTCCGGCAGGATGTCGGACCCTGTTCAGGTGCCGCCCTCGGTCGCCCGGGACCTTCTGTGGTGGGCCGTCGAAGGCAACTTGATGAAGGGGGCTCCATTTTGGCTTCCCTGGCGGGAGGTGACGATCGTGACGGATGCATCCCTCACGGGTTGGGGAGCTCATGCCAACGGGCTGATAGTCAGCGGTCGTTGGTCTCCGTCGGAGTCCAGACTCCATATCAATCTGTTGGAGTTGAGGGCCGTCAGGCTAGCCCTGAAGGCTTTTCTGCTGACTGTGCGAGGAAAGAGTGTCCTGATCCTGACGGACAACACAGTGGCCATGCACTACCTCAACAAAAAGGGGGGGGCAGGGTCACTTCCTCTGTGCAGGGAGGCGATGCAGCTCAAATTCTGGGCCATCCAGCAGGAAGTTTCGATCTCGGCAGTTCATCTGGCCGGAGATGAAAACGTGACGGCGGACGCTCTGAGCAGGCAGAGCACGATCTCTCACGAGTGGGAGTTGGCTTAGGAGATTCTCCTGGAGATCTTCGCCCTTTGGGGGACCCCTCAAGTGGATCTCTTCGCCTCCAGTTTCAACCGGAAGTGCGAAAGGTTTTGCTCGCGGGAATTTCCTCCAAAAGGAGCCTTAGGAGACGCGTTCGTTGTGGAGTGGTCGTTCCCGCTGCTGTACGCGTTTCCTCCAGTCCCCGTCATCCCGCAAGTGCTGCGGAGGTTACGGAAGTTCGGTTCCCGGATGATCCTCATTGCTCCGGCGTGGGCTCGGAGGACGTGGTACCCGGACCTTCTCGACTTGTCCATCTGCCCTCCGCGTCGTCTTCCCTACCGAGACAATCTGCTATCACGGGAGGGGGGTCAGGTTCTCCATCCAGAGGTCAGATCCCTCAATCTTCACGCTTGGCTTCTGAAAGGTTGAGGTATAAGGATTGGGACCTCCCTGAAGACGTGATGGAGGTGTTGCTTTCGGCCCGTAGGCCAGCAACAAAGTCTCTGTACCGTTGCCGTTGGCGTAAGTTCTGCGACTGGTGCCGAGTTCAGAATGTGGATCCTTTTGCATGTGACATCCCCATGGTTCTGTCCTTTTTACTTTCTTTGGCCCACAGGGGCTTGCAAGTGGGTACCATTAAAGGTTACCTGGCGGCGCTGTCCATCTTTAAGCGCTCGTCTGAAGTGTTCTTACTTTAAAATCCCTTTAATTTCACAGTTTCTGAAAGGGCTCACTAATGTGTTCCCTCCGTCACCTTTCCTGGTGCCCGGTTGGGATTTAAACCTTGTTCTTAAGTTTCTTATGGGTGCTCTGTTTGAGCCTTTACATTCTTGCCCTTTGAGGCTATTAACTCTGAAAACTGTGTTTTTAGTTGCGGTTACTTCCGCTCGCAGAGTGAGTTACAGGCACTTTCAGTTAAGCCACCCTTCACTGTATTTCACAAGGACAGGGTTGTCCTTAGAGTTCGTCCTTCTTTTCTTCCGAAGGTAGTGACGGAATTTCATTTGGCCCAGAAGGTTGTTCTTCCGGCATTCTATCCTCCTCCGCATCCTGGTAAGGAAGAGGAGAGGCTCCATAGGCTTGATCCTAGGAGAGCTTTAAGCTTTTATGTTTCACGCATGTCCCGGGTCAGAGTGGACGATCAACTCTTTATTGGTTACGCTGGAAAGCATTTAGGGCAAGCTGTGACCAAACAGACTTTGTCTCGTTGGATTGTTTTGGCCATCTCGGAGTGCTACCGCTTGGCGGGTAAGGACCCACCGGCTGGCTTGCGGGCCCATTCTACCAGGGGGTATGGCTGCATCTACTGCCCTGCAGAGGGGTGTTCCTATTCGCAACATCTGTGATGCAGCCACCTGGGCTTCAGTACATACATTTGTACGTCACTATTCCCTCGATTCCATCCGAGCACAGGATCTGGCCTTTGGCAAGGCGGTCCTTTGCTCTGCTATTTGATTGGCTATTCTAAATTTTGATTCTAAATTTTTTCCCTCCTCCTTGCTCTGGTACTGCTTTGGGAGTCTGTCATAGATATGGAATACGTCGGAGGACCCAATCCCCTCGAAGAACAAGTTACTTTCTTACCTGGTAACGTTCTTTCGATGGGATGGTCCGACGACGTATTCCATATCGCTCCCGCCCTGCCTTCCCCGCTGCAGAATTTCTTTGCGATTGCAGCTTACGTTCCGCAAGGCTTTGTGTCTGACTGGCAGTTGGCTAGTGTCACACGTTCTGGGGGAAAAAACTACAACTGAGGCTGCGGGCGTCGTGCGTCCTACTTATCACATCGGATGACGTCGGACGTCGGAGGAGGTCCTCGGCGCATCGACGTCATCGACGCAGGACGCAGACGCTGAAAAAAGTTTCCGAAGCAGCACAGCTGTGGTGATTACATGTCATAGATATGGAATACGTCGTCGGACCATCCCATCGAAAGAACGTTACCAGGTAAGAAAGTAACTTGTTCTTCTTTCCTGCAACTCGAAGGTGCTTGGCTTAACCGCGTTACAAAACGACATGTTACACATGTCCTATTGCATACTGCAACACCTGTGCAATAATTAGAGGCTGTTCTGCTTTCTGAGTACATTGTACCAACGTTTTGTCCTAAGCTCCTGCCAGTCGTTACTCTGCTTGTTCCTTCTTTGTTCCCATGTACAGTAGCAGTGCGCTACGATTGGTGAAGGGAGACGCTAATTCTGTTGATGCATTCCTTTACGGTGTCTTCCCAATGTCTTTCTCCTGTTTGCTTTGTACGTACACAATTTCTACACCTACTCAATGTTCTCTTGCCATTTTTTGCCATGCTGCTGTTTTCATATATTTTTTGCATTTGGTAATTAGCACCACTATATAAGAGAGCAGGTGCTTTGCTGAGCAGGTTGGATGCCACCCAATGTGCGCAACCAGATGCATAGTCTGCGACTGCTGTCTGCTTTACCATGCCGCCAGTAGTTTCATTATGTTGGAGAGTGCTTCTTTACAAACTAAGCATTTCCTGCTAAATACCAATGAAATTCACTGACAAAAAACGTTATTGAAATAACGTTATGATTAAGTTGCACTAGCAAAAACCTATGCAAATCAATGGACAAACGTTGTTACAGAGACGTTATGGTTACAGGTAAAACCGAGACAAAAAACGAATTTGCAAGTTATGGTAAGATAAGCAATCATAATTCGTGCCACCAGTGTGCACTGCAAGGACTAACACCCAGGACATCAAAGATGCCATCACAAATCGCATTGATGACCTCACATGTGCATTTAGTTTTCATGGGAAGCCTCCACAAGGGATTGTTATTTTAATGGTGGCAAAAAACTATCAAAGATCATTGGAACAACTACCATGAGAGAAGTAGTTCATTAAGCAATGCATAGGTATAAACACCATTGTATTACACAGTTCTTTGCAGTAAATGAACCAACTGATGTGGAAACGAAGCCATTGTCTGCACCATGCGCCATAGAATTGTAATATTCCAAATGTTCCCAGGTCACATAGTGACATCATGAATGCTTTTGTTTTACAGTTTTGGGTACTGTGAAACATGTAAGAAGTACCTGTCATTCTCTTAATAATTACATAATTGCACTACAGTACAGAAAACATAAAGACACCACAATATATGCAAATATGAGCATAAACGGTTAAATTAAAGTAGGCAAACGGGTAACAGTATTACCAGAAAGTCTTCATACCACACCAGATTACCTTCATGCACAGAAATCATTGCTGTATTTTAGGCTTTATTCTTCCCCTATGTGTATATGTATCATATGCTGAGAGTGAACCCTGAGGAAAGTAGTGCAAGAACATTTGACAAGTGTGCCGTACACAAAGCTTGAACCTTTTCAATTGTTACTTCCTGATTGGTAGTGAAGAAAATCACCTGGCCTATTTACGTCGATGAACAAAAAAGGGGCAGCGACACGTGATGTCATCGGTGATGTCATCAATGCGATTTGTGATGGCATCTTTGTCATGGGTGTTGGTCCTTCCAGTGCACACTGGTGGCACGAGTTATGGTTGCGTAGCTTACCATGACTTGTAAATCTCGTATTTTTTTCAGTTTTACCTGTAACCATAATGTCCTTGTAACGTTTGTCCATTGAATTGCATAGGTTTTTGCTAGTGCAACTTAACCATAACGTTCCCTTAACGTTTTTTGCCAGTGTATATATATTTGTGAGTTTGTTCGGGGTTGCCTCGAGCCCCATAACTGTTGGTGGTCTGGAATTTAGGCCAGAGGTCGCCAGACCAGTCTAGGGTGAACTGGCGATGGCGACATCTGACCAACCCCACCCTCCCCTGTGCTATCAGTATAGGCCATTTCGGGAGATAGATGATTTAGCGACTTTTCAAAATGTAGGAAGTTAGGACACAAGGTCGGCATACCATTCTGAGGTATACTGGCAGACGTGAAATGTGACCAACACCACCCATTGACACTGCGCAGGAGTGGAGCAGGGTCCAGCCCTGTGCTATCAGTATAGGTGATTGCTGGAGATTGCCGATTTCGCGATTTTTCTAAAATAGGAAGTTGACACAAAACATACATAAGGCTACAGCAGATCGCCATGTGCATGTCGGCTAAAGACCCGTGCAACACCGGGTGGTACCGCTAATTGGACATAACAGCCCCACCTCCGCACATGGCATGGAGACAGTGTGACAATCTACTTGATTGCCCCTCCTTACCAACTGTCTTCCCCCTAAAACACTGCTATCAATATTTCACCCTCACACCCCTGCATTCTACCCAGTCCCCACATCTTCTTTAACAGCCTACACTTTAACTCAAACTTGAACTCAAACAGGAATGTTGCAGGAGTTTCATATGAGCACTTCAATCGGACCTACAACTAAATTGCCTAATGTCCATGTGTTCGTCTCCTGATGCTGCTCTTCTGCTTAACCAACAACTAGCTTATGATTACACCTTTAGGTGCTTCTCTGGAATGTTTTATTAATTTGAAGGTCTTTATTGTTCCCACCTCCCCAAAATTGAGAATTTCCCTTTCGATCCATACCATGTGCCTTTTTTTCTAAGGGTAAAGTGACCTTGACAGTGCGCCCGCCCTACTTGCCAACAGTTATCTAATTGCCTCTTTTGCAACATTCCAGGTTCTTTTCCCTCTTCCTGTTAGAAGAGCTAAGCTTTGGCCTGAGCCCCCTCGTTTTTCTAATCCCTAAATGGCTCACCGACCTTTTCCCAAATTGCATCCTTGTACAATGCCTCACTAAGCCTGCTACCATGTCTGTGTCTCTTGATGCACACTGTATGCTTTTCAAGATGGGGTGCTCAAATGGTGCCTGTGTTTGCAGTTAGCTGTGAGCACCCTGGAAAATGTTGGTAGAAAGATTTTTGGGCAATTTGCCCACGTGCTTGAAGTAATTGTAATTTTGATTATTTTAGAAAATGTTCTCCCCGACACACAGCCCCCCTATGCTGCGCTCTTGCATTAGTAACTCTAAAGGAGTTCAACAGGTAAAGTTTATTTGTAGCCATATTTGGTATTTGCTACATTGAGCATAGGGAGCCTGAGGCCCTCGACAGTCATGGCAAGATCAGGCAAGTATTTGATGAGGAGGTCTGGATTGAATGCAGAATTCACATAATTTGTCTTTGATCAGGAAAAAGCAAAATAAATTTGATAGTTGCAGAATCCACCCGGTCGCTCTTACCCCCGGATTGGGTTATCAATCACTTCTGGTTCAGAGATGTGCTTGCAACAACAGTTAGCTCATGTGGGGCTGCACTGCACTCCCTGGTAGCTATGAAAGGCTTGCCAGACCAATCTATGCCTGTGAATGTCTTTCAATGGATGATGAATCTGTGGGAAGATGATTTGCCCTTCATAAAGCACATGATCGTAGATCCCATCCCATTTCTTCCCTTCATATGAGATTTCATCCTATTTGAATGGGACCTTAGCCTTTTGCATAACAAATGTCCTCAAAATTAAATGTAGGTGTCATTACTGCTTGCTGACTCCGTCTCATACCATTGCCTGCTTCTCCATACATCTATGCCAGTAGGATTGGATGCTTACACGGCAGCAGTTTTTGTTTTTTGCATTTGTCCCCCTTATTGAATTTTACATTTCTTTTCAGTTTTCTCCTGGCTGCATGTTTGCATTCCAACCCTCATCTCCCCCAGCTGCCTACCCAACTTATATCAGGACAACCCATTTGTCCAGCATGCAAATCATCCGCTAAGGATCCCCTTGCACAAGATGCTTAGGTCCAGATCACTGGAGGGGTTCCTCTGCTGCTTTTGTTACACTTTCTCATTTGTTGCTTAAAAAACTTCTCCTGAGGTGGGAAGAAGTCTTCTACTGGACCTTCTGCAGCAGTTTCTGTTGTCGAAAAAATAAATATGTCCTTATGCTATGTAGACTGGTCCTGGTGGTATCCTGCGACTGTTCGGGAGAATTTTTAGTTTCTGTGCTAATTTACTTTACCCTTGGAGCCCCCCAGCCCTTTGCTGGAATCTGGGACCTTTTTAAGTTTAACCTCCTGAGTGAGTGGGCCTTTTTTCCACCCACTCATGCCTTTCTCCTCTTATGTTTTAATGGCATCTGGTAAACTCCATAGACATCTGCTTTTTATATAGTGACACACAGCACCCTTTGTGCAGCGCTACTGAGGAATCCATTGGACTCATCTAAATGTTTAGTTCACACAAGAAAATGGATTTAAAGTCCCCAACAATAGTAGGACAACGTTGGTCTTTTTTCCTTTGTGGGTGCAGCACACACCACCTTATGTGGATTTCTGGGGGGGGTTACATAGTAATTCCTTTAACCCATTCCTCATGTAACATTGAATGGCTGGTGGCAGTGGTTTCTTTTGTACTACCTGGTGACATGTATCTGTAGGCTGATTTCTCAGCTGCAGTACAGCACCCATGGGTGACCCCTGTGTTCCTACTTCGACATTTCTTGTTGGTTCGTTCCTTCTGGGCTTTTACTCTGTTTAGATCATATTTGGATCCATTGTATGTTTTACCTTTATCAGGCTTCAACCGTGAAGTTTGCCCAGGCTCCAGTGTGTCTGGGAAGGCAGGAAGTGAGGGAGGAGCCTGACACTTCACTGGCCTTTGTTTGTAGGTATGCCTGGATGAAACCTGGATGAAACCAGTTCCACCTGGGAGGGTGGCTGCCCTAGAGGACGACCCCACCCTGTGTGATTGACAACTTAGTGCTGTGAATGAATGGGATTTCTCATATAAGGCAAGGGTTTTGGGACTACAGGTAGGAACATCAAATCCGAAGAAGACTTGGAGAATTCCAACAGCACCTTCCAGGACCACAAAAGCACCAGTGAAGCCTTGCAGCTGTGCTGACCCCGTTTTCCCATCGACAGGGAACCTCCGCCAATGACGACTTCTTCCCTTAGGCTGGTGGGACCAACTAGCCTCAATACCTACTTTGTACTGGGCCAAATCCTGTGTCACTAAGACTTTCCTGGGCTGCAATTTCCTAATATCCCAGGCACCTGGACCATCAGAGTGCAATGTCTTCCGAAGGACGGAGCCAGCTGATCCTTCGCAGGCATCCGTGTGAGTCTGCAGAAGTAGGAAATCTTTGTACAGAGCTCAGGACCGCGGACATTGCAACCTGGCACAGTGAAAAAGGCGCCAAAACCACAGAGATGCTGAAACGAGTGGAATCCATTGATGCAGAGATCTGCTCAAGATTGCTGCCACAAAAGCCTGCCAGACATCCATCCTTTCGTCACCACGAACAAGGGTCTGCAGTGCTGCGTGAAGAAGGAAGTAAGCTGCAACATCTACTTCAATTCCAAGGTATTGTAGGGCTTCGGGTTAACCACCTTTAGCCAAATCTAGTGCTTCTTAGCTTGGGGGAGTGCTCCTTTCTATCCTTTTGAATTTCTGCAATTCACCTGGCCAGGCCTAACAGCTTGTGCACATCTGGTAGGCTCAGACTACTGACTATTCAACTAACTTTTTCTAAGAAGATTGCATCAGAACTAGAACTGTCGCATTTAACTTTGGCTGCCTGGCTCCCCAAAGACATCCCTGCTGAACCCTACTGGCGTTGGCAGTGCTTGTTTTCTATAAAGGTTTTAATTGTTTGACACTCTTATTCTAGGGAAAAGGCTTCCTTCTGGGTGAAAATACTATTGTTGCAGTGTTAGTGTTCTATTCTACTCTTATTTTTTTTTTGGTTTTTTTTTGTTTTGGTTTATTAATATAAAAATCTTTACAAATCTATTTCATACAAATTACAGGATTGCATTAAAAGTTGCGTACATATAAAACAAAACCCAAAAGGGAAAACAATCCAACTTTCCAGTCATATGCGAGCTTTAAACACATTGCAAAGCAAAACGTATTCATTAAGGGTGTCATAAAACATGCAGCAAACTAGAATATAACATAACAGGTTGGACTCTGGGTTACAGTCGCATTTTTGTGAAAATACAACATAGTTCCAATTCATAAAATTTCAAGAGGAAAAAAAAGGAAAAAAAAAGGAAAACTTTTACTTTCACACCAATTACACTAATGACTGGTTATTAAGTAACTTCCCTAAACATCAACAAGGAGGGCAACATATAATTTAGTAACCTTCATTTTACCAACAGATTTCATACTAGTAAAAATTGCACCATAAAAATGTTTTACGGTACTTCCATCAATTTGGTCTCTATAATTTCAAGCAAATTTATTAGTTTGAAAGTACGTTTTTGGCTATACCCTTCCATGCAACGTTTCCATAAGGATTTCCTTGCCGAATTTGAGTTAGAATAGTAACTCTCAAAAATTTGAATACGCAATTCCTCAAACTTTGGACAGACAATCACAAGATGTGACGATCACAAGATGTTTCAACGTTTCAGGGCCTTCAAGGTTCTCACAGAAGCGACACATTACATATTCTATACCATTTCCACAAGCGGCCCATTTATTTGTATGATCACGCGTTAGGAATTGATTAAGTCGAAAACGCATAAAAGTTTTCCTCGCTTTAGCCGAGGGAAACTGAATCGGATATTTTTGTCTGCGATCCCATCTTCCCCGAACCCGGTTATATTCCTCATGTGAAGGATAAGTACCCATTAGATCCAGCATATTGCACCAATAGAAACATTGGTATTTTTTTTTTTTTGGCTTGGCAGCCACACATGGATGCCGGAGTTTCATTAATAAGAGATAATTTTGATCATTTTTGAAGTAACAGAGTTTAAGGATCTGATGTTGGACTCGCCCAAGATTTTATTCAATTCAGTGTTAAGCTTTTTTTTTGGCGGGTTATACATTTTGATATAGTTAGTAATAGCTCACCAGTTATGGTTTACCGACAGGGGTAGTAAATTTAACTTGTGGCAGATCATTACGTTTGGAATGGAAAGAGCCAAACCCAAGGCAGTTTTCCAGAGTTTTCCCTACAGAGTGTTTAAAAAGTCATCAAGGTAATAGCAACAGATTTCTAAAGAATAATCGGTTCAACTTTTTGAAGGTAAAATTGAATTAAAGGAAGAAGCGAAAACATACAGTATCTATGAAAAATTATTTTCATTTGTGAGGAAAGAATTTTAACTTTTTGATCGAGAAAGTTTTTCCACATTTTTAATTAATATAAATCAATAAGCGGCTAACCCAAGTAGCATATCATTGGAGCATACTCGATTTTAATACCGCTTAAAGACCACGAAAAGCGGCGAGGTTTAAGTTTCCCATCAGAGAAAATCGGGATATACTTTTTGGCAGGGTTAGGAGAGAGGTTATGGTTAGAAGCAAAATCCGCCAATAGGTCCAATTTTCTCTGCAGGCCTAAAGGTGTTCTGTCGAAGAAAAGCAGATCATCCGCGAATCCCATCCAATCCAATCTGAGAGAACCAAGCTTGATAGGAAAACACTCCCCAATCATCCAATTATCATCCAGACCCAAAAGGTACAAGTTAAACAGCACCGCTGCCATTTTACAACCCTGTTTAACTCCCATTTCAGTGGGAATTGGGTCAGTAAGTGCGCCTTCCTTAGAAAGGCGGATTCGATAAGTAGTGTTTTTGTGCAACAGAGCTATTAATGCAACCAATTGTGACGGAATCCCCATAGCAAGCATTTTATTCCATAAGATCTCTCGTATAACGCTATCAAAGGCTGCAGTTAAGTCCAAACTAGCCATATAAACCACGCCATTTTTAGACGTGGACGTGTGGGCCTGTAAGTGACTTAGTATAGTCGCATTTAAGAGACAACCAATATATTTCCTGAAGCCTACTTGATAACGTGACAGCAAGTTGTAGTCATTGATGTACATTTGTAATTGCTGAAGCAGAAGAAGGGAAAACATTTTCGACGAGTTGCCAGTAAGCGCTATCGGACGATAATTGGACGGAGAGTCCGGAGGGCCCTTTTTATAGATGGGTATGACAAGGGTAGATGACCAAGAAAGGGGAATGTTGCCAGTAAAGAGAATGGAGTCAAATTTGATTGAGGATGTGAGCCCAAAATAAAGGATTAGATTTATAAACACATGAAGGTAAACCATCCGGGCCGGGGGCCTTGGAGAGTTTAAGTTTGCCTATTGCTTCCATGATGTCGCTGATCGACCACCATACTTGTTTATCTAGAACCAGTTGGGGCTCACCCCCTATTAACACACGGAAGCGATCAGGCATATGATATTTAGCCTTAATATAAGACACCCAACTTTCTGCAGTAATAACTGATTCTATTGTATTGGCAGAATCTGAGGTGATAATGCGCAGTGTGTTCCAAATTTGCCTAGAATCATGTTTCAGCAAATGGTAGATGACCTTTTGATTATCTTCATAATGCAGTTTACCCTTCAACCATTTTAGCTTATTTCGATAGCATTGCCTCACAGTTTTTATTCGTTCTTTGCGAATATCAAAGGGCAAATTTGCTTTAATGAGAGATCTAACTTCAAAAATTTTCTGCGCTTTCAGACGTGCCACTTGGAGATTACATTTATGAGTGTGAGTAGCTAAAACTTGCACCTTCTTGTTACATTCATTTTTTATTTTTGCAAATGAGATTTTATAATTGAAGAATTTTGATTGTCCATATGAAGTAAAGATGGACCTCCTTGTACGATGTGTAAGATGATATCAGGATCGCATTCGATATGCTGGATAAAAGAGGTGCACACTCTAGGGTTCCATCTCACTGAAAGAGAGTGACGATCAGGTTCTACCAGGGAGAGCAGGAGCTCATCAGCATAACGAGCAATAGGAATGTTCAAAGTTAGTAAAACTATCATATGATCTCCTAAAAGGGCATCAATTATCGTCAAACCAACCACATTCAAGTATAGTCTAGATGAAACAAAGAAGTAGTCGATTAGGGATTTGCACCCAGCTCTCGACCAAGTATAATTATAAGGTTCCAATTGGAGGAGAGGGGTCTGCATATCCCAGTCGAGAAATGAAGTGCTCCACATTTGCCCATATTTCTTCGATGATGTTGAATGAACATTCCATAGAGCAGCAGCGCGCGCACCCCTTTCGTAAAAGTAGCAGTTCAGATCACCTCCAGCTATAATTCTAGCTGAAGGATAGGAGATCAAACCCTTTTCTATCACAGCATTCAATTCTTCTAATATGATTTCAATTGGTGTGTTCAGTTTATTCCAATAAATACAAATCAAGAGGAGAATAATGGAGGGATCCTCATCATCTTTTAAAGCAATAGCTAGAATAGATTCGGAACTGCTAATCTTTTCTGCGGAACACTTAGATGCGGTATTAATTGAGATTGCAAGGCCACCCGAGGGTCTTCCCCAAGGACCTCGACTGGCGACCTGAATGTATGCGAAGTAACCCTCTACAGTAAAGTGGGTTTGTTTCATAGATTCTTGCAAAAATATAATATCAGGTCTTTGGGAATAGTTAGAACTATACCATTTTTTAAAATGATTTAAGCCGCACGGGTTCCACGAGATGATATGAAGTTTGACAGAGCTAAGAGTCACTCATTTCATTTGATTGCTTTGCAGATTGATCAGAATTAGGATCTCTCCATGACATCTCCTTTATCACTGACACAAATGCCATAAACTGTTTCATAGTATTGGCATCAATGTTAGCTGGAACGCCTGGAGTAAAGCTCGAAGGTGTACTTTCAGGGGAGGGGGAGGCATAGTTTCCAAGAAGCTCTTTGCTTCATCAAGCAAAGGAAAGATGCGGGTGGTTAAACCAATAGAATCAAAATCTTCTCTATGCTCCCATAGCAGCTTTAAAATAAAGGGAGACGTAAATTTACATATCATTCTATTATTTTCCACTGCTAATTTCACCCAGTCAATGTCATTTGAACATATAATACGCAGAGCGGGGATATCTTGGATAACAGTCATCATAAAGGTTTGATTCAAGCGCGCCTTTCCATAGCGTACTGGATCACTTTCCCACCTCATTACTGTGGCTGATTTTCCATCAATAGTATTATCATTTTTCGTGCTGCATTGCAGCCCCGATTCAATGTCAGATTTTACATCAGCAAAATTAGCATTTGCTGATGTACTTTGTGGCATTGAATTTCGAGAATTTAATCTTGGGCTAGACTGCTCCAAATCCTGCGCCTCTACTTGAACAATATTATCCTCCAGTTCAACATTTATTGCTGATTCCTTGGAGTCGGGCAGAGGTAACCTATTACCATTTGACATGGAAGCTTGTACCTTTCCTAACTTCTTGATACAGTTGGCTTGCTTATGAGCCCTTTGTCCGTTATCTATACCAAGAATCACTTTTTCAGTTTTTTTGGTGTTCAAGATGAGATAGAAATTAGGGAGAACAGATTGTTTTTGGTTTAAGGAGTCAGTTTGGGGGTAAAGTTCCAGATTTAAAATTCCCCTTCGCTTCGGCAAACTGCCCTTTTCTTAACTTTCAAAATAGACTTCTTTGTGTCCTTACGATTAGGATCTATTTTGCCATCTTCAATCACTTTGGTTACCAAAGCTATTTTCTTTTCGAAGGTTTTTTTTTTAGTTAGTTTGGCAGTCTGATTGTGTTCCGGAAGATTCAACATTGCTTTAGATTCTTCGTTCAATTGATTTAAATCAATGATGGTATCGCCCCCAGATAATTTGCAGATGTCTCTCATATGTGTGTTATGCTTATCAATTTTATCGCATGCTTGATTTTTTTTTTTTCATTTTTCCTTTCATGCGTTTATTAAAGATGTTACGCTTTTCAGCGTGAGCCAAAGCTCTTCTTTGTTTTTTAGTTTGAGGAATTAAAGGAGGCGCGCCATCGTGTTAATCTACCATAACGTTTCCTCCTGTAACATCCGATTCAAAGTTCTCTCCACTTAGAACAATAAGATCAGTAAGCGCCGATGGGCTGTCCAACCAGGCATCGTCTTTATCTTTCAAGGGCGTAATGCCCACAATGACAGCTGGAATAGAGAGAGTAGCAATAGTTGCCATCTCAGTTACTAGGACAGTCAATGAAGCGATATTAGACGATATTAGATGCATTTACGTCCTCTAACTTTTCTGGTAATGAGATGATGTTCTTATTTGTGGCAGAATTGGAAGGAAGACCCTCAGTCCCTGCCTCAGCGAAGGACTTGGTTTGTGTAGCAGTGTGATATGTATTTGGTGTCTCATCTTTCTTATTGATCAAAGCCGAAAACATATTACAGAAAAGCAGCATGCCCTCCATTTTGCTAAGCTTGCTTATAAGATCACACATTTGCATCTGCAGAGTTTATATTTCCTTGTGCGTTTGCTCATGACCCTTATCTAAAAGATCTAGGATCCTGGTCAAAACAGGGAAAGTTTCAAGGCATTGTTGTTGTTCATCAACGCCTTTATGCTGCTCTGCAGGACACTGGTTCGATCGTGGCACATTACCATGCTTCGGGGACTCATTGAGATCGAAGTGTGCAACCCCAACACATTCAGGACTGTGTGAGGGTTGGGAACCTTGAGTCAATGATTTTTCAGAAATAGGAGAACTGTTAGACTGAGGATTAGGCCCACCCGTACTCGACAGTCTGGGAGGAAGATTCCACCTAAGATTCGTGCCTCTTTTTGAGCACTGAAGTGAGTGGGCACAGAGTATGAATAAGTTGGGGGATTGTTAAATAAAAAAACATTTTCAATCCCATATTTGCTTTTATTTACTGGAGTAGAGGGTTCATGCGATAGTCTAATACGCTTCCCCAATTGTAATTCAATAGCTGGTGCTAACATAGAAAAATCAACAGTGTGGGTGCCAAACTTCTCAATTCCCATTTTTATTTCCTGATTACATCTCTATCTAGACTGGTGTCTAGGATTGCATCCTCATTTATCCAACCTCTCGGGGAGATTTTATTGACTTCTTTGATGGAAAGTGACCCCATTGCTTTTTTAAACTGTTTTTTTTTTTGTCCAAATTAGGGATAGTAGCCTCCCAGGTTGAATTCAAAGTCATATTCTGTTTTAAAGACTTATCCTTGTGGGACTCTCTTACTCTTTCTGGGTGTGTCTCCAAATTAAGTGCAATGGTGTCACTTTTCTCACTTACAGGAGCCAAGATACGGGGCGTTAATGGAGGAGTTTCTTTGAACAAGTGAGAGAAGAATATTGCCTTTTCATCTATACACTCTGAGGAGGGCAGTGCAATTGTGTGTTTTAATGCTAGAGCTTTTTCTGCTAGCAGGTCCTCTTCTTTACCTGCCATAGGCAAGTCATTTTCATTTTCTAGGGAAACTAAATTTACAAACGTTTGGTCAGAGAAAGCATTTTTCATTGTCCTCTTCACAAATAGTCGAGATAGAAGGAATTTCTAAGTGTGAAATCACCACACATTGCTCTTCCTCAGCTTTTTTTAAGTTATATATATTTGATTTTTTTACCACTGCGCAACCCTTTGGCCATGATTGAAAAAAATATCTGTGGACACGAAATAATCACCTTTCAACGGTGGGAGTACATCTAAACAAGGACCAACACTCCCTGTTTACAGAAATAGTGTTCACAAAAAAAAAACAAGTAAGGGCTAGCAGTACCAGATTACCTGCACCTCAGCCGCCTCTCCAGCCCAACAGTCCACTTGTGATGCACTTCGGATGCGCACGCGCGATGTGCGCGCACCGGTGCTATTATAGGAAGTGGAAGTGTTGGGAAAGGGGCGGGAGCAGCGGAGGCGGGCTTGCAGGTGGTTCGAAGGCGGGGATTAGCAGGATGCTGTTCAAACGTCCGTGTTGCGGTGAAATACGGAATGCAGATGCTTCCTCTTGCCGACACAAGCACATACGCGGCAGGATTCCAGGCGAGCCTCTCCAGCCCAACAGTCCACTTGTGATGCACTTCGGATGCGCCTATTCTACTCTTTTTCCCTCCAAACTCAATATTGTTTGGCGAACCGTAAGTGCTACTCCTGACCTTAACTGATGTCACTCTGTGTGCGGGAAATGTTTTAGTACAAAAATAATGTACTTACCTGCATTATTGCTACTTGAATAACTAGATTCCGAAATTCTACTTGTTACCATTTGTTGCTGCATAACCTAGTGTGATTATTTTGCTTTGTGTGTATATATAAATAACTCTAATATAACTTTTAAGGGTGAACGTTTTTACTTGAATGCTTGTGATTACTGATTTCATTGTACTTCTCTACAGCTCACAGTACCCCTTCTAAATCAAGCCTGGCTGCTCGGCCACTCTACCGACTTGTATAGTACAGGCTTATGTTGGGTCACTAATACCAAGCAGATAAGGCTTGTAAAGTCCCACACCAGTTGGACTCTACAAAATCTTGCCTAACCGTGACAACCACCACTTGGACTCTATCCTCCACACGTCCTACGCAGTTAAGTAGTGAAGACTGGTTCTTCAAGCGCTTTCAGAGATTGATGCTACTTTAAGGGACACATCAAGGAGGTGCTACCCCCATGCCATCCCTTAGCTCCCTGGGTCTGGATGACCCATCAACAGCAGCAGCCCTCACATCTCCTCTGCACAGCTTTGTGACCTTTTCTCCAAATAAATGACATAACGGAATCAGTCTCAGCTTGCAGCTAGCAGTCAATTCATGTTGATTCTGCTGCAAGAACTTCTGGCAGCTGTAGTTGTAAGGTTGCAGGGAACCTGTTCACTCCAGTGTTTTTTGTTCTTGTGGGGTGAGGGTGATGGTGCAGAGCATGAGTAGTCAAGTACGCAGGGGATTGGTATCTGGAGATTGCTGTATATTAAATATATAGATAAAGTATGGCTGCGTGAGGGGCTAGAGATCTTCTCAGGCATGGTTGTATATTGTGGGCATGGTTGACCAGGGTCCTCCCATTGGATGGGGCGTGTCCGTTTTTTTCTTTTTTCTTTTTTTTTTTTTTAAATGGAAGTTCTAACTAAATGGGCTGCCCAAGGCCGATGACAAATGTTTGTCTTGCTTATGAGGTAAAATAATGAAACTGCTTTAAAATTTAGCTCAGAAGGCTATCCTGTAGGGAAGAGGCAATAAGATTAGATCAACACTTGTCTCTAGACGAATGACATTTTGTAGAATACTGTATATGCCACTCACTATATCGCATCTCACTGAGCAAAAGCCATCTATGACTGGGAGGGAGATGCTATGTAGTTTTTCTATGCCTAAACCTTCCAAAAAAGGTACCACTTTGTACTCTACCATTACCAACGCAGGGTTTCGGCATAACTGGATGCTTATGCTTCAAACACCTCACTGAAACACCCAATGCCTCCAGCCAGGCACTGCACAAAGAATGTTTATGTCCACTTTGTCCCCCATATTTAAAAGATAAATCTGAAGATTACAAAAAGTAACCACCATCTGATGATGGAGAGATGAGGATTGCTAGAATCAAGTGGTATGGGAAACAAAAACAGATGAGCCGCTTATTTAGAAACACTCGCTTACAGTTGTCAGTGTTATGATGGGTTTTTGGAATTTGGAGAGTTCTGCGAGGTGTGTGAAGTCGGAATCAGGCAAAGGACAAGGTGTCATGTTGGTTAACTGGTCTCTTCAAAAAATAAACCTACCTGCCCCTAGTGGCATTTGGACCAATGACAAAGAAAGTAAAGAAGTCAAAAGGGTGCTTTGTTGGGGTGTCATACAACATAACCTCTTTCCTTTGCGAAAACCTGCTCTATCCTCTGTCTCTATACTAAAATAGAAGCCAACATAAATAAAGTCTGGGGCCTCTTACCCCGTGGGAATGGTGGAGGGTTTCTGACCAAATGACTCAATTTCTCAAGAGGGGCTCCCTGAACATCCCCCTCCCTGGCCCCTAGTTCTCAGTTTAAACAGACACTAGAATGTCTCATATTCTCCTAGCTCATTTGGTGAGCTTGCTGCAAGTCTGTCTTTTCTACCCCCTTTGGACACAAGATTTCTGTTATTTTGAAAATCCTGTTTCGGGTACTCTCCTAAGTTCACTTTCTAGGCTTCTCCACTCCCGATGTTGCTTTACCCTCCCTGGGGTCTCTGGTTGTATACTCCAACCTGGGTGTCCTATCTCTTTGGTCCAGTTCCGGTAGTACTGACTTTCACCCGGTCTTGGGGTCATTTGGGTTTCACCCCATCTTGGGGTTTGTACGATTCTCACCTGGAGGGGGATATCTTGGTTTTCAGCTCGCTTTGACTGTATCTGCTTCTCACCCCTCCCTGGGTTCGTATTTGACCTCGCTGCCAACCTCCTGGTTTCCCTCAGTGTGTGCACACGTCTTTCTCCTTGGTGGCACTCCTCCGTTTGCGTATTTTGGGGTGGTAGCACAGTCTCGGTCCTGCAGCTTCCTTCAGTTCTGCTGAAGCGGATATTCCCTTCCCTGATGGGGTCTCTGACAGCACAGAGTCTCGTCACTCTTCGCACTGTCCAGCTCCTTCTGCTGGATCTGCAGTATCTGGTCTTCCGTTTCTCGGTTACGGCAGCTTTTCCGGGCTTTCCACAGCCTCCTCCGCAGTTAAAGACACCACATTGGGTGCAAGTTAGTCTCTGCAGGCCACCCCCCTCCCCCCAGGAGTTGCTCTCTGATTTGGCTTTGCAGGCCTCTCCAACTCCGCCAATGTGGATGGAATCTCGCTGTCCTCTACAGCGACCAGGTGTGTTTATACCTTGGTTCTCTGGGTCGTCTGAAGGACTGCCCGAGTAGGGTCAGAAATCTCATCACATGTTGATACATGAAGTGGAACCTTATTACACATATAATTTCCCATATAAGCAACAACCTTGTATTCTTCGGACAAGGGAGGCTAACACATTCCCCACGTAGGGCTTGCCTGCCTAACTGGAATTATTGGTGTTGCTCTTTGTGGTCCCATTCTAGCCCTATACTAGATTACTCTCTCAGCCCTCCTGAGACTAAGCCTTGCCATTCTGCCATGTTACCTTGATTGGGTTTGGCTAGGCCTGAGTGTCTCACTGTTCACCATAATAGGGTCGCCTCCCAAAATCCATCCGGTGGTTGATTTTAGAAATCCATCTTATAGGTAGTTAGGGTGACATTTTGTACAAACAGAAAAAATGTGCCCGGCTTGGATCGGAGACGGAACTAAATCAGGGTTGGGAGCGGAATATTTAAAGAGGCAATTAGAGGCAGGAAATTAATTGCAGGTTGGAGAGAAAATGGCTGGGGAAGCAGGAAAGAATTTATTCTCAATTTGAACTGTCATAAAATTGTAACATTCAAGCGTTGATCTGATTTAAGTTAATGGTGATAGAGTTAAGAATCCGTAGAATTCCATACATTCTTTTTGGTACCTTTAAAAAGTTTAATTACTGGCATAAATACTAACCAACTTTGGGAAATTGGCATTTCATTGCATTTAAATAGTGAATTAGCATTGCATTGACACTGTATTATACTGTGGCCACTAATGCCTACCACATATTTTGTGCACCATGTGAAAAGCTAAGGCAGCGTGACAGAGTGCTTTAATAAGAAAAGTAGATGCATATTTTCGTTTACATCTTGCCTAAGTCGAAACAGCTGCTGTCATGTCATTTTTATCTCCCAGAATCTTGTGGCAATCTTATGACAAAAAACACTGCTTTTCTGGATTTCCATCTCACTTGAAGCTTCCTTTAGCCACCTTCCCTGTGCCCAAATGATGGGCAAGAGCATAGCTTCATTCAGAAATCCAACACTTTCTCACTATAGATGCCCTCAACTTCTTTTCATCTTAAGTACACTTCGGCTATCACAACTGGCTCTGGAAGTATTTCCCTAATTTGACTGAAGCCCTGCCAAATCAATTTGAGAACATCACCCATATTCAGAGAAATGATTGAGGCTAGAAATGTTACACAAGGCATTTCAATAAACTACACAGTCAGAAAACCTCTGCGCTCTTCTATGCCCTCCAATGTCTATTACCTGTTGACTATTAAATGTTAAATCTATGACCACAAATATGAACTGCATGATTTCAATTTGTAGTGTGATACTGCACTATTCATTTTTTTACAAATGCCTGGTTGAAGGAAGACTTTCCCCTATCATTCTACGATTCTACTTCTTGGTTCAAATGTATTTCAGACGGTTCTATTTTCATTCATTGCACGTTTTATTTTCACAGCCTCTTTTACCGAACATGTTTACCTGAAAAAACTCATTGAAGTTTTTCATTTTTTTTGTTTTGGGACACCCCTACCCTAATATGTATTCCCTATTCCCCACCCCATATATGCCCTCCCCCAGATCCCCCTCCAAAACCCCATATTTGACAATGATTTTTTTTTTTTTAGTTAAAAAGTTTTGTCAAAAAATGCTTTGTAAAACAATACGATGAATGAACATCATACCATTTCAGAGTATAAATTGAGAAGCTTTGGTAAACAAAGAAGCATTAACAAGAACGTTTCCCAGCTATGGCTTATCCATTGTGTGAGTCTTTGCTTATCTAGAGGTGATATCTCCCTCTGTTTCCTTTCTCCCAAAATAAAACTGAATCTATAGAGGAGCTGGCAGACTTGATTGCAAACGAGTTAGCATCTCATCCCAGTACCTACATGCTAGGGGAATCCAGAGTTTGGTGGGAACCACTGCATAGTTGCTTCAAGAATTATATAATCCCAAACCTAGAATATCTAGGTTTAGATCTGTTAAAGTGTGAAGCAGCACCTGTTGCTGGACATATCCTAGCTGCCAGATTTGACGCTCATGAATATGGCTATCATTAGTTATAACCACAAAAGTGATGGGTGGAAGGTTTTGAACAAATCTGTACCACTGGAATTGCTCTGGGCAACCTTCCACACCACAGTTTTTTTTAACATGTCTGCAAATGGGGTCCAGCCATATGCAAATCAGACAGGCATTGTCACCAACACTGGCAGCCCAGCCTGAACTGCTAGGCGAGGTCTCCTCTTCACGGAAACACAAGCAACCCCAAACATGTTTGGGGACGCATGTGGTCTTGTGCAGAAGGGATGTGACAAAGCAGTTTGGGCTGGACTGCCCCTTTTGGGGTGGGTCCAACCCTGATTTACATATGGTGTTTCCCCTTTTGTAATGGCTTGGCAGACAAGGAACGATGTTCTGGAGGTTTTGCTCAGAGCAATGGCAGAGGTTAGGATTCATTCCACACCTTCCAGCCATCAACTTTGTTTTTGCTTTATCATTAGTTATTTCCCTTTTCATTTGACACGCATCTATGATAATTCCTATAATGTCGGGAGAAACTGATATATTGAAAAACCTTGCACCAGTATTGGATAGGGCTAACCAAGAGGATGCTGCCCTGGCTGGCCCAGTTCAGGTATAGAGACTGGACATTTGATAACTGAAGCACTTGACATTATTGCCCCAAAAAGGACTCTAGATCTAAGAGGGAAATTTGCAAACCTAGATGGTTCAATCAGGATCTGAAAACAAACCTCAAAACGAACCAACAGATCCCTGGAACATCATTGGAGATAACATAAAAGCATTGACAAAATAAATATGTTCTGGAGCACAGAAGATGCCCATCTGTCTCATCAAAAAAGCAACATTGAATTTCTATTCAGACTGATAATGGTCTTTTTATCCATCTGGGATGACCTGAAAACAAATATATATCATTATGTAGTTGCACTCATCCTGCTTGATTTCTCAGCTGGTTTTCAGCCTAGTGACTTCACTTTAGAAACAGTCATTACAATTTTTGCCTTGGAGATCTAGCCCTAGATTGGATAATGTCCTTTCTTTACAAATGCTTTCAACAAATCCTCATCAAACCATGTTTTCACATCCAAAGAGTGCTTCTCTAAGGGTCATGCCTTCTTCACCCATTTTCAAATTCTATTTTCCTCCTTTTTTGAGGATCACTCAAGTAATCTTGCCAGAAGAATGCTGATGGCGCACAACTGATCCGAAGATGCCTAATGACTACCATTACGGAAGCCATACATTCAATGTATTGGTGGATGACACTTGTTACTTAATTCAGAAAATAAGGGAATCCTTATCGCGTACAACCCTATGTGTCGGTAATTCTTCCTTTAGGACCTCAAAAACCAAATTCTTTCATTCCCGCATTCTTCAGAATAAGAGCTTGGGAATAATTATGGATTCGAATTCATCCTTTGATAACAAAATACCTCTGACTAAGTAGGCCTATGTGCATCTCGAAATGTGGAGAAATGTCATTTTTCTCACTAGCTTTTGCTTGAGAAAATACTGGGCTACCTAAGTAGTTTGTTTTTGGTGCTGCACAATATTTAATTGTGAGACTTCAAAGAGTGCAGGGATAAGATTACTACTGCGTATTGAGCACAGAGAACACACCACTACTGCCCTGATATCACTGCATTGACAGCTGGTGGATAGTGGATTGAGCTTTAAGGCACTATGTTTTACCTTCATTGCTATTCAGAGCTTGGGACAGCTTTTCTGGAAACAAAAATAAACTCTGCTTCTTTCCAAGAATTTTACATTTGCCTCTCACCTGGCTCTTTAATTCCTCCATGTCGCAAAAGGTGAATGCGGGGGATATTTCAAAAGAAAAATGGGCGAATTGAGGGGGTGCTTCCTTCCCGACACTGAACATCGAATATGGAGCTCTTGGTTTATACAGATCCTAACCAAAAAAGTGATTGGTGGAATCAACTGGCCTATAAGTTTGGGTCTGAGCTGCTCCCATTGGTGGCAGTACCTGACTGATTTGCATATGGCTGTACCACTTTTGCAATGGCGCCAATGGGCTAAAAAATAGTGGTGTGGAAGGTTTCCCAGATCAACACCAGTGGTTCATATTTTCTACTGGTCCCATTTGTGGTTATACTATACATATTGGATACATTCTTTAACTACTCACCATCAAAATGTGACGGTTTACCTACTTTTTATTACACTTCAAATAACAAAGGGAATAACTCTCATAGAAGGACTCTTCATTCACTCACACGCTCCTTAAAGCAAAATATTTTAGGGTTCCTTGCATACTACATTCCAGTGTGGTGACTGTCATGCCAGAAACCCTAGCCACTTAGTTGTGTTTCATATCCTTGAACGTTTTTTTAAATGACTGGTTTTACTTAACAAATACAATTACAAATTGTATATATTCTCTTACATAAATTGCTGTCAAATTTGATCAATAAAGCCTTAGCCTAAGCATTCATGCAATTAAGCAAATGGTGTCCTAAATCGGTCTAATGTTTTGTCACCTTCCTATTCAATTAATCTTTGTATATCCCTACTTTTAATCTCACTCGTAATAACAACAAAGAACTAAGGACTTAGATTTAAGGTTGAGTATTTTATACAGAATAAAGATATTTCTTCATGCCATGGGTAGAAGTCTGACTGCAGTCCATCATTCGACCATCTGGACCTGCCACTTGTTAAGAGCTTCTATTATGTTTTAGGTTGTAAATAATACCACATATGGTACAACTTAAACAGCCTGCCTCCTTGTTGTGAATCGTATAGTAGTGTTAGTTTGCGTTTCAGCTACCTATTGCAATACACTCTGTTACTAGCATTTCCCTTTTTACACTGGTCTACTCTTGACTATGCCACTTTTGGCCGTCCTTGCATTAACATTCTGTAATTTCACATCTGGTACACCTTGCCCATAGCAAGTAAGCCACCAGACATCTGATTGTCAGAGCAAACCTGAGCCCCTCCTGCATTCAGAAATGTTGTCATTTTTCCAATTACACATCTGCTTTGAAAAGCAGTGCATTTGGAACACAAACGAAGGCTGCATGCACTCTTTCTAACCAACATGTCTTCCCCTGCTACATCCATCCCTCCTTCCCTTTGTTTGGAGCATCTACTTTCTGTTTTGCCATACTCTTTTCTTCCCCTTGCTCACTTTCCCTCCCGTAGACTGTCTGGATACCCCTGGCAGAGCACAATATGCCATTCTGCAGGCGAGCATAGGTGTTCTGAAACTACAACTGTTGTAATTTGGCGCAGTATAAAAGCGTAACAATCTAACATGGAAAGAAACAAAACATATCCCCGCCCCCTTCAGCTCCATATTTCCATAAGTAATTGTTATCAGAGAAATGTATAACTGGTATGTTGCCCTCAGTTACATCGTGATACCCTCTCCTGTACCATACAGCTCGGGGACCCAATTTAGTGCACTGTTCACCTCTATGTCCCTCCTTTCTCACACAGTGAAGCCTGCATCCTTATATCAGCCTTCCCTATATACATAGCAGCTAATACTCACCATTACGTTATCGAAGGATATTCAACTTGCTTCTTACTACAGGTCAGGTTGGATATGTATCTGGTGGGGACTAAAGTGTTTAATACGATTCCCCAATACAATGTAGTAACACCCACTTTGTCACCTTTAACTTCTCCAGAATTGTTAACTATGCCTTTGAGCAGGTTATGAAGCATTTCACCCTGGAATCCTTTAGTTGACCTCTTCTCAAGTTCCATGTCTGAGCAACATTTCTTTGCTAAAGAGCTAGATTTGTAAATCTGTTTAAAACCTCTTGCCTTGTTTCCAGGTCATTAATCATACCGTAGGTCTCATCTTACTCTTCCCAATGACCACAGTTGTCTGCTGAATCACTTTTTCGTAGAAGGATTGTTGATGCTAAAAGTATTTGGACTGTGCACCGTCACCACCGTAGTGATCCCCAGGTGCTCTGGCAGATCTGAAAAGGAGGGTGTGAAAAAACGGAGTAGGCGTGGGGGGGGGGGCGATTAGTAGGGTATAGTGGGAATAGGAGTGTGAGTTGTGATGTCCTGTAGGCAGCTTCAGTTTGGTTTGCACCATTCACTGAGGTTGGTGGCATTTTTCGGGTTAGTTCTGTTGTGCTGGGTTATGTTTGTATGTTGCAGTATGGTGAAGTATGTGTGGATTGCTGTGCAGAGAATTGGTTGTATGAGTTTCTGTAGGTGAAGTGTATGTGGAAGGTTTTAGAGTTGTTTTTTCTCCTTCCTTACTTCTTTCTTCTTACCTCTTTGCTGATTTCACAATTCTAAGTATGCTAGGCTTAAAATTCTGTCCAGTGGTGGAGCATGCTAAACCTCAATTCTGTTTTGAAGTGGCACGTGGTAAACTTCACAACAGTAAACTTGTACAACAGAACAGTGCCATATAAGATTGGGGGGGGGGGGGAGTGGTCTACGCTAATTGTATAGCGATGACAACTTTACTATGAAGTTGTGTTATTGGATCATCTTGAGTTTAGTTTTTCTACTGACTCTTTGAACCAAGTCATACCCCTCTGCCCTAAAACCCTATTCAATTTAGCCTAGATTTCTTGTCTGCTGGGGTATGATAGAGCTCGTGTTGACTTGTAAAGCAGGGTTATGGTTTTGGGCCGTTTCCGATGTCTAGTATAGCGCTTATGAGACAAATTAGTATCCTGCTTTTCTAGGAGTTGTTGGTGGGACTTGCATGCTACCTTCCAAATATCTGCGTTAATTGCTGTCCTGTAACCTGAATCCTTTCTTTAAAAACTCAAATGCGAAAAACACACCCTTGTACAAAATGGCCAACTTTGCAGGATTCAGCCCTCCTGCATTGAGATTAGTCCACATTCTGGGTTACACCCTGAAAATATTTCAATCCACTTATCGCAGCACTCATCAAATGGGGTCTCCACTTCATCTTCCCCACTAAAAGCCATACATTTTCCATGCAGTCGATATCTACAGGCCAGTCTGTTCTCCTACAAGAATATATCCTCCCTTTTCATGTTAGCTATACTAGCAAGGAGACACTTTTGTGGTGTCTCCCTTCATAAAATATTGTGCTGCATATTGCACCGTGCCATGAAGTAGTAGGAGCGCAAGGTCCAGTAATATTCTTTCATCCAAATGCGTTTCATCCCTTCTTAAGCGTCTATTCATACCAGGTAATTTATCAGTTTCTCGATGACCTTGATTATGGTAGCTAGCATTAGCAAAGATACTTAGTGCATTTTCAGTACTGATAATGACATGTGTGGTATGCATTCAGTGGCCTCCTTCCCTGACTTAAATAATAGTACTTCAATTGCTTCCTGTTTGTGTGGTAATATCCCTTTCTAAAAGGCATCCATATACATCTTAAGCAGCACCAGAGCTACAAGATCAGCCAAGTTTGCATGTAAATCATCAAGCAGGCACTCTGGCTAATTTCCATCTTTTCTTGTATGGAGGTTTGTTCATACTTAATCACAATCTCCCTCATCCAGTTGTCTCGTACACACATTCTGAAGGAATTCTGTTTGTTCTCTATTTGGTAAAGGTGCTTGAGACTATAGCTGCATGTAGAAAGCCCTTTATGTGTCTTATCTTTTACTGTGAAGCTCTTCATTCAATCCCTCCCCGATGTAATCGCCATCCCGGGCATTGCCCTCTGCAAAACCCAGGTCTGCATTCTGTTAACGTCTCTCTTCCCTCATGTGTCTTAGTTCTACAGGTTTCATAATCGTGTTATTCCAGGACCTGTTATAAGTCATAGTCTTACTTCAACAAATCGCTATCTGAGGAAGACCATAGTGCATGCGTTTTCATTGTTCACAATAGCCTCGCTCAGTAAGGTTTTTCTCCCCATAAGAGGTGTAGATATGCATCCTCTTAATCACCAACCTAAATACCCCTTTCCCCCACCATCAACTGTGGCTCTTATCAACGTTTTCCTTAAACTTTTGCTGTATCTGATCACAATGTTCCACATCCAATATTGTTTCAGCTCTGAGGTGCCTGGTTGGTATTGAAGCCCTGCAATGTTCCAGATGAATGCAAACTTAAGTGGAGAGTGATCGGAGAGGGGGCCAGTAATTGGCCTTGGAAGACCTGAAAAGTCTCCTTTTCCACCAGCCACAAGCCAATTTTCATATGCAAATAATGCAATGGTGAAAAATCAAAGTATTCGCTCTTCAGGTCATGTGTACGCCAAAGATCCAACAATAGAAAATCACCCATTAGCATCTTTAGAGCATCAAAGCCCTGCGCCTCGGGAGGGCAGTCAGACAGGACATGTCTAGCTGATTATTCAAGGCAGTTAAAATCCCATCTCCAAAGAGATATTCCATCCCTCTAAAACATACATTTATCAATTACAGTCGGGAAGAAATCGGCCATGGCGACATTGGGGGGGGGGACGATATTGGGGGCATAAGAGATATTAATTCTTAATGTGCAGTTTCAAAATCTACTCTAGAAGTTGATTTTGGGAGGCCAGCCGGTTATGCTGAACAGGGAGGTACTCGGATGTTAGCCAAGCTTAGGTAGCAGAGCAGCAAAGCCTGGTCTCCGGAGGGGTATGAGTGGTCTAGGGCTTCAATGAATCCACACAGAACACCAAAAAGTCGAGTTATACAGTTAAGTAAACACTATACAATGATCTATTAGACCTTTAAAATACCTGCTAGGCAAGTAAAACCTCTAGTCAAATTTGGTTACACACTTACTATAAAACGTAGAAGAAAGAAACCCTTCGATTTCATAACAAGTGCAATAGAGGTAAGTAGTTGGATGCATGAAATTCAGGAAATGTACTTTATAATACCAGAATAGCTCCCCTAACAATTAATAAGTCAGACCCTTAGATGGTTTGGGACCGTGCGCCCAAAAGTCATCCGTTCCAAAGTTATACTTCATAGGCAGGTTTGTTAAGAGATTGTGTTCATAGTCCCTGGCATTGTCCAAAAGTCAACCAGGTAAGTAACTTTCAGGTAAGCAAGCTACCTCAATCCCAGTCACTGATATACCTAGAAAGGGATCCGTGGCCCGGTCTCCACTGACTAAAATCAGGAATGAGTAGTTTAGGGACAGAACTTTATGCCCATGTAACCATATGCAGAATAGAGGGGAAAGGTACCAGGTATGTTTACTTGCCCCTAAACTCTAGTTTCTCCAGAGGCAACTGCTGAGATTACAGAATCCGTTGGGAATGCAGTATTCTTAGCTTTGTCTGGTCGAAGAAGGCCCAGGGGTCGGGGGTGCAGAGGCCACTTTTCGGCACAAGATTTATTTTTGGTTGGTTGCAGTGTTTAATCTGTTCCAGTAACGTTTCAGCTGAACACCCAAATGGAGCAAAGATGAAGACGTCTGCTGGGCAGGCTGCCTCAGGACACCTCTAGGATGCAAAGAAAACTGACTGCAACGGTTGTCACGATGATGAGGCAGAGACGGGCGATCTTCCAGGGACAAACAAAGGAGTATGTCCTGCACAGCTTCCTTTGGTGCACGTAGGCTGAAAAGTACATGTTGAAGAATCTCCAAGTTCCAAGGATGCACTCGGAACGTCAAAGGCTGCATCGAGGTAGCCCAGGAGACAGCTGGTCAGTCCACTTATTGGTCCAGGACCACGTCCGAAGGCACTGATCCATGAGCAGGGATTGACTGGTTGTTCTCACCAATCCAGGCATCGATGCACTGACTAGGGTCTTCTTGAGATCAGTCAGAGCAGCAAGGCCTCACCAGGACTTCACTACTGTAAATGCTGGTCATCAAATGGCTGTTCTTGTTGGTAGAGAACTTGGCTCGAATGGTGATCTGAAGAATGGCTGCAGGAGTCTACCTTTTATCCACGATCTGGACTAGAAGCTCGCCCAGGTCCACCAATGGTAAGGTTCTGCACCATTCAAACTGGCTTTCTAATCATGGATAGCCACTGGCCACCACATCTGCCTAGTAACACAGACATTGAGGCATCTGGATGTGTTTTCGGACCAGACAGTCCCAGTCCCCACATCCGTGCTCACACACCCCCCACGCTTTTGCCCACAACAGCTTTCCCGGGAAAGGGAATTCCATGTGACATTTCCTGACCAAAGAACAATATGGCAAAGTGGCAAGGAAAAACCTTGTGGCACAGCCATTTTGGGGGCGCCAGCCACCTTTCGTAACGCTTTGTACTTGTGCACTTTTGCAGTTACCACAAAGTATGAAGCACAGTAGAAAAATATTTGTCGCTACCAGCTCATCAAGTAGATTGTAAATGGAACTAAAATGCTATACTTCACTTTAAGGTGGCTTGTGCAAGACATTCACGATGAGACAGTCCCTCATTACTGATAGTCTTCTGGACTAATCAGTTTCCTCATAAGAATGAGCAGGAATACCAGGGCAGTAAAGTAAACCTAGAAAAGCTGACCTCGAAAATAAGCACAGGAGTCTAAGCAAATCAAAAAATAGGGTGTTCCATAGAAGTCTGAGAGAATCTGTGAAAAGAAAATATTTCCTGAAAGTAATACAGTGGGATTTTCCATTCAACCCTGCCCCCAATCGAAACCATCCTTAATCCTACGTCCCGTCCCCTTTCCTCCATACTGTATGGACGTCCCTCACTAGGGACAGCAACAGAACCTTTTTCACCTGGAAAAATGTCTTTCCCCTTTAAATGTAGGCGTGCGCAGGGGTGTGGCCCCAGGAGCATGCACTCCCTTGGCTCTGCCCTACGGCATCACACCTCAGTCCGCTATTCCGTGTCGACAGGAGCAGACCTTCACCTATTCTGTGGTTGAGGCCTTTTTTCCTTTTATAATTCCACGCGGTTGGAGTCTTCCCCAGGGATCTTTGTCCCTCTTTTTGACTCTTTATTACTAATCAAGTTTTCAAATTTTTATAGTAACTAAAATTACACTGTTCTTTGTTACCTCCCTGTTTGGGAGAATTCCCAATTCTGTGCAAATTCCCTTCAACCTTAGAGACCCTTAGCTCTTTTGCTGGACTTTAGGACTTTCATTTTTATCCAGGAGTGAGACCAACCTTTTTCTCAGCCTCATGTATTTTTGATCTGATTTGAATTGTTTTTTTTCTTTTTTGGAGTCTTACAAACGCCATAGGCATCTACTTTTTGTATGGTGACATAGCACCTTCAGTGCATTGTCACAGATAAATTCTTGAGGTTTAAGTACCTTTTCTTGTGAGAACTACTGTTCCCAAGAATAGTAAAGTGAAATTGACTTTACTTACTGTTTCTCTCTAGATCCAGCACACACCATCTTATGTGGAGTGCTGCAGGGTTAATTAGTACACCCTTTTTCTACTTATTCATGTAACATATTTTGTGTTACCTTCACTACTTTTAATGGCTGGTGGCAGTGGTTTAATTGTCCTACCATTGTGCTTTACAAATGCAGGCTGAACCCTCAGCTGCAGTATAGCACCCATGGGTGACTAGTGTGTCAAAATGGCCCTGGTCGCCTTTTTTCGCAATTTCTTGTTAGTGAAGTCTTTCTTGAGTTTTACTCTGCACGCCAAACCAGGTTTAACACTTTTGTTTGTTTTGCCTTTGGCGGACTTCAGTGCTGAAACCTGCCTCTGGCTCCAGTGTGTCTGGCAGTGCAGGAAACGAGGGAGGTGCACAAAACTCTGTCCTTAGTCTCCTTGGTAACCTGAATGCACCCAGTGCTGATTGGTTGGCTGTCCTTGCAGGACAGCCACCCTGCTCTGAGTGACAGCTAGGTTGTGCATGAATGGGAGAAACCTGCATTGAAGGCGAGGATTCTTGAACTGAAGACAGTCGACCTCTGGACGAAATATCAGACGAAGGAATCGTGAAGAGAACTTGCTGCATCCTCCTGGACCCTTGAAGTGCCGGGTGAAGCCCTGCTGCAGTGCTGAAACTGTTTTTCCGAATCGACTAGAGAAGCTCCGGAGAGGACGACTTCTTCCTTTGGGTTAGTGGGACCAACTAACCCCAAGACTAACTTTGCTGGAAGACCTTCCCCAACTGGCTGTACTTCTTTGCTGCTGCTGGAACCGAGTGCCAGGTATCGAGAAAGCCGTAATCGAGTGCATCGGCTTTAAGCTGGACCAAAGCTCCAGGCAGATCCTGAGGACCCTCCAGAAAAAGGACGACCCAAGCTCGAGTCACCTCACCAGAGTGCTGGACTCAAGGAGCAAAGAAAGTCCAAGGGCCCAAGATCCGCAGCGGTGCTATTGGCTGGTAGCTGATACCGCAAAGTGCTGCTGAACTGAAAAGAGCCTGTAGCTGCGACCAACCTCCGAACAGCTGTGCAGGAGTCCTCCAGACGCCCTCCCTCTTGTCCCTATGACTAAGGCCCAGGAACCCAGGATCTGCAAGTCTGCAACCAGGAAAGAAGCCAGCTGGATCCTCTTCTTCAAACATAAGGTACTGTTCTGATTAAGGGGTACTTACCTCTTTGTAGCTTGCACTATTTCACTTGAGGCTTGCAGTAGGTGCTTTTTGCAGAGTTGATCTCAGCTCTACCTTCACAAGCCAACAGCATGTGGCTCAACAGTGGTTTTCTACAGACTCTCTAACTTTGTGCAATACTTTTGTGCTATCTAAGAAGTGCCTCAGCTCCATAGACTTTGTTCAAATTGTCTTTGGCTGTCCTGGCTCCCTACAGACTCTTCTGTCCCATTGACTTTGATTCTAACTTCCCCGCTTAGGTGGTAACTTGTTTGAAACTGTTATTGCTGGGAAAAGTTTTTATCTAGACTTCAATGGGGGATTATAAAAGCGCTCACACGCTCTGAGAGCCTGTTAACCTTTTTTACAAGTGCAAAAGTGATATATAAATGCCAATACTGTCCTGGTAATTTAAGTCCCCTCAAGGTGTAGGAAGTGTGTATGAAGCATCTCTAAAGAGTATCTACTTGCTTATCTTGATTCTGAGAACGTGTCAAGTATATTTTTATTGTTGCATGCTTATTTAAAACGGATCATTAAATAATTATTTTACTAGAAATCCTTGAGTGTAAGTGTTATGTGGATACTTGTATGTGTGGATTTCGATGCTACAGCCCTACAGCTCACATTTACCCCTCTTGAGAAGTCTGGCTGCTCTTTCGCTCTACCAACTTGTGTAGTACAGACCTGTACCAATATGTGTGTTACCCAATACCAAAAGGACAAGACTGGTATAGTCTCCCTGAGAGTTACTGCATACAATCTTGCCTAACACTCCCCGGTGCATGTCGACTGCGGCGGGCTATAGTAGGTGCCCGCCCTTTCCTATATCGAGCCCGCACGTGCTCTGCTTCCGGTGCTTAAGCGAAGACCATGGCTGGGATGGTTGTTCGGTGTGCAACGCCCTTACTCCCCGGTCACTAAAGAACCGGCTGGCTAGGTGGAGGGAGCTGTTCTCCCGATCTCCACCTGTACATATGAAGGAGTACCTACATATGAAAACTTAAACCCAAGTTAAGTGTTATATTCTCCAAAGCACCCCGCAAAAGTGACTCCTTTCCCCAGGAGGCGACCAGGCAGGAGGGGCCAATCGGGCTCTAATACCAGCAAGCGTTCTGAGGCTCTCTGAGATGCCGGCCTTGTGGCTGAGGGGGTGAACAGACCCTCCCGGTTCCAGACGGCTCTTATACTGGAGAATCCCAGAGGGGCTCTGCTCTAATACCAGGCCTTTGCCTGAGGGGGCGCATACATGCAGTAAAAAAAGCACTACCGGCACCATGTCAGAGGTCCGAGCCTATGCACACAAGCAAAACAGGTGGAGGCCAGAGACACTACCTCCACGGACACGTAGGCCGCACGTGGCATGGTACAGTAAAAAAATGAAGAAGCGTGCCAATCCACTGAACCCCCAAAGACAGGAATTCACCAAGAGGGTAGAATGGTCTCCCATGATCATGCCGCAAGTCACATGGTTCACTTCCTACCCTGTTCCCTCGGGACACGTGCGCTACACAGACGCGGGCTTTTCGCAGGGCAGACGAAGCGTGGGAGGAGCACAACAGTACAAGTCAATCACCCAGTCAGTGCCAGTGCAGGAGCGCAGCTCCCCAGCATGCGAGGGGCGATTTCTTATTTTTATTTTTTAATTCCTCACATGAGTGCTCCTCAAATGGGAGGTATCCTCAGGGGAATCATCCAAGACATGATCCCACCTATTCTCCTACATCCCCCAGCCCCAATCCATCCTCAGTTGGCTCCAAGCCTAGTGTTATGATTCATTGACACCTTGAATACCAGCTGTTATGAAACCGGCACAACATGAACTAAAGATATTACGGAGTGAGGAAGGATAAGACTGTGGACGGTGGTTGAGGCCCTCCCGGGGGTCGTCGACTATCTGACTTAAAGAATAAAGCAAAGATGTTTCATAACAGCTGGTATTCAAGGTGTCAATGAATCATAACACCTAGGCTCGATGCCTTTGCAACCTACAGACTCTGGCCCCCGCTCAGCCTAGCACTCCGGCTCCGCCGCGTTCATGGTACCCCTGGGCACGCCGCCTGCAGATAATATGGACCCACAGGACACAGCGGATCAGGGTGACACAGACAAGGCGGATGAGCAGGACACCTTCGGCAAGGGCTTTCCATGACAGGCTAGTATTGCTCAGCTGAAAAAGGAGCCACCAAAAGCAGGGATCCTAGCAGAGGTGTTGACCATCCGTTTAAACCACCAGATCTGGCATTCCGCTCCAAAAAGATGAGGCTTTGACAAGGAAGGGCTAGCCCAAAGCCCATTCTACGCAGCCAACTAACAAGAGGCTGGACGCAAAGCAGATTTCCTCCTGGAGTTGCCAGCTCACAGGCGGGCATATTTCAAGGCCGTTTGGCCATAGCCAAAATTGTAGCACGGGACTTAAGGGAGCCCTTTGTTGCACATGTGGACACGGCAGATAGAGCCATTTGTGTGGCCACAGATATGAGGAGAACAGCGTGGCTCCAGGCCACCAGGTTCAATCCTGATGTAAAAGACTGTTTCCTCGACCTCCCTTTTGAATGCGGGGGACCTGTTCCATTCCTCCACAAATGAAGAGTTGGACAAAAAAAACATTCTCAGACAGCCATGTCTTTGGCTATACTTGCGAAGCCAGTATTGAAGACCTTTGGGCAGAGGCAATCATGGTGCGATAGGGGTTGCATGTTTGGCAGCTTTAGGGGGCTTTCAGGATCAGAGAGTTGGGCAGTCTGACGGGTCCCCCAGCCAGCAGAGGTGCAAACCTCAAACAACTTTGCACAAGGGCTTCTGCCAGTCCCTCTCCCAGGCACCAGCCTCAGAGTAAAAGAAGCAATGACAGGATCATCAAGGTCCACACTTTTCTGGTGTGGGGCAGGCTTGCTCTTCACTATTCATGGACCCATGGATCCCCTCAGTGGTATCCCAGGGCTTCCGCCTCCCCATCCATTAAATTCCCCCCATTCTCTCCTCTCCCAGATTGGGACACCATCTCTCCTTGTGGAGATCAGCTCACTGGTTGTGAGCGTAGCAGTAGCGGAAGTTCCCCTAGTGCAGAGAGGCTTGGGATTCTACTCTTGTATCGTTGCAATACAGAAGAACAACCACCAGGCGGGCCTGAGAGTGTTTCTGGATATATGCTTCCTAAGCCTTTAAATACCCCTCCAAAGTTTAAGATGGTTATGCCAGCGCTGATGGCACAGTCTCTGCGAGGGGGAAACTGAACGTGCTCCCTGGACCTGAAGGATGCTTACCTACACGTCCCAATATGGCAGCCCCATCGCTTCTTTCTCCGGTTCTGGGTTATGGGCTCCCACTTCCAGTACAAGGTTCTCTCGTTTGGGCTCAACTCGCCCCAATGGTATTTTGAAGACTCGTGAATGCGGTGGCTGCGCTGCTGAGGTCGAAGGGTCACCATGTGTATCCATGTCTCGACAACTGGTTGGTCGGGGCGGAATCACCAGAGGAGGGGAGTAATACGGCCTCCAGACAAATGGATATTCTTTCTGAACTGGGGTTCTCCATCAACCTTGGAAAGCCCCAGCTCTAGCCTGCAAAAGCCTTGGTCTCCCTGGACCTCAAGTGGGATACCAAGGAGCAGCAGATCTTCCCCCACCATGGAGAAGGTTGCGGATCTCAAAGCAGCTACTGGGCATTTTTTCAGCAGGTCACAAACTTTCGCCTGGTGGTACCAACACCCTCTAGGGTTTACGGAAAATGAGGAGAGTGCAGTTACACTTCTCAGCCTCATGGAACCAGGAAACGGGCTCCCAAGCAGCACCATTCACCGTCTCTACACATCTCCACCAAGATTTGGTGTGGTGAAGGCAGGACACCAATCCTTTGTTTGTCCTCAAAATAACTTTTCGCTGTTAGCTGCACCTCATTGTCACCCGATTTTAGACCCCTCTTGCATAAATAGTGTATGCATATAATTGGAGCAGCTTATTCCGTTGTTTGGTTAGCATCCTAGGGCACCCCTTACTCAAGTGAATTTTTTGATGAAATGCTAGTTGGACCTGCCATCATATCATTCAGGCCCTGGGCATTCTAGGAAATTGCAGTAATTTCAGCCATTCCTTTTTTAATAATCCCACTCTGGGACAGAGTTTTATTTCCTCACCTAAGTACTATCGTTATGTTTTTGCTCTTTGACCGGTATCCAGCCTCATGCTTGTCACTACACATTTCCACCCCATGACCCATCATCGCCTTTGTTTTCGCAAAATAATGTATCTGTAGCATAACCGTTTATATGTAATTGCAAAATTCTCACCTAGATTTTAGTCTAACCTGCTGTGAACAAGATGTAGAAAATGTGGCAGTGATTTGAGTAGATCTTCGTGAATGTCCTCCTTTTGCTTAAACATAGACCCCCAAAAACTGCTGTGCAATTCTGTTGTCCCTGCAGAGGCACCATGATCGATCATCTCTGGGGCCTAAGGCACAGTCTAGGGAATGGCTTATGCTGGAAAATATATTATTGTAACATGTGCATACATCGTCCTCTGGGAAAACCATGAAATAGCCCCTTCATATTTCAAAATATCTAATTGGCAACATTCCGGCCAGCAGTCCTACCGTCTACTTCCACTGCAACTTATAGGAAGAATATTTTTGTTGCATTGTATATCTTCCATCTTCAGAGAGTCTCACACTTTGCTATCGTTTATGCTGTGTGTCTGTGCTTCAGAATCTTTACTTCGGACTCGCCCTTGTCCATAGGCAGCAGTTGTGGACATGCAGGGGGTTTATTTATTACATTTGTTACACACTCAGACCCTGGGGTATCACGCGTGGTTACAGACAACTTGGACATTAATATTCAAATACTTACATGTGGCTAGACAGTAATACAAAGAAACTACAGTGATATTTACATACATAGGTTAAGACAGTGCGCGAATCATGCTGATTTACATTTTTCTGAATCTGAACATTTTACTAAAATTGGTTAATAACTAAGTTTTTAGCAATTTTTTAAAGCCATGGAAGGATTTCTCCTTTTTGATGTTCAGAGGGATGGAGTTCCAATGTTTGGAAGGCAGGAATTGGAAGCTGCTACCCCCAGCTCTAGCATTTTTGTAGCGGGGGAATCACCATGAGCAGATTGTTCTTGATCTTAGCGATCTGATGGATTCTTTTTGGTTTATGGCGCTGTTCAAATAGATGGGGGCTTTTTTGGAAAGGCATTTGTAGCTGATGCATAATACCTTAAAGATGATTCTGGCTTTAATGGGTAGCCAGTGGGGCTCCCTCCTAACGTTAGCGATATGTTCGTACTTCTTTATTCCTAAAGCTGCCCATAATGCTTTATTTTGCATTAGTTGTAATTTACTAAGGTTGGTGTTGGAAGTCCCTAGTAATAACGCATTACAATAATCCAACTTTGATAAGATCAGTGCCCTGGCCAAAGTAAAGCAGTTGGTGGGTGTGCGAAATTGGCGGCTTAAGGCAATTCATTTTGAAGTATACAATGTGGACGATGAGAGTGCACTTGTGTTTAGCCATTGTGAGGTTGAGATCTAGGTAAACTCCTAAGGTTTTTACTTGTTTAAGTACTGGAATCAACGTGCCTTCAATGTTGACTGAGGAATAGTCCGAATGGAGGGCACCTATTTTATATTGGGATCCCACGATGAGAATATGTCTTCTCATCGTTAAGGCAGAGGCTATTCAAAGCCATCCAGTTTTGGATTATAGCATACATTTTATTGATGGTCGGTGTGTCCTGGTTGTAGTTACCTTAGATAGGTATGAGGATCTGGGTTTCATCTGCAAAGTTGGTGTAGATGACACCCATGTCGTCTAATGCTGAGAAGAGAAGCTTTGTGTAAGCATTATAGAGGGTTGGTGAGCGACAAGACCCTTGGGGTACCCCAATGGGGACTGGAATGGGATCGGCAGCTTCTTTCCCTGTGGAGACTCTAGACGTGTGTTCGGCTAGGAATGATTTCACCCACAGGGTGGCATCTTTAGAGCAGTTGAAATCCTTAGCTAGAGTAGTGCACAATTTGTCGTGATCCACAAGGTTGAACAATGCAGATGGGTCTAACAGCAGAAGTATGCAGAGTTTCCCTGAATCCCTGATGGTATCCATCTGAAATTTTATGTCAAGGAGTGCCGTTTCCGTGCTGTGGTTAGGCCTAAAACCAGATTGTAAAAAACCAGCTCCTCGGAGCTAGACAAGGTGGGCTTGGATTTGTGTGTATGCTATTTTGTCTATGATTTTGAGCAAGAATGGGACCGTGGTTATTGGTGGGTAGTTCGTAGGAACAGTTGGGTCAAGGGTTTTTTTTTTTTTTTTAAAGAAGTGGGGTGACCCAAGCTGTTTTGATGCTTGCCGGGACCATGTTGGTATTGAAGGAGGCATTGACAAAATTGGTTATAATAGGGGTGAGGGTGGGTGCACATGATTTAACTAGTTGAGCTGGGACGTTATCCCCTTTACAGTTGGAGGCTTTTAATTTGGAAATAGAGTCAATCACTAGTAATTGGGTGACTGGGGTGAAGTGGAATAGTAGGTTGGTATTTTCATTAGATTTTGTGAAGGAGTTGTTAGAGGCATTTTTATCAGCTAATATTTGTCTTGTAGTGATTATTTTGTTTTGTAACAAGGCGATCTTGGAGGCTAAGGCATCTTGAATGGTGGTGCACCATTCTTTGCTGAAATTTGCAGGGGCTGTGACTGGAGTGGGGTTTTCCAATTCTCTAAGGATGGAGAAGAGCTCTTTAGAGTATGACGAGACGGTACTAAGGTGAGTGTTGTATGCATTAGCTTTGTGGGTAATAATTGCTGCTTTGTACATTTTGTTTGCAGCCTTAAAAGCATTGGCACAATCAATAGTGGGATGTTTTTTGTAGGAGTGATCAAGAGATTGTTTAGTTCGCCTTAGCGAGACTAGCTCTTCATTGAACCAGAAGCACGTTCTTTTGTCAGCGTGTCGCGTTTTTGTTGTTAACAGTGCTAACGCGTCAATAGTGGCGGTGAGGCATTTGTGGTAGGGGTCTGCAAGGATGCATGGGTTGTCACTGGTGACCAAATTAGTTTCTAGTGCTTTGCTGAGGATAGGGGCAAAATTCTCAGCTGCGAGTTTACAAGTGTTTCTGGCTTTGTAGGTGTCCATTGTTTTGGTCTTAGGAGGGCAAGTTTCATTGCACATGAGGGTGAATTTTATGCTGTTGTGGTCCGTCCAGCCAAGGGGTGTGATTGATTCAATAACTAACGTGGTGTTAAGTGAGAGAATCCAATCCAATGTTCTGCCCTTAATATGGTAGGGGCCTTCGCCAGTTGAGTGAAATTCATATCCTTAAATGCTGAGTGTAGGGCTTCTGCTTTGTGGTCTTGGTTGCCATTGAAGCCTAGATTCAAATCACCAAGGATAATGCATTTGGTGTTTGGTTTAATGAGTGGGGCTAATAGCAAAGGTATATCTACGTCTATATGAGTGTTGGTATTAGGTGATTTGTAGATCACTATCATGGTTTTCTCATTTGTTGTGAATTTGACTAGTAGGAGTTCATAGCCTGCTATATCTTCGAGGGGGCAGGATCTTAATTGTAATTTGGTCTTAGCCATAGTGGCTACAACGCCTCCTTGAGTATTGGATCGATCGGTCATAAGGATGGTGTATTCTGGTGGGATGGAGAGAGCTAACAAGGTTCCAGATGCTTGGTGAAGCCAGAATTCTGTGACTCCTAGAAGGTCCAGTTGTTGTTCAGTAATTAGGTCATGGATCTCGATGGCGTGGGCTCCTAGAGATCGGGCGTTGATAAGGGCACCTTTTAAAGTTAGTAGGTGGCTCAAGTTCAGATGCAGCAGAGGTATTGGGAATCCGTGAGTGTGGCACACTGGGAGCTTGTTTGGTGGTCAATACCATAGGTGTCTTGTACTTTTTGTTGGGCAGGTAAGCTTTAGGCTTGCGCTGTTTAGGTGTACTAAAAGCTGGAGCATGGCAGTGAGGGCATGTTGTAGTGCGTGATCTCAGGCGATAATCTAGTGTTGCCCTGTATGGGATGAGTATGAAGGTTGTCTGTAGTGTTTAGGATGCGAGTGGGAGCAGTCATGTGTAAGGTGGAAGTTGGCTCTAGCCTAAGATTGCTACTAGTAGAACTAGAGCTATGGGGATAATCTTGAGTGGGCAGAAATGGTGGCATAGAGGGTAGGAATGGCGTGGGGCAGGGAATGGGGTGATGCCGGTAACAGGCCAGTCTAGTAAGGCCATTTCTATAGCTAATGAAGGGACTACCTGTACAAGGTAGGCAGTTTTGAACACAGAATGGAAACATGGTGATGAATAGCCAGTCTAACATGGCTATGTTCAGCGTGGGATGTGGCTAAAGTCGTTCTAATACCCAAGGTACTTCTCGCAGCAAGCCCCTTATGATAAATAAGGATTTGATTAGTGGGGCTAAAAGCAGCTCCTGGATATTTTGCATCACTCAATAAGGAGAAAGTACTTTTGGGGAACAAGGAGATAATATATAGCGTGCCACAAATCGAACTTCCACATGAGGCAAATCATACTTTTTTTCTGCCATCAAATATGACGCATTCTGCTTTAAATGTTGTATGTGTAATACTTCTCCTTTTTAAACGTTTACAAGAATGCAGAGCTATTGTAAGGTAGGTATGTTTGTGTGTGTGCGTATATAATGAAAAATTGTCCAGAGGACTCTATTCAGATAATGTGTATCAAAAGTATTATTTATTGAACTTTATCATGTATTTTAATCCACACTCTAAATTACATTAAGGTTACATGAAGAACAACATTTAAAACATTGCAGATAACCAAATGCATAGCTGCAATGAACAATCCATTCATCCATCAAGAAACATTCTCATACATACAAAAAATACATCCACAAAAATGCGTTTTAAATGTAAAAAGACTTTCAGGTGGTGACATGAAAAAGATTTAAAGAGAATTTCATAATATATCAGAAATGTAGGAACATGTCATCAAATTGGAATGGATCAGAATAATAAATTGCAATTCATAAAATCACATCTGCAACAATCTTCAATTTCCGACTGGTTTGGTTGTGATGGAATTATCTAATCCATGTCTTCATCAGGGAATCCCGACTTTTTGCTGCTAGTGTCCAGGACACAAGGGAGTGTGCCTGTAATGGAGTGTCTACAAGTGTGGAACATGGATCTCACAAGAAGGAAGAAGTCATTTAAAATTCCCACTTAGTTGTGCCGCAATCAGTTTTTTCTTTAATATGCAGCGCAAGATGACACTTGTACAATTTTTCAGTATGTACTAGTATGATAATACCCTGGTCGAGAGCGTAGAGTCGCCCTGCGTCTTTCAGCATAGTAGGTATATTTGTGTCTCACCATTTGGACTGAGGAGCCAAAGGTAGCTTCTGGTAATTAAGCCACCATGCTCATCTAGATTTTAAGCAGAAGGTTAATAGCTTCCACTTCCTGGCAATTTAGAAACTTGAACTTTAGAGTCTGACATCAAAGGTTTACCAGCACACCTGTGCCCATTGTGCCCTGTATTGTATTCTACCTCCTGTTCTTGTCTGCCTTCATGTCACAGTCCCAAACCTCTTGACGTGAATAAAAGAACCAAGCTGTCCCCGCCGCTGAAAACCTTGAGTTAAGCCTTATTTTAAGGCAGTAATTAATGTGCTTATTTAGCAGATTTCTCTTCACCTCAACAAATAAGCATCTTTGCTTGCTGAGCAGCCGGTCTTTGGTCTGGGAACATCACACTGTCCAACCCTGACCTGTATTCGTCATCCTGTGGGCATGTAGAGCTACATATTTCTCTTAAGTCTGCTTCGGTAAGTGCTCTGCAACCCTTGGCTCTTCAGATGTTTTGGACTAGGACTCCTATGACCCCCTCACCAATAACTATTCTGGGTAAGGCTGATGGGAGTTGCATTCCAAAACATTTGGAGAGCCTGCCTAGTTGTTACCTTCTTGCTTGATATCCTACCAGGTTCTTTTCCCAAATGTGGATGGAAGTTTTTTTATTTTAGATGAAGCACCCCAGAGGCACTTTTGTAAAAAGGACTCTCTGAATGATTGGGGCCCTTGGAATCTTTAGGAAGTCAGACCACCCTTCTATTACAGTTTGATCTGCCTCTTGGATCTTCGGCCATTAGTTGCTTGGTAAAGTTGTTATTCTACCCAAGTCTTCAGCACCTACATTGTATTCTCTGCTTCTTATATCCTTGTAGGAATAACTCAGGAGCGTATTTTATGCATTTTGTGGTAAAGCAGCATAACCTCTATTCCCATGAACCCAATTGTTTCCAGGGATTTTTTTCTTGAATGGGCATCAATATTTCATGGGTAGATATTGGTTCCAGTCCTGCCTCCTATCTGTCCCAAGAATTCAATGTTTGCAGTAGTGTGAGCGCTGGATTGCTAGGTTTGGAGCATATTTTTCAACTTGGGCTCCTTTCTTGTCATGATGATCCAGATATGTAATCACTTTATCCTTACACTGATTGCTGTTGGTGTAGCTGACTTCGCAAGTGGGTATAACACTCAAACTGTAAATGTACACCAGTAGCCAAAGTAGGTGTTCAAACCCCACAAATTGAGCGCTCCATGGTGAGGTCTCTTCTCACCCCACCGCAGCTTTTCAGTCAGATCCAGTCCAAATATAGATGAAGTGTGGAAATGTTTTGTGTTGCTAAAGGTTGGTTATGCTTCTGCTCCTTTCTCTCCCCCACTCCCTCAAGAGCACCAGTAACTCTTCGATCCACAAGTAAATATTGGTGCAGTAATTTTCCCAGCTAGGAATAGCATTTGCTTTTGTCACAGTTCTGGGTGCCCTCCTGCCCACCAAGGATCCCATATTGGGATCACTTTGGGCTCAGTGCTTTGCTTAACTATAGGCTTATTTGGGAGACTGTTTCTGCATGGATCGTGCTGGTGAGCAGTTTAGTCACCTCTGACCGGGTATCGTCTATTTACCCGCTCCTCTACAGAGTGCCCCATGCTATCCAGCACCTTCATGTCAACTGTGTTCAACATGCCAAGCTCCCGTTACTTTCCGTCCATTCTTGCCTCTGGACTATCGGTGGGATGTAACGCATCGCTTTAACCTTCTTCTCCACAAGCTTGAGTGGTGCCCACTCTCCCGGACACCGCCTCTACAGTGGGGGCTCTGCCAGTCATCTCACAGGAGGTGGGAAGGGTGCCGGAGCCAGCAACTGAATTTTTTGGTTCCATGTGTTTTGAATGTCGGCTGATTCAACGTTTGCCTTTTTAAATGCATTTTCGCGATCCGCTGTTTTTTGGCGGCGGAGGGGTCCCCAACTAACACCACCACAACCTGCCAACCCCAATTGCCTACCCCAAACACTAAACACATACTTTAAAAAAACTAAATTTGGCAGTGGCGAAAACACCACGTTTAAATGGCAAACATGGAATCATCCAGCGGTGAAACCACAGCATACTGAGTTTTTTTTTTTTTTTACCCTCCCCTCTTGCTTTGACTGCTTCTTTGTTCGACAGTTCTGTGCACGGGCACAGCATTCAAACGCTATTTCTTCAGCTGTTAAATGAGATCTGATCACTTTAGTAAATAAATAGCTATGATGTACATTCAAGATGCACAACCATTTTTTCTCGGGCCTGAGGTTAATTGGGTTGGAATTATTCCAGTTCTTACAGGGGATATCGTGAAGAGCTGCAGAGTTTCACATCCATTTCTTTTGGTACCAAGCTTATGTGCCTTATGTTTTCTACACTTTATTTACAGTTAATATAATCTTCAATCAAATTTTCATTCAATGTTTTTCCATTGGTTGTAAAATTGTAAATATTGGTGCAGTAATTTTCCCGGCTAGGAATAGCATTTGCTTTTGTCACAGTTCTGGGTGCCCTCCTGCCCACCAAGGATCCCTTATTGGGATCACTTTGGGCTCAGTGCTTTGCTTAACTATAGGCTTGTGTTATAGTTATAACTAACTTGTGTTGGAAGAGCTGTGATATTGTAATGTTTAAATTATTTCTCTAAAAGCCTGCTGGAAGTTAAGTAATAGGATCCTATTACAGTTCATTTCTTTGTGATAAGTACTTCTAACAAATGTCTCAAACCTCAGGTTCGCACAGCTGTTCTTCCTGAAAATGGTGACAAGGTATGTTACATTCTGAGCTTGAAACATTAAGTTGATTTAATCATTTCTTTCTTTTTAATATGCAGCTTGAACAATTTAATATGATAGAGAATGCCATTAGCTCCAACAGCCTCTATAGCCCGTGTTCAACCCTTAACTACTCTCAAGCAGCCATGATGGGACTTACTGGCAGTCATGGCAGTTTACAGGACTCTCAGCAGCTCAATTACACCAGTCATGGAAACATCCCAAATATTATTCTCACAGGTACGTTTTAGATCACTTGACTTATGAGAAAAGTGTGTGATGCTAAATTACTGTATTTGTATTTATTTTATTTATAGAGCGCACCAGGCCCGAGGGCATCCGGGCGCGTATTTTAGTTTACAGCAAAGGTAGGGCAGACATAGCATTACAAATTGCAGTTTAAAAGCAGTTAAATTACACTTACAGATATAAACAAATGTAAATTACAGGTGAGCAATAGTGATGACCTATGTGCAAAAGAAGAGGCAGGTGGCTGGCAGAGAGGCCAGGATGCAAAAGGTGTAGTTAGCTAGAAGAGTGTGGGTCTTGGGCAATAAGCCAGGCGCCGGCCGTGTTTTTGAATCTGTGGAAGGATGGTTCGGATCTAAGTGTGTTGGGGAGTGAGTTCCAGAGTTTTGATACCATTACTGGGAAACTGTCTCCGCCAGCTCGTTGAAGGTTGTAGCCTGGTATAGTGAGGGAATTGGTCTGAGCAATTCTGCGGGGTCTATTGATGTTATGGGGGACGAATCGGTTGGCTAGGTAGGAGGGTGCCTGGTTGGAGATGCATTTGTGCGTGAGTGCAAGAGTTTTCAGAGTAATTTGTTGGGGCGGGATCGAGAGCCAGCGTAAGTTGTGTCTGGTGTCTGAAATGTGTTGGTTCCTGGGGATGTTAAGAGCTGCTCTAATAGCATTATTTTGGATGATTTGAAGCTTGTTTAGGTTACATTTGTTGGTGCCTAAGTAGAGGGCATTACAATAGTCAATTTTTGACAGCACAAGAGTCCTGGCAAGAGAGATACAGTTGGCAGGTGACTGGAAGGGGCAGCTGGCTGTGATGAATTTACAGGTGTATGCCACTGCAGAGGATACTGCGTTAGTTTGTCTAGTTAGGGATAGAGTCGAGTCAATGTAGATCCCGAGTGTTTGTGTCCTTGGAAACAATGATGGTGTTGCCATCGATGATGAAGGATTTGAACTCTGGGGACAGTTTGGATAGTTTGTTAGGAGAGCCGAGAATGAGAAGCTCTGTCTTCTCATCGTTCAGACAAAGCCCGTGTTGCGCCATCCAGGCTTGGATGACTTGGTAGATGGCATTTACAGAGAGGGAGTCAGTGACGTGGTCTCCTGAGATAGAAATGAGTATCTGGGTGTCATCAGCATGGTTAGTGTATGTGACACCCAGATAATCCAGAATATCGAATAGGGGTTTTGTGAACACGTTGTACAACGTGGGAGATACACAAGACCATTGTGGTACCCCGCAAGTGACGGGCGCCGGTGTGGCTGCTGCTAATGGGGAGAAGACTTGCATCGATCTATTGTCCAAGAATGAACTGATCCAGGCTGTAGCTTTATCAGAGAAGTGAGTGGCTAGTTTAAGGTGACGGCACAGTATTTAATGATTAACGAGGTCCCAGGCCGCAGAGAGATCAAGTAGTAGTAGTAAGGCTAGATTAACTTTGTCTCTTCAATCTGCGTTTTGAGGTCGATAAGGGCGGTTTCGGTTCCGTGTCGGGGCCGAAAGCCAGATTGCCGTAGACCCAGGAGTTTATTAGATTCAAGATATTCTTGAATCTGTAAGTATGCAGCTCGGTCAAGGATTTTTAATAAGAACGGTACCGTAGTGATAGGCCTGTAGTTGGTGGGTATATTGGCGTCCAGAGTTGGTTTTTTTTAGGAGCGGGATAACCCAGGCATCCTTTAGGTGGTTCGGTACAATCCCCGTGCTGAACGAGGAATTGATGAGTGAGGTGATGAAAGGAGCTAGCTCGTGGGCTGCTTCCTTGATGATGGGCGCTGGGCAAAGGTCACCTTGGCAGTTGGAGGGTTTGAGGCTATTAATAATATTTTCCATATCCAAGATGGATAGGGGTGAGAAGCTAAACGGAGTCAGCGACTCTGGGATAGGGTTATTGATAGTAGGGAAAGAGTTAGGTTGCAGGTTTGATAGTAGAGTCATCTGTTTATTGTTAATTTTGACTTGGAGGGTGGCTATCTTACCAAGGAGGGCGTTTTGGATACTGGTGCACCATGTGCTATCTTTTTTTAAAAAAAAAAATATTTATTTTTATTATTTTGAACAAACAGAACCAACAAACAATACAGCTTTTCGAGACGTACATAATCGATATCAAACCGACACATTATACAGTGTTATTCTCCGTCCTCTCCCCACCCACCCCATAAACTTCAGCCGACTCATCCGTGTCATCTATGGGAGCGTTTTCGGGAATCGCAGTGCTTGTAGACTCGTCTGAGTCTTCTATTTCATGGTTAACCTGGTAGGGGTTTACCATAGAGGTCACTAATTGTCGCCAGGCGATCAGGGGGCCCACTTCCTCCTCACCCCCCCCTGGTAACGGCTTCAAACCATACTACAGATTCTGCTTCCGCCCATCTCAGGAGGTCCGCCCACCATGTCTCCACCCTGGGTCTGTGGGCCGCCTTCCAGCCCATTGCGATCCTACGCTTGGCCAGGATGTAAGCCAGGTCCTTCATCTTGCTTATGTGCTTTAGATTGCGTGGCCTGGGAAAAATCCCGAGCATGCATGCCCAAGCCGACCCCGCCTCCAGCACCACTCCCCCACCGGCCATCTTAGTCTTTATTTCGTCCCAGAATCTGTGTACCTCAGGACAGGCCCAGAACATGTGTAGCAACCCCGCCTCCACCTCCCCAGACCTGGGGCATTTCTGTGTGGCCGAGCCTGCAAACCTGGTTATTTTCCCGGAGGTCTCCCTCACCCATTTTGTGAGTCTGGTGTAAGTTATATATTGGCCTCTATGCACCCCTGTCTCCTCCTGCAAACTCTGGAATTCCAATACCTCCCCCTCCTGCCATATATCCCCGAGGGTGGCCAAGCCCATCGGTTCCCAGTATCTACGGACTACCTCAAGCAATTGGGAGTCGTTTCCACACAGCGCCACCAGCGGAACCTGCTGGGAGAGCGGATCCGGATCACCCACCGTTCTCCACGTCCTGCGCCAGACCTCCCAACCCAGCTCCAATAGTCTCCCTCTTCCCACCAGTTTACTCTTTTGTAGCCACACCGTCTCTCTCAAAGTATGGAGCCAAGTCGCCCTGCAAAAGTCTAGCTTCCGCCGAGTCCTCTGACGACAAACACCTGGCCACAAACAGCTGCCCCGCCAGATAATAAAGCTCAAAGTTCGGCAAGTTTATGCCCCCCTGTCACACGAGTTCTGTAGTTTCCACAGGGCTACTCTGTTTCTGGACTTGCCCCATATGAAGCTCCTGCACATACCATGAAGTCTCTTGATATTTACAAAAAAATGTAAGAGTCTGGCCAAAACCACCATTTTCAGCAGAGCTGCTCTCCCCATCATAGGGGTAATCTAGACCAGAACACCATACTATTCTTAACTCCCTCGATCGCTTTCTCTGTATTATGTTCGTGCTCTGTTTCCGTCCTGTGATAAATGTTTACTCCCAGTTAACTAAATGTCTCAGGTTGCCAGGGTATTTGCAGGATAGGCATCCTCTCCAACGGGACACTCTTATACCTTCCCAAGGGGAACAAACTAGACTTCCCGGGGTTCACCGATATGCCCGAGAGGGTGGCATAACGATCCATCAGCTCCAGTTCATATTGCTGGTTTTCCTCCCGGTAGCGCAAATAGAGGAGCATGTCATCTGCATACAGCGATATCAGGTGCATGCCACTTATCGTACGAATCCCCACCTCCCCGTATTGTTGTCGCAGGCATATTGCCAGCGGCTCTAGTGCCAGTATGTATAACATGGGTGACCAGGGGCATCCCTGTCTGGTCCCTCTTCTGAGTTGCCATTTGTCTGAAATTGTGGATCCCGTTTTAACTCTCTCTACCGGGGTGCTATATAACATCTGGACCCACCTGATGTATCCAGGGCCCATTCCGTAACCTTTCAGGGTCGCTTTCAACCACCGCACCGAGTCAAAGGCTTTGACCGCGTCTAGCGACACGACAGCCAACTCACCCGTGTCTTCCCCGGTGTAATCAATGATCTGGTGCAGCCTCCTGTGGTTGTCTGTGATATTCCTACCAGGGACATAGCCCGTCTGATCTGGGTGTATCAATTTACCAATCACCCTCTGTAGCATATTGGCTAATACGGCCGTGAGTATTTTACTGTCCTTATTGAGCATGGACAAGGGTCTATAGGACCCGCACTCCATGGCTGGCTGGCTTGCCTGGTTTCAGAAGTGGGATGATCACTGCCTCGCGGAGGGACGGTGGCAATTCCCCCCCCCCCACTCGTAGGCTTCATTAAACATGTCAAGCAACGGCTGGAGTAGCTCCTGCTTGTATGTCTTATAAAACTCGCTTGGCAATCCATCTGACCCAGGCGCCTTACATGTGGGCAGATGTTGGATCACCACTTCCAGTTCGTCCGAGGTAACGGGGGCATCCAGATCTGCACGTTCAAGGTCATCCAGGGTGGGCAGCCCTATATCCTCTATTGTTCCCAGTATGTCTTGGTTCATATCCTCCCCTGTGTCCTCATATAGTTGTCTATAATACTTGAGGAACTCATTTACCCCCTCCTGGGTGTTACGGGTTCGGCCTTCCGCATCCCTGATCTCTCTAATCACTGAGCGGGGGGGGTCTCGCTCTTATACAGCCAGGCCAACAATCTACCCGGCTTATCCCCCCCCTGCATGTAGTCTCTCCGTGTATTTCTTGTAATTTAATTTGCATAATCTATCCCAGAGTCCACTGTAAGTCTTTTATCTTGGCCCTGTTCTCCCGGGTTGTCTCCTCATTTTGCATGAGACCCTCCAGCTCTTTCTGATTCCTGAAGTTCCCGTTCAATGCCCCCTTGGAGCCCTTTAGATTTCGATATAGCGACCCCCCCCGCACCACCACCACCTTAAATGCCTCCCATACTGTACCCACAGAGCGTACACTGCCCGTGTTAGTTTCAAAATATTCCTCGATGGCCTCCCTCAGGTCCTCTCGAAACCCTGCGTCTTAACGCCTCAGTTCTGAGTATCCATGTCGGGATGCGCGCCATGGGGGGTTGATATCGTCACTCTACGACCAGAGGCGAGTGATCGGATAATACACAAGCCTTATATTCCGCTCCCATCATTTCTCCCAATATCTCGGACGCTGCAAACACATAGTCTAGCCTCGTGTGCAAGTCATGTGGTGCTGCGTAGTGCGAGTATTGTCTATCCAATGGATGCAGCCTCCTCCAGACATCCACTAGGCCTAGGTCTCCCAACATTGTCCCCAGCGCTTTAGCCGCTGGCGCTGGCTTCCCTCACCATGTGCTATCTTTAATTGTAGTGTCAGGTGCAGCGACAGGAGTTTCCAATTCTTTCAAGATTCTAAAGAGTTCTTTAGTATTAAATTTGGCTTGCTCAATACGTTTGTTGTAGGTATCTTTCTTCGCCTGGAGTATAGCAGCCTTGTAATTTAAGGTAGCTAGGACGATATTGGATTTGGAGGCTTCTGACGGGTTACTCCAGTGTGATTCAGCAATTCGTTTTTCTTTGCAGAGGGTTCTGAGTTGAGGTGTAAACCAAGAGTTGAGATGTGCTCGTGGTTTGGGCTTTCTCAATTTAGATGGGGCAATGAGGTCAAGGGCTTTTAACATGGTGTGGTTTAAAGTGTCAACTAGGACCGTGGGGTCCGTGCTTAGTGACACTTGTTCATTTAATACAGGTAGGATGCGAGGGAGGAGTTTGTCGCAGGTTATGTCTCGTTTATTCTGTGTGGGGATGGCAGGTGAGACGACTATAGGGGAGCAACTGATTTTAGCGTGGATGTTGAAGATAATTAAGTGGTGGTCGTTCCAAACACAAGGTTGGTTAGATACCACGTTAATACCGCAATTAAGGTCAGCTAACCAATCAAGGATTCTACCCTTGGAGTGTGTTGATGTGTTGATGTGCAGAGTAAAGGCAGAATTTGTGAGCAGGTTGTCAATAGTCGTGGCAGCAGTATCGTTCTGGTCAGCAAGGCCCAAATTAAAGTCACCTAGTACGATGATTTGGGAGTTAATTTTAATGTTATCTGCAAGAATATTAGAGAGGTCTTCAGTGAAAGTGGAAAGTGGTCCTGGGGGTCTGTAGAGTAGGTGAAATGAAATGGTGTGTTTGGGGGTGAGTGCCAGTTTGGCTGTTAGGGCTTCCGTAGAGAAGAGTTGATGAGTGGTGTAGAGGCGGACGTTCAGGACATTTTTGTGGATGATGGCAATGCCACCACCTTTCGATTGGCTGGTATTACGGTCATGTCTAATGATATTGTAGTCTGGTGGGATGGCTAACGAGAGTAGTGGTCCAGAAGATGCATGTAGCCATTTTTCTGTGACCGCCAAGAAATCCAAGTCATGTGTTAGGATGAGGTCTGCCACTTCAAGAGCGTGAGCTGTGAGGGACCTGGCATTGATTAATGCTCCTTTAATGATGATCTTGGCACGGTTAGTAGGTTGGGAAGACGTGGTTCTGGTACTGGGCTGGTGGTGTTTGTTTTGGTGCAGTGGTGTACGATGGTGGTAAGCAGTGTGCGTGAGTCTGGTGTTTCTCAAGGCGAGTGAACATGGTTGGGAAGGAGTAGGTTTAGAAGCAAAGTGTTGGAGCCATAGGGCTGGGTTATTAAGGTATGGGTTGGCGTCATGGGTGTCCATAGGCATCGCTGTAGTGTTCTGGTAATGTGAGAGTGGTGACCAGGTGATGGAGTGTTTGAATGCGGGCAATTAGGTGTAGGGTAGAGTAAAATGTGATAATCAGGACTAGTGCAAGTAGTTTTTGAATAGTATACTCAAAGGAGTGTTGGACTGTTAGAGACTGGAGCATGGTGACAGTAAACACCAAGGCTTGTAAGCGGTTGTAGTCGTGGTGTACAGCGAGCAGTATTGTCGGACCAGAGGCAAGCAAAGCGGGCATTGGCGCAAATAGGCTGATTGGGAGATCGTCTAAATTCAATACAAAGCAATTGGGTTCAATACAAGATAGCTAGGAAGGCAATCTAGACATTTGAAGTGTGAGTGCAGCAAATACTGTGGTATAAAAGGCAGATCGGGGTATATAATCACACAACTCGGGGCATTTACCACAATGCGTGTTGGGTAGGTAATGTAGGCAGCATAAGGTCATCAGAGTGGCTACGCAAGTGAGAGCAACAGTGTGGAACTAAGTGGGGAAGAGTGGTACAACATGGAATGCATATCACAAAATATCACAGGCGATTTGGACCATTGCTAATACTGGGATGCATTATGTGATGTCGGTCAGGTGCAAGTAGTACAAATGCTGACAGATCAATATGCTACAGGTCATAACGATTAGGCTGGTACATGAGGAGCCAACAGTAGGGGTACCATGGGCACGTCTGTGGAGACTTTCCGAGTAAGGCTATTTGTAGAACAATGAGGGCATAAACGGTTATTCTAGGTTCAAAGGCAACCTGAAAATTACTGTGTTAATAGTGCGCAAGGTGCACGTGAGCAGGGATCAGAGCGTCAATAATGTTTTGCCAGGTAGCGGTGCGGTACCTGTGGTGGTAGTCCAGGTAGGAGTATGGGCAGCAAATGGCAGGGCTTAGGGACTGGCCGCATCCCGCAGCACGGCACGCTCGGTCAGCTCTGTCAGTAGAGGAGCCTTCTTTCACTGGCCGGCTCTCGCCTGTCGGTTGCTCGTGGTTGGTTTAAATGGGCAACCAATCAGAGCAATGAGAGGACAGGGAAGTCAGGCAGCCAAGGGGACAGGGTAAGGCGCAGGGCGAACTTCTGGTGGCGGCCGTTTTACGGTAGTGCATCTCGGCCCAAACAAACGTGTAATGGCCGTGTGCACCCATCAATGCTCTGCAAATCAGCTGGGTAAGAGGATCAAAGCAATTTCTAACGTAGATTGCTCATATAAAGAGGTAATTCACTGTCGAAGCAGCGGGGCATGGAGGAAGTTGAGGCAGCTGATCATATGCCTGAAACTTGATATATGATATTTTATTTATATCGCGCCCATACACAGGTGTTTCAGAGTGCGACCAGGCAAAGGGAGGGGGAGCAGGGGCGAAAAAACAAAAACAGAACGATGTTACTAGACCCAGTGACATTGAGACCGCGCAAGTGCATGGGAAGGGAAAGTGCAAAGGAAAAAGGGAGGGGGGCAAAGAATTGCAAGGCATAGGAAAAATATAAGTTAGTGGATAAAATAAGTGAATAAATAAGGTGATAAGAGCAGTGATTGGTGCAGCCAGTGAAGGGAGAAGTGCAGGGCAAGTCAGATAGGGTAACATCTGATAAGTGCAGGAGAGGAGTAGGGGGACCTGTAAGAGTACAGATAACAGGTCCCAGTGCAAGGGTGGCCAAGAGGCAGTGCCAGAGGATGTCCGGGAGGGCAGGTAGCTGAGTCAAGTCAAGGGGGCCCCGTTGGCAGGTGAGGCAATGCTAAGATAGAAGGCAGATCAACAGGGGAGGAGAGTGGCAAAGGCAGATGCGAAGAGAAAGGTCTTCAGGAGCTTCCGAAACTGTAGATGGTTTTCCTCCAGTTTGAGGGTGGCAGAGAGGCCGTTCCAAAGGGAGGCTCCGGCCAAGGACAGAGATCTGCCACCTGCACGTTTCTTAGAAAAGCGGATGACCCTGAGGGAGTTGGAGGTAGAGGAGCGAAGGGCTCGAGAAGGGAGGTATTTACGGAGGGATAGTTGATGGTATTTTGGACCCAGGCCCCACAAAGCCTTGTGGACAATGCAAAGGGTTTTAAATTTATTCCTTGCATCCACTGGGAGCCAATGGAGGGATTTCAGTGCTGGAGAGATACGATCCCAGGGCTTGAGGCCAAGGACAAGTCTTGCAGTTCTGTTCTGGATTAGCTGTACAGGTCGGAGGGTGGAGGCAGGTAGCTTTAGCTGTTGCAGTAGTCCAGCTTAGAGAGAATCAGAGCTTGGGAAGGAGAGGAAGGGAAAGGTGCCTCTGAGCAGGTGTAGTAAGATTTTTTTTAAGACTTCAGAGATGTGTGAGTAGAAGGATCGTGTGAAATCAAAGATGACCCCGAGGTTCTTTGCTTCGCAGGTAGGGGCAGGAGGAGGGCCGAAGGAGGCAGGCCAGAGTGTAAGGGGGAAGGAAGGAGAGGGTGTGCCGATGAGGAGGAACTCAGTTTTATTTGCATTTAAACAGAGATCATTGGCGGCACACCAGTTTTGAATGGCGATTAGACAGAGCTGAGGGAGGGAGAGGAAGTGGCAGAGGGAAGCCTGAAAATGAGTTGTGTGTCGTCAACATAGCATTGGAAGTTGGAGCAGAAGATGGAAATGCAGTAGGCAAGGGTTGCCAAGTATTGGTTGAAAAGCCAGGGCCAGAGATTAGACCCCTGGGGAACACCACAGGTAGAGAGGGAGATGGAGGAGAGGAAGGATCCAAGTTGTACCTGCAAAGGTCGATCAGAGAGAAAGGAGGTAAGCCAAGCCAGAGCTCGATCAGTGATGCCAAGGTTGTCACGGAGACGGTTGAGCAGGATGGTGTGGTTGACCGTATCGAAGGCGGAGGAGAGAACGAGTAAGATAAGGATAGAGGGAGAGCAGATCTTTACGGATGTTCAGGAGAGCAGTTTCTGTACTTCTGGAAGCTCTGAAGCCAGATTGGTGGTCATGGAGTGAGCCGACAGAGTCGGAATGAAGGTTGAGATGAGGGATTGCAAGCTTTTCCAGGCGCTTACCCAGAAATGGGGTGATGGAAATGGGGGGATAGTTAGCTGGACAGGATGGATCATCTGAGAGTTTCTTGAGTAGAGGATGTACAGTGGAGTGTTTCAAAGAGGAGGGGAAAGAGCCAGAGGCAAAGGAGAGGTTGAGAAGTCTGCAAGGGTGTCAATATGGTCCTTAATGGTTTTAGAGGAACAGGGATGAACCTGTTTTGATGAGGCTTTCATTGATCGGTCTTGTCTGGCAACCTCATCTGGGGAGAAAAGAGGAAAGGAGGAGAAAGAGAGAGGAGGGGAATCAGAGGGAGGATCAGCAGGCAGAGGAGGGGAGAAGGAGAGGAGGAGAGTGTGGACAGGATGGCCTTAGTTTTACAGATGAGGTGTGAGGCCAAGGTCATTGCAAAGGGCCTGAGAGGCGAGAGGAGAGGTGGATACTGCGGCAGGGTTGGCCAGCTCCTTGCAGATTTTAAAGAGTTCGGCCGAGTTGTTAGAGGCTGCAGAAACACGGGCTTGAAAATGAGCTTGCTTCTTGGTTCGTACAGAGAGGTGATATTGCCTTTGGAGCAGGCGACAGGCAAGTTTGTCAGGGGATGAGCAAGAGGCCCTCCATTTCCTCTCAGCTGCCCTACACTTACGTTTAAGTGAGGATAGGTCGGAGTCAAACCAAGTGTTGCACTTAGCTTTGGGCTTAAGGCGGATCCTCATTACAGGGGCAAGAGAGTCCAGGGTGGCAGTAATAGAGGAGTAGAGCAGGGAAAGAGCTGAGTCAGGGTGAGAGTCAGCCTGAAGTGGAGGAGGGGGTGAGAAGGAGGTAGCAAAAGCTTCGACTGACACACGCTTCATGGGTCGCATGTCCGAGAAGGTGGGTGGCAGTCTTGGAGAAGTCTTGGAGAAGGCTTGGCTGGAGGGGAGGAGATGGGGAGGCCGGTAGAGAGTAGCGGGAGTGGCTGGGAGAGAGAGAGAGCCTACAGACGAGGTATTTGAAAGAGGAATATGTCTGAGTGGGGATGATAGAAGTAGCAATCCACTCAGGGAAGATCAGAGCAACACCCCCTCCGGGCCGGGTAGATCTGGGTGCTGAGAGGATCTTGTAACCATCGGGGAGGAGAGTGTCAAAACTCGGGACAGAGCTGGCGGTGAACCATGTCTCGGTGAGACAGAGGACATCAAGGTCAAGTTCTTCCAGAAGGCAGCATATGTCGGAGGAGTGTTTGACAGCAGAGCGAGGGTTGAGAGTGGCAAGATGAAGAAGGTTGCCAGCCTTGAAGACCTTACGGGGAGGGCTACAAGGCTGAGGTATGTCCTGCGTAGGTGAAGAGGGGGTGAGAGAGGGGAGGAGGTGGAAGAAGACATGGTAGCCGAGGGGGCGTGGGGTGACGACAGGAGAAGGGAGGAAATTGATGGGGCGGGGGAGCCGCCTGTCAAAGAGACATAGGTTGGCCTGAGGGCCTTGCACCATGACAGTGCCATTTAGGTAGACATTAATGAAGACTCTGGAGGAATCAAAAGAATCTATACAGACTTCCCAGCGGGTGCCACCATTAATGGGAGAGGAAGATAGAGGACAGAGCGTAGAGACCATATGAGGGGCCCAAAGATCAGGTGAAGGAACGACAGAGGATGTCAGTGAGGGTTTGTCTGGCAGAAGCGCTGGAGTAGGTATGCGTCGGTGAAGGGGAAGGATGTCCTAATCTGTAGACTGTATTAATCTGAAATTTACAAGTTATTTTAAAGCTTCCTTAATTTGTCCCAGAGGTGGTGGTTGGTGCTTTTCAGCATTTAGTGTATCTGAAAAGAAGCTCAACTGTAGTCCCATTCTTTCTCCTCCTAATTTGGAATTCTCTGCATTGCAGTCAGGCCCAGAAGAGCATCTGTGAAAGGTCTGCTGTCACATTAGCAGCTTTTGAATGGGGCTCTGTGTCCCACCCAGCACACTCTTGTAATTGGTGTCACCAACCCAACCACCACATTTTGTTCCTGTTTTGTCAGACTATTGGCAGGCCTGGAAAATGAATCTAGTATGCTGCCTTCTCCTTTGCAGGGATCTTGACATGTTGTCTTTCTGTGGATTGTTTCATGGTGTCCTCGTTTTAATTGGACATTTACAAAGAAAATACACACCCTGCCTCTTACATGGCCCCACATCTTGCATGATATTCCTCCAACTTTCACCCAGTGAAAACCTGCATCTTTTGTGGGCGGTTGGCAGTGGGGTTGCTGAGGGGTATGCCATCTGTTGATGTCCAGAAATGAGCCAGTTTCATAAACGCTCAGCATCTGGGCAAGACTGGAAGCCGTGAGATCCAATTGGGAGAAAGGCAGCCAGAAAACCCAAACAAGGGGTACAACGTCCTTTCATCGCCGTATATTTAAAAGCGTGGCATTTAAACATGCACATTATAACAAATGTCCATCAAATTTCTTTGAGAGCGGGTGGGAAAGGGATATGGGTTTGGGTTTGTATTGAATAGGTAAAAATAGGTGGAGGGAGGGGGGTTTAAAAACAAAACAAAAAAAGTGATTAACATTTTCATTATAATGTACATGTTAAAATGCCAGGCTTTGACATATACGGGGATGAAATGACATGGAACCCAAACAAGGTCCTTCCTGTGGAAAAAGTACAGGTTCCAGTACTGTAGATCCTTCAATACCATAGTCTACTTAAGCTGGATATGAACAGAGGGTCAGCCCAGCTTTGGCACTACAGCATTCAGTTAAGGGTTGTACTGCATTCGATCAGTTGTCTTCAGGTAACAAATTCTCTAAGGCAGTGTTTAAAATTCCAGCCAAACCGATGCATTCAAATGGACCTTTTCCATACCAGTCAAACTGTGCCTACGACTTACTCCAGTCTTGAAATAAGGCCACCCCTCACCATGAAAGTAGTAACATTGAAATAATAGAGGTATATTCAGCTCTTAGTTCCCCTTCTACAAGTGCAAGAAGCATGCAAAGGGGGTAAGAACCTTTAAATGTTACCTTGCTGGTACAGAGAAAACACTCAGCAGCCCAATTTCAGAAGGAAGGGCCCTTATTTTGTACCCAGTTCTACACCACTACTTTGATGAACATTGTTCCCTTCGCCTGTCCACCCAACTCATTTGCCCCTTGTGACGAATCTGAGGATGTCCTCCCTCCTTCCCTATTTGTTTGCTTGTTAGGCGCAGTACAATTAAATACAAAAAATACAGATGGGGAAGGGAAGGCTAAGCCTACTTGCCTTGTGAGGATTCAGAACGTGCAAGTGCAGGAAGGAAGAGGGTAGTTGGGTGGTTGCTGGGGTGTCCGTGCTAGAAGGTGTGCTGCAGATGAAGTGCAAGGTATGGTAAGTGATATGCGGCCAAGAGCCATGTTGGGTAGAAAGTGTGAATATCCAGTGTGGAGGGTGTGTCGAGGCAAGTGCTGAAGGAAGACAGATGCTGGGCAGATTGAGTGTGAATGGCCAGAGGCCAAGATGATGCATAAGGGTCCAAGACACCAATCACAGCAACTGTGGGATTAGCAGAGGAAGGAAGAAGGGAAGGAGGAGGAAAAGAGGAGAGTATTTAGATGTTTTTCAGAACTTCAGATGGTCCTGCTCAAGACGCAGCGAGGGAGCTAGGCTGCTCCAGAGGGATCTAGCTGAGGAACACGGGCGGCCTCCTGCTCTGTTTAGTGCAACGCTTTACACACAGAGTTGGTGCACGAGGAGTTTAGCGGTCTAGAAGGAGAGTATTCGGTAAGAGAGTTGCATATAGTGTGGTCCTCAGCCCCAAACAGCCTTGTGGATGATGTAGAGGGATTTGAATTGGATCCGTGCAGCAACCGGGAGCCAGTGGAGGCTTTTTAGGGCAGGAGAATTGAGGTCCCTTGGCTTAAGGCCAAGAAGAAGGCTTGATGCTCTATTCTGGATTAGCTGAAGGGGTTGCAGAATGGAAGAAGGTAGATTGAGGAGGAGGCTGTTGCAAAAGTCAAACCTAGAGAGAACCAGGGCTCAGGAAACATTGTGCTTCTGGGGGAAAGTGAGAAATGGGAGAATTCCTTTGAGAAGGAAGAGTTGGAAGTGGGACTTCTTGGCAATGTCCTGCGTGTGAGGGAGGCAGGATAAAGTGGAGATGACTGCAAGTTTTCTGGCTTCAAAAGGAGCAGGGGGAGAGCTCAAGGTGAGAGGCCTGGGAAGGAGGCAGCAGGGGTCCCAATAGGAAGTATCTCATTTTTGCTGGCATTGAGGCAGAGATCATTGGAAGAGCACCAATTCTGGATGGCAGACAGGCAGTCTGAAGTCTGAAAAAGTGTTGTCATCTGCATAACACTAAGTTGGGGGAGAAGGAGGAGATGAGGCGTGCCAGCTGAGAGGATAGATTGCTGGGGGACACCACAGTTGGAGAAGGAAGTAGGCGAGGAGAAGGTGCCCAGGATGACATGGGAAGAGTGGTCAGTTAGGAAAGAAGTCCGCCATGCCATTGCCTGTTCTGAGAAACCAAGGGTATTGTGGAGCCTTTGTATGAGAATGGAATGGTTGACGGTGTCAAAAGCAGAAGAGAGATCAAGTAGAATGAGGACAGCTGGGGAATTGAGTCCAGGGTAGCGAGCAGTTCTTTGCTGGTGTTCAGGAGAGCAGTTTTAGTCCCGCTGGATGCTCAGAATCAAGATTGATGATCATGGAGACTACCAACAAGTTCAGTGTGAGTTGAGTTTGGGCAAGCCCAGCTTCTTCAGCAGTTTCCCCAGGAAGGGGGGGTGATTGAAACAAGGCGTTAGTTGGATGGACAGGTAGGGTCTGCTGAAGCCTTTTTGTAAAGTGGGCGCACAATGGAGTGCTTGATGGAGAAGGGGAGAGAGCCAGTGGCGAAAGAGTGGTTGCAGAAATTGGTGAGTGTAAGGGCAAGAGAGCCAATGTTGTGTTCTCGACAAGCCGGGGTGAACCTGTTTGGAAGAAGTATACAACAGTGTCTGGAGATTATCTTAGTCAATGGTCACACATCCACGCCAATCTCTCTAAGAGATCACACACCTACGGGCTGTCCCTAGGAAGAACACCCTGTCCCTGTCTAAACACTCTTTCCCTAGGCTGAGGATGGTCTATCGCCTATCTAATAGGGATAGAAGAGAGTCTCTCCCTATCTAATCTTATTTCATACCAACACAAAGTACATTAGAAAACAATGAATTAGGTCTTCACCATATGTTTTCTGAAACGGCTTCTAACCCGCTGCTGTCTGGGTCTTAGTGGGACTTGGCTTGCCTTGCATCTGGATTTCAATCTGTTTTATTCATCATTAAACGGAGGCAGCTCCCTCTACTATAGACCTAAATATTGCTAGAGGCTAAAAAACTACTCTCAACTGAGAGCAAGGAAATAACTAGAAGCTAAGGTGACTATCTAGTATAAAACAGCTTGTTAAGTGGACATGTCCAGACGTTTCTCTGATGAACCTTGTCTTCTGCATGAGCGTACTCATGACGTACAAGGTCGACCGGTTCTGATGATGATTCTGAATATAATCATCTTCTTCAGGACCTATATTTTGACGAGGAAATCTTCCTTCTTCAGACCACCGAAATGACCTGTGTCAGCACTTCACCTTCCAACAGGGAAACATAAGGCAGAGCACCAGGAATGAAACTCACCCCTAGTGGTACCCGAAAGTAACTTTACTCCGGGTAAGCTAGTGTGTCATTATTTTACTTAATGCTTCTCAATGTAGAGAATGCTAGAGGCTACGGGTTATAGGAGGGAACTTAACCCCATATCTGTGCTCATATTGTCAAACATGGAGAAAAGGGGGGAAGGGTACGTGAGAATGTTTATCTATTTTTGAGCCCAGTGTCAGTGTTAAAAGAAACGGGCATACCAGGGAGTGGATGTGCTCTGGAGAGTCTACACCTCTAGTCCTTCACCAATTCGAATCTTATTAGAGACGAAGCATGGAAGAAACTCAGCACGCTAGGTTTAAGGCGCTATATAAATAAAATATCATTATTATTATCATTAACATGAGATGCCTTAGTCGGCAGCGAGGCCGCTGGATGCCCACAAGGAGACAGCTGCCCAGGGACGGCGGAGAACACCACGAAGGAGACAAGAGTGCACATGGGGGTGGGGGCTCAGGAGCTGTAGGAGAAGGAAGCACAGGGGTGAGACAAGGAGCTGGAGAAGGTTCTGGGACCTTAGAACGAACCCAAAACTGTTATGTTTGGCAAGAGAGTAAACCAAACAAATAAAACATACATGTGCGAGTATTGGACCTTCACCCAAAACCACAAGTGTCTGGGACGGGACCCAAACAATTTGCAAGTCGGGGACCCGCACCCAAACCCACAAGGATCTTGGGCCTGAAACAAACATGTGCAATGTATTTACTTCAATGGTGGGGGGGGGGGGGGGGGCGGCTCTGGAACCCTGAAACAAATAACTGACAGTCATACTGTAAAACAAGTGAAAAGACTAACCTAGGGGAAAGGAGTACAACCCTAAGTTTGGCACTTTACCTGTTTAACATTATTTTTGCAATACTTTTACGGCCAGCAAGACTGGGAACCTTTCAGTTGTTTGAAAAGCTAAAGAAAACTTTTCTTTTAAGAGATCAACCCTGCACACTTATATTAGTTTGTTAGTATTAAGGAGGAAGTAGAGTTGTGGGACATGACAGTGACGGACGTTATTGTTTCGGACCGCCTGAAAATATCATTAGTTTCCTTTGAGGTAGGGGAACCCCTCTTAGCCTTGGGGGATAAAGAGGCATTTTCCAACCCACTTAAGTCTATAACCAAGATCATGCCACCATTCTGTTTGAGTCTTACTTTTGTACCCTTACACCCTTCTTCAAAGACTTCGCAGCCAAGGGGTACACTTTGACAGCAACCTTAACCTCCATCACTAGCACATCTACGGCTGCCAGGATTAATTCCTGCATCAGAAAAGTGTACCTCTACTCAAATTGCCACTAAAACCTACGTATAGTCTTTAATATGTTCACCTTGACTTCCGTTCCAGCATCCTCCTGTATCTTCCAATCTGCTCATTCTCACCCCATGGTAGAATCCTACATTTTGATACCAGCCTCCTCTATATTCTCCCTCTTCCCTCACTTCTACACACTGCCTCCATACTGTCTGGCTTTCCATGAGAATGTGGTCCTTCTTCAAATTCCAACTGCTCCTCTTCAACTCCATCTATAGCTTGTCACCCTCTAATTGATCTCCCCTTACTATGCTCCCCCTGCGCATCCTCAACTCCTTTGCCCTCTGGATTCTCTGTCTGCAGTCTACCCAGCACTTCCTATCATTGCCGCTCCTTCTCACTTTTCCCTGCTCCCTTCACATGTCAAAAACTCCACCATAAGCCTTTTTGGTTGTCTATATATTTGAACCTGCTCAGGGGTCTTTTGCTCAACCACAACTGCTCACCCCCTATTATTCCCTATGAGAAGTTGCTTATTGCCTAACCCCCAGGTGGTAGAGATAAGTGACTACTCACCCCACCCAAAGGATTATAGTCTTCACCTGTCGCCCGATACCGTCCCTGTTCTCTTCCTCTTAGAAGGATTCCTCTTAAACATCCCTTTCCTACCCTCCCTCTGTAGTCTCTGGAGCATAGCTCAGCGGCAATGTGCTCGCCTTGGAAGCAAGACGACACGGAGCAACACAGGTTCGATCCCCAGGTCTGCGCTTCGAAACCTCTGGGTATTAAGCGTGTTCTAAATATCATATCTCCCCATCCGTCCATCCAGACAGACTCTGCCACCCACTATCCCTTTACTGTACCACCATTGCCCCATCCCCTCCTGTTGCCCCTGCCCCCAACCACATTATAAGCATACCCACACAATACGTTGCCACATCCCCTCCCACTTTAGTCCCCTTAGGCTTCACCATTGACAGCAGTCTGTCCTTCCAGAGACACATGGCCAAGAAGGCCCAAATAGCCTGGCTCGGAATCTCTACCTGGGGAACAATCACACTCTTCATCCTGCCGCAGGACCCTTGTGGTCTTGCATATCAATGGGGGAAAGGCTCTCCTGACATGGCTCCCAGCTCCTCACTTGGCTCCATGAAAGCAGTCGCCCACGCTGCAGCGTGTCTTGTTATGGGAGCACGGAAATTTGACCGAATTACCCCCATCCTACCCAAACTACATTGGCTTCCACTCCAAGCCAGGAAATTTTTCAAAACTGAATGTATCATCTAAAAAGAAGTCACAAGTAGCACACCAGCGTCCCTGAGGCTGAGCGCCACATACCTGGTGGCATACGCTCCTCATGCAGAAAATTGACCAACCAGTTTGAATCGCAACTCATCTGCAAAGAGAGGATCCGCAAACATTCCTTCTCTTGTCATGCACCCATCCTGTGGAACTCGATCCCTGTGTCTGCTCTGAATGCCCCCACAATTCTCCAATTTCCATGTACGGATGCACAGACCTCACAGTACTGGCTACTATTAAAAGATGCCAGCCCAAATGCCGGCTACCCACACTCTGTACAGCGCTCAGCTGCTCTCGAGCTAGGTCTGCCCTTTAAACAACAAAAGAAAGAAAATTTAAAAAGTGTACATGCATACTTCTGCAACATCAATCTCGCCCACAGTACCATCCGCGTTCCCATCTTTTAAGGCTTGGAATTTATGACAATTTGTGATAAAATTCTAAACCGTTAAGAGCTACAGATTATCTTTTTGTCCCTCAGTGCTAGATTGATTTTTCACTGCATATTCCATCCTACGAACTCCAAAGAATGGCCTCGGAGGCTTCATGCCAGCTAAAATATGTAGGACAGCCATGCAGATGCTCGCATGTGCTTGTTGCATTCATTATTCATCGGCTGCTTCCTACAGAAGGGATGCACCAATGAAGCATTAAGTTCTACACAAACTTTTTGCTTGTCCATGTTTGTATGTGGTCACACCTGCACAGAGTGTCAATCTGGTTCCTGAACAATTGAGAATGAGATTTAACAGGACAACAGGACACCATAGAAAGAAAATGTTATCTTCATCCTGTTCTTAGTCCTTGTTTTCACTAATCATAAACCACACCTTTTTATCCCCAGTGCTGCAACCTTACTGGTATAGTGGTAAACAATGTGACTTTTGGTTGTTCTCTAAAGTGGTATGGAGGGGCTTTCTGTGTGGAGCCCCTTTTCTTCTGTTGTGCCCTTGTCGTTTTTAATTAAACAAAGGATAAACATACAGGCACTGAAAGATTTCAAACCCTGACAAAAATGCCTGTTGAACCTTCGCACTAAAGCAATCCCAATGCGGAGCTCCAAAAACAACACATTCTTTGCGATGTCACCAAAGAACAAACCTGTAGTCGTTTAATCAACTTCCAAACAGAATCAATTGCAATCATAAATTGTACAACACAACGCTTCTGCCAGACCAACATACTCCAACAGCTCTGAGCTACCTTCAGACACGCTCAACAAACCTTGCTCTGAATTTATTCAGGAAAGGTCTTGCAGTCCTTGCCGGCCCAAAGCTGTGCACCCTTTATTTGTGCACCACTCTCAATTTAGTGAGATGCGAAACCATACCCTCCATTCCACTTGTCAAGCTTTTCTTTATGTCCAATAGTTCCTTTATTCCAACTGAGTTTCCATTGGAAGATGGGCATTACTATCGCACGTTATTTTTTCGCAGCATTTTCTGCCGCAGATTTTGGTTTTTTCCTGTTTTGGGGGGTTAGCCCCCCCCAAATCCCATTTACCACTGATTTGAAATCTAGTCCCGAAACACTCAAACTTTATATCCCTCTACCCACCCCCATATTTTTCGATGGGTTGTTTTGCAGCAAAAAATGCAGCGGAAAAAAAAACTCTGATGAATGGACGTCGTACCCTTTTGGCTGCCTCCCAGAGTACCAGTTCCTCCCTCTCGTGCATCTCAGTGCAAGGCCTGTGTATTCTTCAATATTTTCTCTTGTATGCAGTAGCAGATTCCTCAGGGCCTCTGACAAACCGGTTCTTTGTACTCCCATCACCAGCCTGTGAATAGCGTACTGCATTTCTAAGGACAGTGATTCCTTTTAGTTGCGGAAATAACAGAATCCTCAGTGTAGCAGCTCAGAACCGATGCTCTTAACACCCCATGATAGCAATCAAAACTGTTTTAGTCCCCTCCAGATCATGACCTTTGCTTCCACTGTGTTCATTCTTTACCTCCCTATGGTGTGAAGAGAAGTGTGGGTGAGAGGCCCTCTTTTGTTCACTAGCTTCTCCATTTGGTGGCATAATTACAATATATGGTCCCTGACTTCCTTTAAAAAATAATGGGCAAATGTTCGGATGGCCAACAGGGGTCAGTGCATCTTTAAACTTTGAATGATTTGACTGAGTTATAGTTATCACTGGCAGTCAGTCATGCAGTGCGGTAGCCGCAGACTTCTCCTTGGTACTCTGTCCGCCATACACTTCTGGAAGGGTCACTCCCTCGATCATTCCTCTGCGCCACAGCCATGCTTATCTTTGGGATGGTTTAATGCAGGTCTTGACTTTGTAAAAGTAACTAGTCAGGACTACATTTACCTCTGTCTGTACCATAGTTTTGACGATCCTTTCGACAAACTACAAAGCCCCTTAGTAGCATTACATAATGTTGGATGCCCCAGTGCACCAAACTTTGGACTGCTCTGGTGATGCTAAACTATCTTAAGAATAGCCGTGATTAAGAGCATCCATTCATCAGTAGGCAGACACATCAGTGCGCACGTTCATACTTTAAAGGGTTCAGTAACCAGGAATTCCTTCATGCTGCAAGAATGGAATTGTTTCAAATTTAGAGAAACTATGAATTCCATCCAGATTTACAGTCCCATAAGAGAAGACCATTTCATAAGACTGCTGGTTGCTCTGAAACTACATAAACCACACCTGCCCTATAGTTGACATGTACAGGGTAATTCATGGAATTAATGTGCGCTAAAAAGGGAGCGCAAGCATGAAAATCGATGCGCACGCAGCGTTAGTCGATTCATGGAATGCGCTGCGTGTGGCTTACCTGAAATGTGCGCTGAATCTGCGAGCACGTGGAATGGGGAACAACACGTGAAAATGTGGGCATTACGGGGGAAGTACCACTGCCAAATCCTTGCAACGCCCACATGCGCTCTAACAACACATATTATTGGAATCGAACAAGGGAAATCTGCACGCCACAAAAGACGTGCTAATCCAGAAACACGTACGCCAGGAGGAAGCAGGCGTAAGCGGCCCCACGCAGCATAAAAGTGCGCGCAAACAAATGAGCTCATACGCTACGATGAATTTACCATTCCTCGCAGCAGTGGCCCCGCATTTTTTTTTACCCAGGATCATCCTTTTTGGGATGCCTGATGACTAGGTCTATGGCAGGTACAGGTTTCCACCCCATATCATCCTAGAACTGGTTGCTGAGTGGGAGGATGACCTCCGATCACACACCCAGTGCTCCCAAGCACTGAGCCCCTTGGAAAAGGTGCACAATGTACTCCATTTCTTGGCTACTGGGTCATTTAAGCGGACAAGTGCCATAGTTGGGGGCGTCTCACAGGCCACACAGTCACGCTGCCTACACCAGGTGTTGGCGATCATGACTGCACGCCCCCCAGTCCGCAGGCACATATACATGCCCAGAACACCTGCAGAAAGGCAGGCCATGGTCCTGGACTTTTACGGGGTGGCACACTTCCCCAAAGTGCTAGGTGCCATTGATTGCACCCATGTGGCTCTACGTCCTCCTAGGGCCACTTAGCACATCTATTGAAACCGCAAGCACTGGCATTCCATCAACGTGCAGGTTGTATGTGATGCCAAGGGAATCATCACCTCTGCATATGCCAACTATCCGGGGTCCGGGCATGATGGTTTCATATTCAAAATGTCACCCGTAAACCAGGACCTGAAAGCTGGGAGGAATGGCGTCACATGGCTCATTGGTGAGTACAAATGCCTCCACACATGCATGCATGTCTGACACTGACAAATGGCAAAACCCAACTAATGACAACCATTATCACCTCCCCAGGGGACAGTGCCTACCCTCTGAGCACCTACATGATGGCGCCAATATGGAACCCAACCACACCACCCGAGGTAAGATACAAAGCGGCCCATATTGCAACCCGCGGCATAGTGGAGCGCACATTCGGAGTGCTGAAATCATGTTTCCGCTCCCTTGACCGCTCTGGTGGCCAGCTGCTATATGCGTCCCCAGTAGTGTGCAGGATCATAGTGGCAGCATGTGTCCTGCACAACGTTGCAACCCGGAGCGGCATACCGGTGGACATGGTGGTGCCCCCACATCCCCAATCACATGCACCGCCCCTGCAAATGGGAGGGGAAAGGGCACGTGGTGAGTCAGCCCGTACCCAGCTTGTGGCACATTTTTTCACATAAAATGGCACCCCCTGCAGAGTGCACACAGGCCTGGCACATACCAGCTGACAATTGATGACAAAAGGGACAGTCAATCATACCACCCTGAGATTGTTTACCTGGAAGTGCTACATTGTGTGCATCCCTAGCTACTTAAAAGACCCAATGCTGTGTCAGTAAAAGGCACACATTCATGCTGCATGAAGGACTACCCCCTTGCAAAAGAGCACACCTAAATACTGGTATGTCACCCAACCCCTCCCAAACCACATTTTAGCTGGCCATTACACCATGGCATGGCATGGCATGCAATGTCAAAGCAACCAAATGAATGCACAGCACGTCACACAAGTCTCACAAAGTGCACTGTCACAAGTTGAAACCAGAGACAATTCCCTCTTACCTATGAAAAATACACAGCACACATGAACAAATACTTACCAGCAAGAGAAAACATGAATACAGGACCCAACAGTGGCAATGTATGACGGTAACCAATGACAATAGTGCAAGTGTTACAGCCTGACAAAGGCAGCACATCGACCCCTTCAATCTCCAGTGTGTTGCTGGTAGGTAAATGTGGCAAGTTACTGCATACAACATGAACTGCATCTGCAGTGTACACAGGCAAGCTACATGCAAACATGCATAATGGCCTGTATGTAATACAATATACAAATCAACCATGAAGTGGAGAAATCATGGGTGTATACACAGTTTGGACTATAGACTGGCCACACAACTTATGGAAGCCCAACGCCTCTGTGTAAGTTACTGTCACACGGTGACGCCCTTGCAAGCCCATGCAAAGGGGAAGCAGGAGTGGCATATGTGTCTGAACCCAAGCTGCTAACACAAACACAGGACAAGCGTGCATGGGCCCAGCCGGAACACACAGTGGATGTCTACGGGTGCCACACAAAGCAACACACTAACATGAATGTACAATAGAAGCAAAAGAATTTTCAACAAAAAAGGAAAAAAAAATCAAAACTCAAAAATGGCCTTGGGTCGACCAGGGGGAAGGGAGGAACCACTCAGGAGGGAGGAGGTACATGGTGCACCCCAGCACCCACATGCGTGGATGTTGAGAAAAAAAAAACCTCCATAGGCTCATGGCCTGCACGGCTACCCGATAGTGGGAGAACTGCCGTCGCTGTCGTCACCCTCTGGTGCTACATTAGGAGGTGTGCGTGGTATGGGAGGCAGACCACGCAAAGCCCTGACATGCTCCTCCATGGCAGCAAGCATGCAGGTCTGAAAGGTTTGGTTCTGCAGGATGATGGTCCGGAGAACCCCATGCAGCACCTCACGGGTAGCACAGACTTCTGCCTGCAAGGCCTCCCGTGATGCCCGGATCTCCCCACGGGTTGCCTGGAGCTCAGCTAAGATTGTGCGTGTTAGCTGCTCCAGCTGCTGTTCTGACCTTGTACTCTAGGACACCTCAAGTGCACCCACAGTATCTCTGAGGGACCTGTTTTCTACCCTCCGGTAATCCCTGTGGGCCTGTGACTCTGCAGATATGGCTGTGCGCAGAGTCTCCAGTTCAGCCCGTCTGTCCCTGTTGGCTGCCAACATGTCCTCCCTGTGTCAGCGTCACGTGGACTTGGTTGCCTGCTGCTGGAGCTCCACCTGCCTTTCTGGGGGGGAGAATGGAAGTGGCCACCCTATCCACGGCCTGAGCCATCATCTCACACGATGCCCCCTGTTGTGCTGCAATAGTATACATGGAGTTCTCCCACACAGTATTGCCCGGTCGCGCACGGCCCCCACGTTGGCAGACACCACACCTGTTTGCCCCAAGGTGATGTGCACCTTGCTGTGCTTGCACTTCCTGAGGCTGCAGGACTGCATTCCTCCTTGGATCTGCTGGCCCAGGACCAGGAGCAAATATTGTGGAGTGTGACCCTGCATCTGTAACCGTCACAGGCGGACATTCCAACACTGAATGGACCATTGAGGGGTGTACCCCCAGTGCAGGTGCGTTGGACAGAACAGCATCCCTGCCAGAAACACCTGCGATTTGTCTCAATGTCTTATTCAGCACCGGAGCCATAGACTTCATCGGAGGTGTACCCAGAGACACCCGTGGACAGGATGGTCTGTACGACTAATGGATTTTCCTGCACCACCACCCCACGTCCTCCACTGGTGCCTGGTTGGTGCTCTGAGTACTCCTGCCCCTGCGCCATCTCCTCCTCAACAGCATCTGGTGCCTCATCACCTGCACAAAAATAAAACAAAAGTAATGAGACACACATGAACAGCGTAGCCGACACACATAGGCATCACAATCTACACATCGAATACATTAATGATACATGTCACACATGACACTAACTCTGGCATGCATGCAGTGGCAATGAAGTGGAAGGGGACCCTAAAAGCAGACACTGAGGACTCCAAAATGGAAAGCAACACATGTGCTGCATGGTGCATAGCACCTGCATCACACATTAGCCTGTGAGTGGCATGGACAATCCACAAACATGACACATGCCAGCACACAGATGGCACGCAGCATAGCCATGGCAGAATTGACAAGGACACCCAGATGGTAGTAAATCGGTACTGTCCATGTGAGACGCACATCATGAAATAGAACATGCAAAAGAGTGTGACAAAACGCACGTGTCACAAGCTGCAACAACGCCAGTGTTTACAAATACAGTGATGTGAGGCACATGGATAAATCAATGGTAGGTCACTTGGACATGACACAAGTCAATTGTCATGTTAAACATTCAAACGGGGCTCCGAAGTGATCGGGTGCATGTGTAGGAGCACAGCAGTCAATCAGCCTGATTGATGAAATCATTTCCATATTCCATAAAAAATTAACAAATGTGGGGCATAGTGGGGTGAAATCTAGGTCTGAAGTATGGTGATTTTGGGGCAGAACGGCACAAAAATGTGTATTTATCATGCAAATGATACCATCAATTAGGCAGAATGTAAAGAAAAACCGTATTAAGAATGTTGTGGCATGATGCCAGTTGAAGGGCAAGTGCAGTCATAATGTGCAAAGTGTTTTCAACGGTCAGTAGGGATACTGTGAAACCCAAGGGCAGGGAATGGTTTGGAGGCACCACATGGGTCACATATAGCAGTCATGACTACGCAGCCTGACTTGGCACTCAATCAGAACACCTCACCCAAGCACAATACACATGGTCTGGACACACGCATGGCCACTCACTGGACATTGCCTCAAGATCTGGTAGGTCTCCCACGCCTTGGATCTGATCCTCTGCGATGAACCCTCCAGCGATTGCCTCATGTTCTGTGAGTTCATCCTCTTCTGGTGGAAACCCACTGCCAGTCACCAGAGTAGAGGCGTAACTGGAAGCCAGCTTGTTTTTTGCTCTACGTTTGAGGTCATTCCACCGCTTTGAGCAAGCATCAGCTGTGCCTTTCACAAATCCAAGGGAACAAATCTGTTCCGCAATGCACTGCCAGTGGGCCCTACGTTGAGCAGTCGTAGTCTTGCACCCTGCAGTCACCAGCATGTCGTGGCCAGTGCGTCTAGTTCCACATCATTGAAACACTGCTTCCTTGACGTGCTGCAGGGTCGAGCCGTGTCTGGGATCCCAACCTGTTCCGCAAGAGCATGCTTCTTCCCCTTGAGAGGTGGTGCGGACCCTGAGTGGCTTACGCCGCTCTAGTCGGTAGGGGCTGAAGCGCAGGTGGACTGGTCACTGGAAGCAGACAATGGCACGATGACCAAAGGTCTCACTGCAGGCATTGGCTGCTGGGTGCTGTTGCCAGGACCAAGCGGCACAACTGCCTTGGTGTGATGGTCTGGGACCAACACTGTCCCAACTGGGTGACTCAGAGCCGGGGTGGATTCAGCTGCAACTTCCCTGCAGCCTCCTCACCCTGACTACTCTGGGCAGCAGATGACATTGCGATACCTTCTAAAGTGCAAGGAGATCCATGTAATTTCTGCAGTTGACTCAGTTGGCTAACTTAAAAAATCATGAACACATTGATCCTTGCTTGTAATCAGCAACAGCATTCGGTCTATGCCACTTCCAACAGCCTGTATCAGTAAGTATCAGTAAGTATGTGTATATTTAGGGTTTGCTATTTTGTTTTTCCAATTCTGATCACATTTTCCCAGGGTTTTCAAAATTTTTCAAAATCTGTTCAATTTCTTACCCATTGTTTCGATCCCCCAAAAAATCTGACCGCTTTGTTTTTCAAACGTAGACCAGATGCATCTTTAATTGCTGCATATAAATTATGCAGAATTCTTTTAAGGCAAAAAAAAAAATTATGCTGTTGTAGCCCTTATCTCTTTGCATTCTTGGACTTCTACTCCAAAATGTATAATTGAAAAGGAGCACTACACATACAGTAATGCAAATAATCAAATGAGGATTTGTTGAGCTCCAGTTGCTTTGCACAGTGACCCTAAGACATGTACTACCCACAAGTAAAAGACATCCTGGTGTGCAGGAGATGAAGCGGTATGCACATGGGCGGAGGCATGATTAATGCTACATGCTGGAAATGGATCCGATTTTTTTTTTTTTTTATTATTTTTTTAAACACTTGGCTAAAGATATGAAGTTTGCATATTTAGTAAATGGATGAATAAATAGATTGTGGAACATAAGAAAGAGCTGTATATTTAATTTGATGGGAATTGGAGATTCTTACTCAGACCCAACTCTGTTCAACAGTGCAATCAAATTTTGCTGACGGGTGCATTATGAAATGAATAGAATTTACCTTTCCTTGGTCCATTTCCCCAGTAGAACTTGAACTGACTAGTCCCTGATCTTGCATCGGTGGAATGCAAGGTGCCATTTGATCAAGTAGTCCGTTCTCATCTCTGACAAGCGTCTGATGTTTTCAAGCCCTGTAGCTTTGTGAATCCAGTAATTGTCTCCAAACTACTACTTTTTAAATACACAGTCCATAAAATACATTATTAAAGGGAACATAACATATATATGGCCTATTTCAGCTTGAATCCTATTCGGGTACGAAAAGTAAACTAGATGGCATTTTTTGGATAATCTCCTAGAAGGGCCCATTATTTCTGAGAGCGCAAAAACGATTAAATCTGCTTTTATTAATTCAGAAGCCTATGCATACTATTAAAATCTATGCACATTCTTTTCTTTTGTTTCGTCGGTCATGAGCTCAGTAACAATCCAATTCTCCCTCAGTCTGTCCCTCCATACCCACTCGTCCATTGTGTTCAAAAGTGGTTGAGTGGTTCTGTCAAGTTTGTGGGTTCATGCACCTATATTGTCCTTGAGCCACAACAAACATCAAAACCTCACTTGTGGCAAAGGGAGATCACTGACAGAGCGGAGGAAAAAAAAAAGCAGCAAGTTTGCAATATTGGAGAAAAGAAAAAAAAAATAGCATGCTTAAGGGGAAAGCATGGCCCAAAATGGTAAAAAATAAAAAATAAATAAAATAAATGACACTGAGGAAAGGGGTCATTATTAGAAGAATAGGCTCTGCAGTCTATCTTTGACCTTTATTTTCCTTTTTGTCAGCACATGGTGTTAGACTAATTTGATGTTTCCTCTGAAATCGGCCAACCACTGTGAGGGTCTGTTGAGTGAGTACATTATGGGGGAATGTGAGGTTCAGGTACAAATATATCTCCTTAGCAACCGGACCTTTATTGCAGATCTTAAGGCATCTTGTTTGTGTGGATGCTAATGGTGTATGCTCATCTATAGCATCTAGAGTTTCTTCTATATATGTAGCCTTCAAAGATGTAGGGATTCAATGCTGCCTGCACAGTTGGGCCATTCGTGTTGAAGTTAATCTTTTAATCCATTGATGCATAGTTTTAAGGCTACCATCTTTATAGAGGACTGGATGTAGTATTACAGTGCGAGTCCCCCCTCAAGTGAGAGAATAGTCATTGTAGATTACAGGTTGCATGGGAAGTGGAGAGTGAATCAAAAATGTGTTGGCAGTTAATTATATAAAAAAAGAAATTCAAACTTTTCGTTATTTGGTTCTCCAGGTGTCACCAAATTTAGAAATCCAACATGCTTCTCTTTTAAGGAGGATATACCCCAACATATTAGCCTTTTAATGTAAGCTTTTATGTGGTAGTGTTAACTCAAGACATTTAGTTCTGTTTTTTCTGTTTTACTGCCCCAAATTGCCTATTGGAGCTTCTTTGGTTTTGATCCTGTAGTTAAAGCTGTAGGAACAAACACTAGTACTTTCAGCAAGATGTGACAGTGCTGAAGTCATTTAAAAGAAATGCTAATGGTGGGAACGCACTTCTAGCTGCCTGCATCCTTCCACAACTTGTTTGGCCTGACAGCTGGCTTGGAGCCTGGAAGTTTTTTCAGTCATTTTATGTTTTATTTTTTGTCCAATGCTGTCCCTAAATTTAGAAGGTGAAGTAGAAGTAACGTTTCTCATGAACAGATGGGAAGAAGGATTATTAAGCGTGGACCCGGGGATCGAACCTCTGATCAATGATGACAATGAAGCTGGTGTGGCTGATATGGCAAGGGAAAAGAGGTATGTTTTGATGGGTCTTTGCAAAATAGTATTGTAGGGTGCAGATGTGAAGTGGTTGGGTGTTCCAGGCTCTGGGTGCCCACTGGGTATAGCTTGCGTTTGTGTACATGTTAGGTTGCAGTGTGGAATGCGTAGATATTAGATACCTTGTATGGTTTTGCGTGGGTGATGCGATTGTTGAGGTAGAATGGAATTCTGAGATGGATGGCTTTATTTACAGTGCAGAATCCTTTGAAGCAATTAAATGGTATTATTGGCCAGTGGAGTTGGAGAAGAGCTGGTGTGATGTGCAAGTGTTTGGGTAGGTGTAGGGTGAATCTTGCAGCTGTGTTCTTTAAGCCTCTCAGGGGGCCATGGCGCTGTTTGGGGATACCAGTGAGGAGAGCATTTGTTATCCAGCTACATATTTGCAGTTTTAACTCATGAATTAGATGCTGATTTGTACCTTTCGGACAAACCATCAATTGGTATGGTCCTGTTCTCTAGTTAGGGCGTGCCTTCATCTGCACATTTCAGCCATCCACAACCCCGTATTTCTTTTTTTTGTCAGGCCATTCAAGTAAGAAGCCTAGATTGTACATTGTTTTTATTTACTCAAATATACAGAAGACAAAAATACAGCAAATAATGTTAGGAATGTGGTTGTCGCAGTGGCATCAGCAAGAGTGTCTTGAGTGAGGAAAGGGACATGCAGCGCAAGAGACAGTTGAGAAGCAGAGGAGGGGGCAGGATTATCGCTACTAATGATGAATACATAAATAATCAATGTAATCATATACACCTTTGTCTGTGTCCCGAGGAAAGAGGAGCACACTACCATAACAATTGGCAATGAACTCGGATGGTGACAAATCCACTGCCGCACTGCCTATCAACTGGGGACTCTAGCAGCATGTATGTGCATTTGAAGGCACTCTGTGCATTGTACGGCCAGTACCACTGAGTGTTGTGATGTTGCTTACTTTGCAAGTGGAATGAGTCGTGACTCACAAAGCTTTGAATGCAATTTAGCAATTTGACTGTCTCTGAGACCTCTTGTCTTGAGGACTGCCTCTAATTCTGTCTTCCTTCTCAGGCTATGTTGATGTCCTAGCCAACGTGTCAGGGTCATTACTGTTCCTGTCTTCACCTGGAGAACCCAATGTTAAATGGGCAGAATGCAAGGAAGGCGTTTATCAAATATATACTTGCAGTTTATGGGCCCAAATACTTCAGTGAAAGGAAGGAGGCCCTCTTGTTTCAGTGTTCAAGGCCATGGAATATTGAAAAGACTACCAGAGCCCACTGAGGTGTGGCACGTGACTTTATTTGACATCATTCTAACCAAGCTAGACAAGCACTATGAGATTAAAGAAAATACGATTCTGGCTCACTACCATTTGGCCAGCAGGGAGCAGAGCTCAGGGGAATCAATTGAGGAATTAGTCGCAGATCTTCAAGGGGTTGGCCATGAAGTGCTAAACATGATAATTGATATGTAATATTTTGTTGATGAACAGAAATGTTTCTAGCAAGTTCAGGCTGTCAATAGTAGCATATTCAAGACCACCTGATGATTAAATGCATTAACAAGAAACAAGAACAACTCTGGTGGGAGAAAGACCCAACACTGGATAGGGCCATAAAAATAGCCAAGAATGTTGAACACAGACTGTTAAGGAGTTTCATGTAGGATACTTGCGGAAAAGCCCCCAAACCCGCATCTGAATATAACTCCGTAAACAAACTGGATGCACATGCGTTGAAACCAGTCAAGCTGGTGAGTGAGCGAAGAGGCAGAGGCAATAAGGAAGAAAACTGGTTGGAGTAGGAGAGGAGAACGTCAAAGCTGCCCCCCCCCCCCCCCCAGGACAGAAAAACAATGGGCACAGGCTTACAGGTAGGAGATGCTACCGATATTGTCAGCCTGAGCCACCTGGCCAATGATGGTGTTATAATACACATATTCTGTCAAGACTGTGGAAGAAAGGGACATCTGGCCAGGTGTTGTTGGAAATTGATTCCCTGGCGGGATGGTGCAAGAAGTTTTTGGATACGATATGAATGACAGTGGAAAGGAGAGAAGTGGTGGTGGTGGTGGTGTTGTTGGTCAGTGCTGTGTAAAGGGCAGGTGAAAAGCTCATGTAGATGGGTCAACAATGTTAGTGTCCATGTAAATTGATGATGGTGTGGACTAGCATGCTAATAAGCTTGCAGACATGGAAGGTGAGGTTCAAATGTTGCATGCTGGGTGAACCCAGGATAAGGGTCAACGTCTATGGAGATGTCCTGATAAATGTATAGGGGAATTTGAGGCAACATTCCGTTTCAAAGGCCGACAAGCCACAGGGAAGGTTTATGTGACCAAAGGACGAGGTGAATTAGTCTCTTGGGATGACCAAGAACAGTTAACCATCAGACTGGACCCCTTACATCCAGAACAAGTTTGGTGTGGTCAGGTGAAAAAACAAGAGAAAAGGAAGGCAACGGTGATGATGTGGCAACTTCGTGTCTAGAGGATTTAAAAAATGAAATGTGGTGCCTTAAGGGTTTCGTTCATCGACTAAGACTCTCTAAAGGCCTCTGCCCAATAGCAAACTGAGTGAGACCAGTACAATTGACTCTCAAGGGAGAGATGGAAGTGGACCTCAAGAGGATGGCGAAGGAAGGGATCATCAGAGCCTCAATATGGATCAGCTCAGTAGTTGTGGCGCAGAAGTCTAATGGAAATGGGAGACTTTGGATAGACTTGAGGAATTTGAAGAAGAATGTAGTGGCTGAAAAGTTCCCACTTACTAAAATCGACAAACTCTTGATGAATGTGTCGGGGGGTGGGCACAGGTATTTTCCCCTTTTAGACCTAAGGATCGCTTACCAACAAGTTGAATTACATGCAGACTATACAGTGTTCATAACTCAATTTGGACTGTATCGTTGCAAAAGGCTGCCTTTCGGCCTAGTGTCTGCAGCAAGTGTTTTTCAAAAGGTCCTGTACAGATTGGGGCGTGAGACTGGAGTGATGCTTTACCAGGATGATGTGCTGATTTTGCGGTCCAGTATGAAAACCCGACTATAGACTTTGTAGATTTCTAGAGCTACTGAGAGAAGCTGTCTTACTATCAGAAGTACACATTCAGGACGACGAGGAAGATTTATTTAGAACACTGAGTGTCTGCATGTGGGATACCGCCCAAGCATGACTCACTGGTAGCCATATGCGACATGCCTGCACTGAAAAATAAAATCCAACTAGCAGCTTTTCTGGGATTGGTAAAGTTTTATGGGAAATCGTCGGGAACGTGTCTGGAAAGAGCAACAATATGAGGGGGCGCTGTTTGGTCACAGGTGTGTGCGGAGGACTTTGGAAGAGTGAAACTAAATGTGGTGCCGGCACCATGGTTGTCCAATTTCAGGGTAGAGCGCCAAACAATATTGTATGCGGATGCTAGTGAATCTGGGATCAGGGCAGTTCTCGTGCAAGAAATGAGGGCCTATGTATATACAATTGAGTTTACCTCCAGAACACTCAAAAGCACTGAAAAAAGATGTACTGTGATTGAGAAGAAGGCCGTGGCGTGTGTGTGTGTGGGGAATGATGAAGTTCTGAACATGGCTCTGGGGGAGGACATTTGTGGTGAGGACTGACAATGGGCCGTTGGTTAGCATATTTAGCAAAGGTGGTTTAGAGGTTATATTCAGGAGGATTTTGAAATGGGTGAGCAGCTTGCAGGGTTTACAGATGACAGTGGACCATGTCCCTGGGAGAAATAATGTAGTGGCCAATGCACTGACAAGTGTATCGGTAGAAGGAAAGTATGGATACATTGGGGAGGTCGAGCGAAAAGTATTATGAAATTGTGGACATACTCTAAGTCCAACAGAGTGAGAGGAGAGAAGATTGGGACAGAGCATGCATACAGGATCAAGTCTACAAAAAAAAATAAGAGTTGGTGCTGACCAATTGGGTTAGGGAGGCAGTAGGTGCAGAATTTAAAGACTGTATGAAAGTCAAGGAAGAGTGTTAGCCAGTGATTGATACTTATGCAGGGGATGTTGCTTCGTGGATCCCGAAGACATGAGAAATGAAGTGTTACAATTGGGCAATTAAGGACATGTGGGTGTTGGTGGGATGACAATTTTGATCTGAGACGATTTTTGGTGGCCTGTATTGGATCGGATGGTAGAAACCAGAGTTAGGGAGTGTAATTGATGAGTGAGCAGCTATCCAAAGCTCCACACATGCACACCACCCATGGGAGTGTGTATGTGGTGGTGGAGATGGATATGTTGTTGAAGTGGCCAGAGGTGTGCATTGCGTGTGAACTTGTCTAGTAGTTTCGTAAGATTATTTTGGATGGTTTTCCCAAACTTCTTTCAGATATGGGCTGCAGTTGGTGTCTAAAGAATTTGAAGATATTTTTTGTGGGTGTATGGAGCAGAATGTGACCAATGCAGTGTACCATCCAAAGGTAACTGATGCGTGGAAAGGTTTAATTGTACTTTGATGGACACCATAAGAATTGCATGAGTACATGAGGAGATTGGACACGAGCGGTGATGGAAAGGATTTGCCAGTATAAATTGGTGTTGCATGCTATAACTGGAGAGACACCATTTGAAATATAAAGGGGGAACGAAACCCCAACAGTCAATTGTGTCTTGGATGGATGGTTGGATTCAAGCTAGACAAGGTTGAGAGTGTGAGAATCCAGATTCACGAGTGAGATGAAAGCCAAGGTGAGATGATCTCAAACGTGGGTGTAAGGAACTCCTAATGAAACCCAGAGATTTGGTGAAGATAAGACTATCTGCAGGAGTTAGGAAGGAGGAGTCGACATTTTCTGAGCTGATTGAAGTAGTGAAGGGCTTGGGTTCTTTCATTCTTGTAAGGAGAGAATTGTGTTGGTGAAGAGAGTGTAGGTGTTTATTAGCGCAGCAGGGGAGGAAGGGAGGTGTTGGGCATGTGTATATGTCGGAGACAGTGACGTCAGCCAGAGAGTCTTTAGAGTGCAGAAGGGAACATGCAGCGAAGGACGGTTGAGAAGCAGATGGCGAGGGCAGGAGCGTCACTGCTAAGGATGAATATGTAAATAAGGCATCAAGGTAATCCTATACACTTTTGACCGTATCTCTCACCCTAAGGACGGAGGTGCACACCACCATAACAAATAAAACTATATGCTTGAAATTGAAAAGAAAATGGTACCCAAGCACCAAAAGTGAATTTTATAGCTATTCTTTTCCTATGGCCAAATAAATTGCAGCCCGAGGCTTCAGTGTTTTAGGCAGCAGTGGAGCAGTTCACTGCAACATTGAGGTTTCTTTCTGTATGGTCTTAAATCTACAACACTTTAAATTAAAAAAGCTTTTGAATTGATGTTCTTTCATTGGACAGTCTGGTAAGTAACTTGAGTTGTAGTCAATAGAATGCACTACTGTTTGGCTATGCTTCCATGAAAAGAGACTTATGCCTATTCTTTATCTTTTTTTCTAAATTATATTTTAGTGACTGGAGAGTCTCCACCGAGCTTATCAAAGGAGCTGACCAACAGTTTGGCAGGGGTCGGAGATGTCAGTTTTGATTCAGATTCTCAATTTCCTTTGGATGAGCTTAAAATTGACCCTTTAACCTTGGATGGACTACACATGCTTAATGACCCAGACATGGTCCTCACGGACCCTGCCACAGAAGACACTTTCCGAATGGACCGGCTGTAGATCCATCACCATGAGCATGGGAATAAAAGTTGCTCCTTTGCCCAGCTGAACTGATTTATTTTCCAATTGATCAGTCAGGTCTGATCAGACAGTTGCAGAGAGCGAACACTTTGGTATTTACATGGAGTAAAAGCTTGTTGTTCAAAGCTTGCAGCGCTGCAAATTCACATTTGCATCATCCTGTCTTTTAGCTTGTTTCTCATGGAGTTGAATGAGGATTGATTCTGCATCAAGCATCCCTTCCCCACCAAAGCTCCATCATTATGTTCATATTTTTCATAAGGGAAAAGTTTCTCTTGTCAAAGAAACAAACGTTTAACACTTGTGAAATGCCATCCTGTGACAGTTGGGAAAGTTAACTGTTCAAATGCTACAGAAGTGGGACTTCTAAGCTTCAGAACCAAGAGAGCAATGTTTGGACACACATGGCAAAGCTTCAAAAAATGTGTCCTATCGAGCAGAGTGGAAAACACTTGTTGAAATGCCATTTTAATTTATTACACTTTTGGATGGACATGTTTATAATCTGTATTTGTTTTTGTGATTGCTTTTCCTGGTGATTCTTCCACATTGGCTGGATGCTAGCGATTGCAAACTTGAAATTTAGAGTGTTATCAAGTGCACAGCCATTTGTGGGATTTGTACACCTTCAGTTTTCAAAAGCTTTAACCCTTTCCTTTACAGCAAATTTTATATATTTTCAAGCAAAAACAACTTAATGTAACTTACTACATGGTGAAAATGAAGGCGCCTTTAGAAACATTTTTTAAGCAGCTGAAGCTCATCTTTGGACAAAGGAATTTGCACACCTCTTGGTGTTTGAGTGGAGGACATCTTAATAAAGGAACACAGACTGACCCAGTATAATGTGGATACATATATAGCTATTTGATATCATTGTCCATTAATCCCTTCAGACTTCTTTTGGACATGTTTTTTTCTTTTTAAATTATTAAGGGTTTACACTATTGAGGGATTGTACACACAGGCATTGTAAACAATCTTCTTTTCATGTTTTTTCCTCAAAAAGATTTCCTCTGCAGTAACTGGAAATATAAATGACTGCAGGCACAAACAATATTGCTCTAATTTATAAAAAACAGTTCTTTGGATACAGTGTTAAAGTTGAAAATATGATCTTGTGCAAAACCTTGATTTAACATTCTGTGGCGTTTGCTTCCCATTTCATCTCATCCAAAGAGATTTGTAACCGATTCCATACTTGTGTTTTATTTATATTGTTGCGGCCTCAAAAGAATTTAACTTAAATTGCGATAACTCTGCAATAGCAAATTATTTAACTTCTCACCTTGCCTCTTTAAAGTACAGTGGATTAAAGACCCATTGAATCACATCAGACAATTATTTAGGTAATTTGCAGAATTTAAATGGCATCGCTTGTTTTCTGTATGGGGTAACTGGACAAAACGTATTTCCTCCTTCATTTATCTGGTTGTGAAGTTATCCTAATCATTTTTACAGGACATTCCATTTCAAAGTAGCTGTATTTGAACAATCTGGGTAGTCCACTTTTAAATGACTTAGAATAATAACTTTACTTCTTCCCACGAGTAAAAAAAAAAAAAAACAGATGGTATATTTGAAGATGTTTGTTGTGTCCATATGCCAACAAAAGAAATGCATGTATTTGCATGAATTGTGCTGATTGAACCCATCAGAAAAAGTTGTCTGGCGTTACCCTGCTCATGCAAATTGTAAAAGTGTATATTCATTTGGTTACACTGTAACAATTGACAGTTTCCTTCTTTGAAGAAAACCTAGTAATTCTGTTTATCCAATTAGTATCTGATGTGCTAAACTTGGGAATTAACAGCACTTTCAAACATTTTGCAACTTCCCAAAAGGCATGAGACTTTATCCAAGAGATGTTATTGCAACTCTGTATTCAAAAGGTTTCATTGATACATGATCATTGATCTATTGCATTACAGCTGCTGTTTAACTTTATCCTGCATTCAAGCAATCTGAATATTATAAACATGTTTTTTAATGTGTCGTTCAGCTACATGAAAAGAAATCAAAATTGTAAGTCATACGATTTGCCTTCACAGTACTTTGGAGTAGTTAGTGTGGATTAAGTCAATAGTGTACAGTCACTATTTGTAATGTTCAACGGTTTACCAGTTCCCTCTAGTAATGAGTGACTTTGAGTTTGCGCCAATGTCTATTGACTTTTGTGTAGCATTGGCATTGGTATCCATTACAGTGCATTTGCAATGATCTGTTAATCGTTATAGTAGGGGTGACAAACTAAACTGGTTTACATTTTGTCCATGATGCCTGAAAGGTATTTTGGCAAAGCTGATTGGATTTTCAGATTGAAATTGTGCAGCAGTCTTTTCTGTCAATGTTAAAGGAAGCAGTTACAGTACTTTATTCTTTGGCTTAGGTAAAAGTAGTATGCACTGCTGCATTTAGATTTAGATACAAGACGGTCACAAACATCATCCCTCAGAGATGCTAAACCCCCGTCTCCCCAAATGGTTTATAGATTGCCATTAAAGTGCAGTAGTCTGTAAATGTTTCTCTGCGTATTTGCTAAAGGTTTGCATTTAGTTCCCCTGTACTCAGATGGATACCAAAAAATGTCTTTATACTATAAAGAACCATTCAATAACCCTCCCTGGAGCCTAGAATAGTAGCCACATGTCCAAAGTTGTATTTTTGTTTTTAGATGTTTTTAATTGGGAATGCCTTATTTGTCTCCTTTACTGCTCTAGAGTTTATCATGATAAGGATATTTGCTAATTACAAGATTTTCAGATGAAAGCCTATAATCTAGTCGATCCAGTGCCCTTTAATCTTTAATCTATATCATGCATTAGACAAATGTAGACCTAAACATATTACCTATTCTGGACAGGAAGGGATCCCAGACACAAAATAACTCTACATTGATTGACTATCTGTGTGTATAACATCTTTTAACACGTCACATATTTAAATGTTAACGTAATCCTTTTGGAATTAAGCATAACTTCAATATTCCGGTATATTTATAGTTTGTGTCTGATATAGTAGGTTCACACTAGTTTTGTTGCACAGTAACTTGATTACCTTGCAAGTTTCATGTGTTAACAAGTGTTTTTATGGGAAGCATACAAAATGCATTTTTGTGCCATTTGTTGACCTTGTTCCATGTGTCATCCTAAATACATTTTCCATAAACACTCTTAAGATCCATGTTTCTTTTGCCTTTTCCCCTATTGCCTGAATAAATGGGTCTGTAGTGTATTTTCATTCCAGGTTTGCCTTTTATTTTTTTTATTTTTTACATATCTGGTACTGTAAATCTATTCACGCTTATTTTATGTTTCTGACACTATCTTTTGTATATGACTTTTCGGCAAATTTTGGCTAGTAGCTCAGTGCACTCTTAATGCAGTGGTTTCCACATGGGCGTACTTACTCTAGTCATCAAGTCCACATTACATAAAAAAATCTCTTGTGCTTCATAGAATGAATTGGCTAATTGATCTTAACTTTAAAACACAACCTCCTCACCCTTTTTCATTATAATTGAAATCAATATGTACAAATCTTTAGTATTTAGTCAAGGTGTACTATTGTGCTAATGTTGCTAAAGATTGTATTTGTCATGGTCCACTAATTAGTTGATTTTAGCCATGTGACCTATGAAGAAAATGCATTCCTGTCACTGGTTACCAAATAATTATTTTACATTGAGATTATGGTCTTTGTAACCACATCAAAGCACCTTAAGGTTTATTCTGTCTCTCTTTTGAGCTCGAGAAGGTGGTACATTTCGACAGGGTTTTTAGTAACAGAAGTTCGAGGGGATTGGGTCCTCCGACGTATTCCATATCTGACAGTAATCACCACAGCTGTGCTGCATCAGAAAATCTTTCTGCGTCCTGCGTCGATGACATTGATGCGCCGTCCTCGAGGACCTCCTTCCGACGGGTGACGTCACTGGATGTTATAATTAGGACGCAACAACGCCCGTAGCCCCGTTTCGTTTTTTCTGCGAACGTGTTGGCATCAGAGATCTCGCTGCCCCTCGACTCTTTGGAGTGTCTGTTCTTTCGGTTCTTGGAACCTGTTAGTTTGTGAAGTATTATCGGGATGTCTTCCTCTTCTTCCACCCCGCGTCCGGGCTTCAAGAAGTGTGGGGACTGCGGGTCCAAGATGTCGGTGACAGACTCGCACAATGCCTGCCTCTGGTGCCTTGGGAAGGCCCACGACACGGATGATTGTGTCGACTGCCAGTCGCTTACGTCCAAGGCCTTGCAGGAACGTAAGAAGAAGTCGGTAAGGTGTCCAAGCCCCGGAAGGCGAGGTCCACTGGGCTTTTGACGGACGATTCGAGGGGTGACTCTCCGCATCGTAGTCGTAAGTCTAGGGGCTCTCGGTCCCGGAGTGGGTCCAGCCACTCCTCTGCCTCTTCGAGGCACTCCCGGAAGCGCTGTCATTGGTCGCCTTCCCCGTCCTCATCCGAGGACTCCGCCCGTCGGCGGGTTTCTTATCCCATCAAGCGTTCCTCTCCGGAGGAATGGGCTTCCTTCGGGAATAAAATGTTGCGGATTCTTGAATCGCAGGGCTCTGGTCCGTCCGCGCCTCCGAGAGGGGTCGGCCGTGACCTATTAGGGACACCGCTCGTACGCCTTCGGGCTTGGGTGGTCGGCACGATTCACGGGAGAGGTCCCGGTCAGACAAGGGGAATAGTTCTAGTCATGCCCGTTCCAGGTCCCGGTCCTCGATGCCTGTGGCGCCGAGGTCGACTGACTCTCTCGAGGCCCCGCCTCCGAGGAAGTCGTCAACGTCATCGACGCCTAGGCTATCGAGAGACACGCTCGTGGCTCTGGCCTCGAGGCCTGTGTCGAAGCCGTTGATGCTGTCGGCGCCACGCTCAATGCTGATTCCGTCGACGCCTTTCGAGGCTGTGGTGTCAGAGGTACCCCGTAGCACGGGGGAACCCCCTAGAAAGGCTCTGGCCAAGGCAAAACATGTCTTGCTCCCTTATTCAGTGCCCACTTTCCAGCCTATGGATTATATTTCCGAGGTGGAAGAGGGTTCTGAAGATGTGTTGGTTCCTGACACGGTACCAGATGCGATTCTTTCTGGTCATAGCCAGATTGAGGACCTGCGTCACTGCATGACGCCAGTGGTCTGGACACCTCTCCGGAGGTGGAGTTCTGTAAGCCTGAGCCTGGCACCCATGCCGAGTCATCGTACCGGCGCCTTATGTCGAGGGTCACGGACTACTTGGGGTGGTCGGCGCCCCCAGTTGATTTTGTGCAGGATGACCTGACGGATATCCTCGACCAAGGTCCACCCACTGACCTGGTACTGCCATTCCATATGGCTCTGCAAAGAAGGGTGGCAGCAGCTTGGACTGCTCCGGAGAGTCTCCCGGCAGTGGGCAAGTCTTTGCCGTGAAAATATCGCCCAGCCAGTAGTGACTCCTGCTACTTGACCACGCACCCCATTCCGGAGAGTTTGGTGGTGCAGGTGGCTATGGCCCCAGCTAAGCAGGTGTTGTATCCTACCATCCCTCCTGATAGGGACGACAAGCGTTTTGATGGCTGGGCGAAGAAAGTGTTTTCTTCAGGGGGTATGGCTCTTCAGGCGGCCAACTCTGTATGTGCCTTGTCACGTTTTACACACACTCTGTGGAACTGTATTTCCTTAGCGGCTGAACATATTCCGGAAGGGGACGAACGGGATGGTTTTCTTGCTATTATTCAGGATGGCAAGGATGCCATGTGTGAGTCCGTTCAGTCGGGTTTGGACATGGCAGACTGTGTCAGCCGGTCCATGGCGGCGAGCACCGTAATACGCAGGTTTGCGTGGTTGAGGAAGTCAGGGTTTGCTCCTGATGTGCAAGCCAGGCTCCTCAACATGCCCTTTGATGGTGAAAATCTTTTTGGCAGCAAGGCTGACGAGAGCCTTGAGAGGTTGCAGTCCTCCAAAGCTGCTGCAAAGTCATTGGGCGCTGCAGTCCGCCAACCTCCACCTTTTCGTCCTAGGGGACAGCAATGGAGGGGAGGTTTATTTGGTTATTACTCATCCTTTAGTAAAGCGAGAGGAGCTGCAAGTCAAAGGGGCAACCGTAGGCGTGCCAGAGGCGCAAAACAAGGTACTCGAGGGGCCAAGGCCACGCAAGCAGTTGCCTCTTTGCCCTGAGGCAATGCCGCAGCCGCTTCTGCTCAGTCATGAGGCCCATGCTTCACCGGTTGGGGGGAAGGCTGGCGCAGCATCTTGTAGAATGGCGTGCCATTACTTCAGATGTGTGGGTTCTGGAGCTCATAGCCCACGGCTACTGTCTTCCTTTCCGGCAGAGGCCTCACGACAATCCACCAGGGAATCTCTGAAGAGTCCGTGTCCGCTCCTTGCACAGGAAATTCAATCCCTGCTGGAGAAAGTCACCATAGAACTGATGCCTGTAGCAGAGAGGAACAAGGGTTGGTATTCCCCTTATTTTTTTAATTCGAAAAAAGACTGAGGATTGAGACCCATCATGGACTTGCGCGATTTGAACAAACTCCTCAGGAAGGACAAGTTCAAGATGGTTACTCTCTCTCAAGTCCTCCAGGCCCTTCAACTTCAGGACTGGTTGGTGTCTCTCGACCTCAAGGACGCTTATTTTCATGTGCCGATCCATCCCAAGCACAAGAAGTACCTGAGGTTCGCGGATGGCAACTCGCACTTTCAGTTTCGGGTCCTGCCGTTCGGATTGACCTCGGCCCGAGGGTTTTCACCAAGCTCATGGTGGTGGTGGCAGCGTATCTCAGGAAAGGGGCGATTCACCTCTACCCCTACCTGGACGATTGGTTGATCAGGGCGCACTCTCATGAGCAAGTCCTGGATCATCTGTCCGTCACCTGCCACTCCCTTCACAGGCTGGGCTGTCCCTCAACTTAAAGAAGTCCCACTTGACGCCAACTCAGTGGCTCCAGTACATCGGAGTAGTGCTCGACACGTCCCTGGGGCAGTGTTTTCCTCCCCAGGTGAGGGCTCACCACATTCAGCGGATGGTGCACAAGTTTCAACATGCCCAGAGTCTCCCAGCGTTTGAGTTCTTGAGGTTGCTCGGCCTCATGGCATCCTGCATTCTTCTGGAGCCAGAGGCCAGGTTGCGGATGAGATCTCTGCAATGGGCTCTCAAGCTCCAGTGGTCTCAATCCTCCGGCAGGATGTCGGACCCTGTTCAGGTGCTGCCCTCGGTCACCCAGCACCTTCTGTGGTGGGCCGACGAAGGCAATCTGATGATGGGGGCTCCATTTTGGCTACCCTGGCCGGAGGTGACGATCGTGACGGACGCATCCCTCACGGGATGAGGAGCTCATGCCAACGAGCTGACAGTCGGCGGTCGTTGGTCTCCGTTTGAGTCCAGACTCCATATCAATCTGTTGGAGCTGAGGGCCTTCAGGCTTTCCCTGAAGGCTTTTCTGCCGACTGTGCGAGGACAGAATGTCCTGATCCTGACAGACAACACTGTGGCCATGCACTACCTCAACAAAAAGGGGGAGGGGGGGGCAGGGTCACTTCTTCTGTGCAGGGAGGCGATGCAGCTCTGGTTCTGGGCCATCCAGCAGGAAACTTCGATCTCGGCAGTTTATCTGGCCAGAGACTAAAACGAGACGGCAGATGCTCTGCGCAGGCAGAGCACGATCTCACGAGTGGGAGCTGGCTCAGGAGATTCTCCTGGAGATCTTCGCCCTTTGGGGGACCCATCAAGTGGATCTCTTTGCCTCCAGTGTCAACCTGAAGTGCGAAAGGTTCTGCTCGTGGGAATTTCCTCCACGAGGAACCTTAGGGGCCGCGTTCGTGGTGGAGTAGTCCTTCCCACTGCTGTACGTGTTTCCTCCAGTCCCGTCATTCCACAAGTGCTGCAGAGGTTACGGAGGTTAGATTCCCAGATGATCCTCATTGCTCCGGCATGGGCCCGGAGGACGTGGTACCCAGACCTTCTAGACTTGTCCATCTGCCCTCCACGTCGTCTTCCCTACCGAGACGATCTGCTCTCACGGGACGGGGGTCAGGTTCTCCATCCAGAGGTCAGATCCCTCAACCTTCACGCTTGGCTTCTGAAAGGTTGAGGTATAAGGATTGGGACCTCCCTGAAGACTTGATGGAGGTGTTGCTTTCGGCCAGAAGGCCGGCAACAAAGTCCCTGTACCGTTGCCATTGGAGAAATTCTGCGACTGGTGCAGGGTTCAGAATGTGGATCCTGTTTCATGTGACGTTCCTGTCGTTCTGTCTTTTTTTTCTTTCTTTGGCCCACAAGGGCCTGCAAGTGGGTACCATTAAAGGTTACCTGGCGGCGCTGTCTATATTTAAGCGCTCGTCTGAGGAGTGTTCTTATTTTAAAATCCCTTTGATTTCTCAGTTTCTGAAAGGGCTCACTAATGTGTTCCCTCCGTCACCTTTCCAGGTGCCCGGTTGGGATTTGAACCTTGTTCTCAAGTTTCTAATGGATGCTCCCTTTGAGCCTTTGCATTCTTGTCCTTTGAGACTGTTAACCCTTAAAACTGTATTTTTAGTTGCAGTCACTTCCCCTTGCAGAGTGAGTGAGTTACAGGCACTTTCAGTTAAGCCACCCTTTCACTGTGTTTCATAAGGACAGGGTTGTCCTTAGAGTTCATCCTTCCTTTCTTCCGAAGGTGGTGTCGGAATTTTATTTAAACCAGAAGGTTATTCTTCCGGCATTTTATCCTCCTCCACATCCTGGGAAGGAATAGGAGAGACTCCATAGGCTGGATCCACGGGGAGCTTTAAGCTTCTACATTTCACGCATGTCCCGGGTCAGAGTGGACGATCAACTCTATTGGTTATGCTGGAAGGCGTTTGGGACAAGCTGTTACTAAGCAGACTTTGTCTCGATGGATTATCTTGACAATTTCTGAATGTTACCGCTTGCCGGGCAAGGACCCTACGGTAGGCTTACGGGCCCATTCTACCAGGGGTATGGCTGCCTCTACTGCCCTGCAGAGGGGTGTTCCTATTCGTAACATCTGTGATGCAGCCACCTGGGCTTCAGTCCATACTTTTGTACGTCACTACTCCCTCGGTTCTATCCGTGGGCAGGATCTGGCCTTTGGCAAGGCGGTCCTTTACTCTGCAATTTGATTGGGCATTCTAAATTTGTATATTCTAAATTCTTTTCCCACCTCCTTACGTTGGTACTGCTTTGGGAGTCTGTCATAGATATGGAATACGTCGGAGGACCCAATCCCCTCAAAGAACAAGTTACTCTCTTACCTGGTAACGTTCTTTAGCTGGGATGGTCCCAAGACATATTCCATATCGCTCCCTCCCTGCCTTCCCCGCTACAGAATTTTTTATGCGATTGCAGCTTATGTTTCCACAAGGCTTTCTGTGGTCAGACTGGCAGAAGATTGGTGCCACACGTTCTGGGGGGAAAAACTACAACTGAGGCTACGAGTGTCGTGCGTCCTACTTATAACATCCGGTGACGTCGGCCGTCGGAGGAGGTCCTCAAGGACGGCGCATCAACGTCATCGACGCAGGACGCAGACGCCAAAAGATTTTCCGAAGCAGCACAGCTGTGGTGATTACTGTCATAGATATGGAATACGTCATCGGACCATCCCATCGAAAGAACGTTACCAGGTAAGAGAGTAACTTGTTCATCTAATTGTCCATTGCGCCACTCTCCAGTGACCCTTCTACACCTATAATCAAATGCTGTGCCCTGCTCTAAGCATTTGGCCTTCTAACCCTGTGCTTCCCACCTAAATAGATGGATGTTGTAGATGCTAATTAGCATATCCATCTGGGCTTATTCTAGGCCTAACAGCCTTTTTCGGAATTGGTAATCAGTTTGGCACAATCAACCATTCCTTTTTCCTGATGTCTGTATTCTAAGGATAATTGTTCTTCTTATTTAATCCATGTCTCTCAATGCATATTTTTATATTTGTTTTTGGGGTTTTATATTGTGCAAAGCCAGCTAGAGAAGTAACTGATCGCGGTATTGGTTGTCGATAACTTATCAGGTAAGGAGGGGGGGTTAAAAGACGTGGCTTGGGATGTTACAGCCTTGGTGGATTGTGATGAGTGAATGCAAGGAGCACGAGTGGCCCCCTACATGTTGTTTGAAGTGTAATTGTCTGCTTAGAAAACTACGTCTTTAAGCTATAACTTGCAAAAGCAAATGTGTTGTCCCCCATGCATCATCACTTTTGATATAGACATTTTAAATTGAAAACTTTTATTCTTGTGTTGCAAGTTTCTGTCAGATATTTAGACTTGTGATTTCTTGATTTCAGTATGCATCATAATAGACAATGTTTTTGTTGGCCATACAGCATTATTCAATAGTTTCATTGTACACTGGAGATTTGAATTCCGTCATTCAGAATGTGTTAGAAAGACTTCAAACATCACATTGTTTATTGCTAAGTTACATACAACTACAAATTTGATGAGCCTGTAGACTGTTTTAATTGGCTAATGTAGCCACCATTGAGCTGTGTCTGGAGCCTGAAGTTTATGAATTTGAATCCTGGTATGTCCACTTGGCCTCTCCTTCCGAGGTCGATAAAATGAACATTGTTTCGGTTAACCGACCATTTGTTGCTATGGTGGTATGCATTGTTTTTTGCTAGAATAATTAGAATCCTGCCTTTAACATTCTGGGACTCCCAAAGATAGATACATACCTTTCGCACTGGGCACTATTTCTTCAGTTCTACCATGTGACATAACTGCTATAGTAGTTTGCTCTACTCACTACTGCTATTATTACAAAGAATAGCAACAGGACATTCTAATTGTTAACCACATATTGTTGAAATGTGTTTTGTTCGAGCACAGGCTATGATAATAGGACCATATTGTAAAATCCTCACCTCATTTAAGAGCTACATTATTTTCTTTGGTAGAAACTCCTTTAGTTAAATTTCAAATCTTAATTGATCATCCGTGGTCAAAGCAGGAGCACCTTTTTCTACCAAGCAACCTCCACTCAACTTTTAACCACTCTGTATACGTGTGTGTGCCCATTTAAAATATGGGTGGGCATTTGTAAGGCCTATTCCTTTCAAAGCAATGACAAAACTGACCAGAACACTTCCTTTAGCTCTTCAACTATAGGGGAGGTACTTTTTACTTTCCTCTGTTGGTCAGAGAATTGTTTACTACATGTTTCAAAAAGCCGTTAAGCTTTTTTTCTTGTTTTATTTTGTCTAACATCTGAAATACGTTACATCTTTGGAAATATTGGTCATTAATGTCTGGAGGTTACTTGCCTAGTTGCTGCCTTTGTAAACATTTCTGTGGAAGTTTTAAATTTGTTCCATACTTGAACGATTCATGCTTCGTGTTCCCCCCGCATACCAAAGTAAAAGGAATCTAAAACCATCCACCCTATTTGTGACTTGTGCTTGACTTACTTACTGTGAACATTCCTGACCAGCTGCAGATATCTTTTAATGCCACAATGGGTGATGTTTGGGAGCGGAACAGGTGCTACTATTAGTAGCACAAAATTAATAAGCATCAATCTTAACAGAGTATTTTGGCATCATTGACTTTTGCACATATACCAGGATCTAATTCTACAAGAATCCTTTACAGGCAACCCTGTTCTGGGTTGTTTCACTTAATTGTATAATGCCTGCAAAGAATACCCTTCCTCTTGTTGAGCTTGTGTGCCAGTGATAATGGATTCTGCATAGAAATGCTTGAATCCTGTTATTCCAACAATTGCTTCAGTTTGAGCGTTGCTGAATCTGAGGAGCAACTTGGTATCAATGAGAACAATTAAACATTGAAATGTTTTACATAAATGTGCAATGGAAAATACTGTGCCTCCTCATGGATGATTGCATAATAGTTTTATGGTAATTGGCCGTATGTGAAAGCAACTATGCTGTATATCCTACCAGGGCAACAACATAATTATGTTTGCTATGCATTAAAATACCTCTGAATAAAAAAGAAAGCAATTCCTGATTGATCTAATACAGACAGTTCTCTGAACATGTTGCATACAAGGCAGACTATTTTCGAAAATTCTATACTAATTTAGAAGAGTTCTTTAGAGAGCCACCACCAACCTCTCAATAGAGATCAGTAAGATTATAAAACTGCATCAAGACAACTCTTTATATCAAGGGTGTGGTCTCACCCAGCCAAGTAATTCCTGAACACGCAAATCAACCGTCTAACATGGACCCTGTTAATCGAACAGCCTTCAATAATAAAGTTCCATACTTGGGCCTACATTTTATTTTTTGTTTTGTTCATCCCAACTAGTATCCCATATAAAGTATCCTGTCAGTGGAAACAAAAAAGTACCAATGCTATGGCACTACTGTGCTGTTTGAAGAAATTGGTTTTGAGGTGTGTCAAGTTTTTCTTTTGTGTCATTTTGACCAAAGCACAAATTAATATGTAGAGTTGATTTGAAGATTAGCATAGCATTTCTGACTATTTCATGGTGCTCCGAAATGTGGACTTGTGGCTAGCACACTGAATTTGATTTGAGAATGACGGATGTCATAGCTTACTGACAAATACACTATGGTTTTAGTCAATCTGGATACTTTCTCTGCACTTGCACTACTGGGCTGTATATTAGAACACTGCGGGCTGTATATTAAAAGTGCTTGATGGTCAGCTTTTTCTTTGGTGGTTTGATGGTTCAAGCTTTGCAAAATAAAGCAAAACATAGAGCCATCCTCTGGCAATTGTTTTTTTGTTAAAGCTTTTAACTATCTTTAGGATAGTCATCTGCCAAAATTAGCACTGTGGTTGATCTCCAATACTGCCGCAACATTTTGTGTGCAGAGAAAGAGGTATGTGTGTGTGTGTGTGTGTGTGTGTGTATATATATATATATTTTTTTTTTCTTCTTTTTTTCTAGTGCAATTACACAGGGCTGTGAGTTGCACTCCCGGAAGCCTAGGTGTAATCACTCTATGCCGGAGTTGAGAAATTTAAAATATCAAGTCTTTAAACATAAAATTCTTTACAATCCCAAATTTGTTCCCCAGAGAGTCCGGCAGCATGACGTGTTTAGCTATGATCCTGTAGCTTGCTCGCAATATCCACCCACACTCAAGTGTCATTTACATATACACACAGGATAATGGAAAGTGAAAAGGGATTCCAAAATTCAAAAAACTTGTCAGCCATTTTTCCAGGGGTAATGGCTAGTAGACCAACGCTCCCCGTTCGTCAACTGTATGCAAGTCTGGTGGCATGTTCATGCATCTCAAACTCTATGCATAGCATGCCCAGTGCCATCTACTTGTGTGTACAGCATATGCTATAGTGGATAATTGTAAAACATCAGTGTTGCTTCGAACAGATAAAGTTCACAGTGCTTTCCGCTGTACCGATGGAAGGAAATCCTAAAGTTAATGGTTTAGGTTCTGCACACTTAAAAAAGTTACACATTGTGAAGTAGTCGAATTCTAAACATCCATATTGTGGGCCTAATGCGATCCTTAGAACCGCCCCATCTGTTCTGCATAAAGTATCTAGTGCTGTAAACATCTGAAACGAGAAATGAATCATGAACAATCTATATGGCAAATCAGTGAGTGTAACTCCGATGGATGGATGGATGGATGGATGGATGGATGGATGGAAGGAAATCCTAGCGGCAAACTTTGGCAGCATAAATGGTAATGGATAAAGTGCTCACTGCTGGGTAAATAAATATCAGTTCCAGCGTTGCAACTATATCTGCATATATAGCAATAGATGTGTGCAGTATTAAGCTTTTAAAAATGGCAATCCATCATGTTACTCTTATATAAAGTGCTGGGCTATCCATGATAAATGTCAATTACACATTATTCAACAACCATTCATTTCTCCATTGTATCAAGGTGAGGTAGAGATAAAGACATACTAATAAAAACCAATATTTGACCAAAAACACCGAAATAGGTAAAAATAAGTAAAATCTAAGAGACAAAAGAAGAGAGCAAAGAATTAAAAGATCGTCCAAAACCCAATCAAATTAGAAAGCTAAGAAAAAGAACCATGAATGCAATGCAATTTAATTAGTTGCCAACAATATTTTTCGGTGTTTCTGTTAACATAATGCGTGTGGGTATCCAAGAGGATACAGTTGGACACAAACTTCTATTTGTAAATATTCGGCTTATATGGGCATGGACACATCAATTACAAACATGCCAATTACATGTCCCAATTATTCTATGCCTAAAAAGGTATTTAGTTCATCAATATTGTGTCCTTTGGGATTTTTACTTTCAAAGTCTATGATGTATTGTCTCTTCTTGACAAAGTAAACATTCTTTGTCCCCTCCTCTGGGTCCTGTTTCAATCTTATGAATTCTATAAAACTGATGTCCCGGAGGGTTACTTCCATGGAGTTCAAAGAAATGTTTAGCCATTGGGTAGGCCGCATCGTTGTTGATAGCTGTTACGTGTTGTAAAATGTAACTTACATTTGGTACTCCCCACGTACCACTTATTACATGGGTATCTGAGAACGTAGATCACAAACTGACTCACACGTTATCTTGCTGTTAATCCTGATGCGATGACCTAATATGGGATAACTTTTACATCTTCTAGTACATTTGAAGAAACCTTCCCCACAATCCAATTTCTTAGCCACTTGCTGATATTGATGTTGTCGTCATGTTGCCTGAAGCTACTAACCAAAGTGTCTCTGAAAAAACAATTCTTCCGAAACTGATATCCGGATGTCCATTCAATGTGCTGCATAAATCTTTGTCAACCCTTAATCTTCCAATAGTTCTTGAGAATGTACCGGATAGATTTTGTATGCGTGCCAAAAGCTAAGTCTTGTAATGTCTTTATTGGTACTTTTGGTCTTATCTTCTGGGTGTCCTGATAGTAAGGTATGTCTATCCCATAATTGGCATTGATATAGGCATGTTTAATGATTCTCTTAGGATATCCTTCTTGTCGAAAGCCCATTGAAAGCAGTGACTTTACTTGTCTTATCGAATGCATCTAAGCTTGTGCAATTTCTACGCAGTCTAATAAACTCCCCCATGGAGCATGCTCCATATTAGGTTTTTATGATGGCCCCTGGTGGCATGGAGTGGGGTGTTGTTGCCTGTGGGTTTTCTATATAGTTCACACGTTAGTTGTTGGTTAGCTACCTTCACAGTCACATTTAAAAATAACTATGGAATCAGGACTCTGTGAATTTCAAATTGCATGTGTTATTTAGCAGTCTTACAAAGTCGACTCGTTTTTCTCACTTCCTTTCGAAATATCAAACAGGTTGTCACTGTAACGAAGCCACAGCACTATGTTGTCGTTGCTTCGTTATTTTCAGACCAAACCTCACATTTTTCCCAAAACACCATTGTTGGAGTGGGGTAAGAAGGGGCAAATGTAGTGCCCATTGCCATTCCTTGTACTTGTCTAAAAAATGTATTGCTATAAAGGAATTCATTGTTTTCGAGGCATAGGTCAATCGTACAAAGAACCATTTCGGTATGTCTAAGATAGTTAAGTGACCTAGTATTTTTAGGAAGTATTCACACGATTTTTTCTAAGAATTGTGCTGGATCGATGCATAAAGGGGTACCTCATCCATGGTTGCTAGGATGTAGTTCGATACCCAGGGAGGTCTATTTTGGAACGAAAATGTGTGGTGTCTCTGAGGTCGGATAGTAGTGGGGATGCAAAGGTGAAAAGTGCTTCATCCACATATTTGGACATGTTCTCCAAAAGTGAGTCAATTAGTTTAACAATGGGCCTACCTGGTGGCTCGTTCATACTTATATGGACCTTGGGGAGAAAATATATAGTGGGTATAGTGGAGTGTTTGGTGAAAAGGAACCTACAGCTGACCTCTAGAATGCCTTTGTTCTCCCATTCTTTTTCAAATATCTATACTTCTATTGCCAAACTTCTGATGGGGTAATGGTACTTACTCTTGCAATGTTTTCCCAATCGTCCTCCGACGTTGGGGTCTGTGTCGCCAACAGGTTTTCTTACCCACTCTCTGGTTGTTTTATGCAGTGGCCATGGTTCTTCGTACAACCTGAGCTGCACCGGGACCGTCTTCTGTTGAGCCGTCAGAAAGCAGCGCTCTTCAAACACAATATTCCACAGGTGCAATCTCTGCACTGTAACGCTACAAGGTGTTTCTATCCTTTTTCCAGTGCAATTAAACCGGGCTGTGAGTTGTACACATGGAAGCCTAGGTTCAATCACTCTGCGAGAGTCGAGAAATTAAAAATATCAAGTCTTTATTCTTCAAACATAAAATTATTTACAATCGCAAATTTGTTTGCCAGAGAGTCTGGCAGCATGACTCGTTTCTCTATGATCCCGTAGCTTGTTCACAAAATCCACCCACATGTGAGTGTCATTTAAATATACACCAAGGATAATTTAAAGTGAAGAGATTGCAAAATTCTAGAAACATGTCAGCCATTGTGCCATGGGTAAAGGATAGTACACTAATGCTCCCTTTTTGTCAGCTATATGCAAGTCTGCCGCCATATTCATCTGTCTCAAACTCTATGCATTGCGTGCCCAGTGCTGTCTACTTGTGTCTATGGCATATGCTATAGAGGATAATTGTATAACATCGATTTTCCTTTGTATAATATACTTTGTAGTGAAACCACACCTCCATAATAGTTATTGCATGATACTGTGCTATTTAAAAAAACTTTGATTCAAGACATTTATCTTGTTTTAACCAAGTTGTATGCATGTTGGTCTGTTAAGACATTGTGATTATTTGCACTGATGAGGCATTTTGTATGCTTGAAGTGTAACTGGCCCATAAAATTAAACAGAACTGTTTAAAAACGAACAAAACTGTCCCAAAATACATACCCTTATTTCTTGGCTATGAATGTGTTCTTTAATACTAGCAATATCTACTGTAAACTACTTTGTAGTAGACATATATTCTGTGTTGGATCTTTCACTTGATGAACCATTAGGACACACAGCTCTCCGAGAAGCTACAGCAATGTGTTGTACAGGTTAATGATGGTGCGAGCGGCTTATTTGGCGGAATGTTCAAAAACGTGGTTTTGTCCACGCAAATCCAAGTTTTCTGTTAAAGGGTGTGTGCAAGTGTGCTTTTGTGCTCACAAATGTAGGGAGACATAGCTTGATGGGGAACCTTCAAGGCTAGTTCTGCCTCTAGTTTGGTTTATAAAACAAACTATTTAATACACACTATGTTTTGTTCATCTCTTCAAATGTTTTAATGTGTTGGTTAGTGCCTGTGCAGCACCTTTTTAGTTTTGAATGGACAAAGGGAAATTAACCATTTGACAGTTGTTTCTAAATTCACGTTGTAATATTCCATTTCCTAATTAGTTTTAATTAACTTAGGGATAGTTACTGGTGTATACATATTTTATTAGCAGCTTACCTATCCGATAGCACAGCGAGTAGAGCGCTCGCTTTGGCATCTGTGCAGAGCCTGCAGACGTAGGTTCGGAACCCTGCCAGGGCCAAACTCAGCCTTTCACCCTTCCGAGGTCGATAAATGAGCACCATACACCGTGGGTAATAAGCAGCGCACAGATACCGGAGGGTTCACAGCGCTGTATAAAAGCAAATTATTATTACCTATCAAATATTGTATTTCCTTGCCAATTTTTTTAACCAGAAAATCGGTTTACTTCACTTGTTAGCTTTGAACTACAATGACATATTTTGCAAAAGGTTGTTTTTCAAAACATTAAACATAAAGGAAATAATTGGAGAGGCTGGAACAGGAATCTGATCCAACAGGTTTTGTCCAAATAAAGTTATCAGTAGCCTTGAAAATAATGGAGTGGCCATTCTAAAGCCCTATAAAAGATCTATCTTGAAATTATTTAACCACAAATAGATGTGGCCCTACTGCATTACAAATTAATTAGTATTCCTTGCTGTTAAATTCTGCAAATCATGTTGATGTTGAATTGTTATGCCACCCAGGCAGGCATGTATTACAGTTCTGTCATGTATTGTGCCATTTTGTACTACATTGGATATCTTAAATTGTTACATCAGGTTTATTCTTACAAATTATGTACAGTGGTTGAGGAACTGGTGTCCTCGATTCCTGCCTTTTCAGTAACTCTAAAAAGATATCAATCCATCTCAGAGCACAACTAGATTTCAAGGTTAGTTTATTGTGACATCAGTAGACTAATTCAGATTGGTTTGACCAGTTTCATGGTACAAGTGCCTTTTCAAGACCCTAAGAAATGAAAACGTTCTACTTTCCAAATGGACAAACATTCTCTGAACTTGGCATACATAGTGTCACATACCTACAACCAATTTAGTTTTAACATTTCATGTGTGTCATGCATGTACAATATATCCAGCAGATAACCAGCTACACCACCACCCTAATTTATTTCAGCGTCAAGGTAACCGCTTTATGATGCTTGTTAACATCACGTTATTTCCTTTTGATTCCAACCATCACAGGTACAACACTCCCGGAATCTCCCCACATACTTTGCCACACAGTGGCAAAATTAAAGATTGAATAAACCCCTATTCTCAATAAGCTCTCCAAGGGAGATCATCTTTTCTAAATGTGAACTTGACAAATCCTTCAATCCTTTATTGGGCCCACCAAAAGTAGGTTTTTGGTCTGCTGAAGCAAAACCCTAAATATGCCTCATCTCGGGATAGGACCGGGGCTGACCATGAGTGAGGCAGACGCACATCTTCTCGGCGATTATTGTCATGTGGTGAATGACTGTAGCTAGCCTATAACACTGGCATGTACAATAGAGATATGGTGGGGGTGGGGTTGCAAGGAAGGCCACTAGAAGACCCAAATACAACTCCTGTCCATAATTGCTCATGACTATATAAAACCCATACCAAGCCATTGGATGGCCAGAAATCTTATTCATTTACCCATACATCACTGATTTCCAGTGTAAATGATGTACCTTTTGTGGTGATTCGCTCACAAATACTTCAATACACCCACTTTCTGGAGACCATATTGAAAATACAATTATAAGGCGTATTCAAAAACCCTCACACAATATACCTATTGGGTACCTAGGCCTGATATTTCTTAGCCTGCACGATATTCACAGGCCATTGACCATTTATATCGCTTTCAAAACGTTGTGTATAAAGTCCAGGATTACTTGCCAATAAAGACTCCGACTTCATGTTCTTTATTTAAGCCAATCTACAGTGCTTCCATTGTACAGGTCCAGCATGCATCCAACTTTCTCAACATTAACATTCAATATACTATACTTTTGTGAAGAAACTTGCTTGAATCCACAATATCTGTCTCCCAAATCCATGACCTTATGCTTCTCCAGCAAATTTACAAACCGTGCTTCTAATGTAAAACTTTCTACACCTACAAAAAAAAAATACAATAAATGACAAATTTGCATTGGTGATTTTAGACGATTCATTTGCAACTTACTGACTGCATCCCTAGAAGGGACCACATATCGGCCGCTAGGAAACGGGCCCACTGGCTACCCATCAAAGAGTGCATCCTCTTTAAAACCTTGACCCTAACCCACAAATGTGTCAATCGCTCGGCCCCTCTCTACTTTGCACAAAGAATACACAGAACTGCATCCTGCAGACCAACAAGAACACCATATACCAACATGTACCTAAAATCAAACGAGCCAGAGGCGCAAGCTTCTTTTTCTTAGCAGCCCTGCTTGGAATGCACTGCCACCGCCCATAAGAGCAAAACCCTCACACATTGCATTCCGCTTAGCCATCAAGACAACTCTATTAACCTAATCCTAGACTATTGGGATACAATAATGCTATATGTATGTAATGTTTCTGCACATGTCGGACACCAGCCTCATGTAACTAAGTTAATTACCTGTAACAGCGCCTCAATGCCCTTGGGCTGTATGCGCGCTTTATACATTTTAAAATAAATAACATAAATAAATCAAATATATGGATGTTGCACACTTACCTCATTCATAAAACTGAGAAATCACCAATCTTTTGATCTGCACCGGATTGAACAAATTCAAAATTCAAAGTTTTTTGGTCTTGTACACATTTGAACCATTTGTTCCTCATTGATCATTGTTACAGTTCCTTATCATTCAATGTCCTTTATTTCTAAGTCTCCAATCATTTTGCTTAATAACCTCTTACCATAAATCATTCTTTTTGTGATTATCATTCAAAGTCAGAAACTGTCAATCGGTACGATTTTTTTTTTCTCTTCTCATAAACCCACCATGGGGTGTGGGGTGGTATTGTTAATCTGAGCACTGGGCTGAGCACTCTGCATGCTATTTTGATTTTATGGCAGTCTTGTTTTCTGTGAAAACTAGTTCCCAAAGAGCTGTTGCACACAAATGAGGACATCAAGGTGTTTGACAATGCCAATCTTATATTGTGAATATTCTTATCCAATCGCCAACAAACTGTTTCAAATTCACTGATGTCATCCCAAATGATGACACTCATCAATAAATCTTTTCCACAAAATTACCTTATCAATGTTAACTCTTATGAATAAACATTTGCTTGTCTCAGAACCCATAACTAAATTGGCATAGGAGCAAGCATAGTTTGTCGTCACATTGTGTATAGGCGCTATATAAATATTCAATTCAATAGCCGTACCTTTTAACTTGATCAAACTATTTGTAGTCTAAAAGAGAAATGCTAGATCTTGCATTTCAAGAAGCATTTTACTGTTGGTGAGGGTTTTTATTCCTGTATAATACACTTAATATAATTTAAATTCAACCCAGACATCCTTTCAGCAAAAACAAATGGTCATTTGATTATTGGTATTCTCTGAAAACCTTGAAACATTCAGCATAATGTGCATGTTTTGAATTTGTATGCATAGTAAATCACTTGGAATATATATATGGTCACTTTAAGGCCACTAGATATCTTATAGTTGGTGTTGCTGGAAAACCTGTGTGTGAGGGACATGACAGGTACATAATGGACACACATGTGCTTAGGCTGAAACCTCTCATTTTATTGTGAATCTCCAACAAGGTAAAACGAGTCCTTTACTTGGCGATCCACTGCAAGTGCATCCCCTCCAACTGACCAACCTGAAACCTACAAGCAGGACAAGGTTCCAGATTCCAATGAGTAACACAAACCACCATGTACCTCTGGAGAGGGAACTCTTTACAGTACAACCGTGTAACACTTGGAAAGGAACGATTTACAGATACTGAATATACAGTTGGATGGATTGCATTAATGCACACCACTACCAGGTAATTGAGCACGCCTAACACCTGTACTGGGTCAATGTGAAAAATCTTGTATGATTGCTTATTTTGTCCATTCAACGCTCAGTTCTAGTAATAATGGGGCGAACTATAGAACAGTTTCATACATATTGAAAACTATCATAGGATAATAAGAAATTAGTCAGTCATATAATCAAAAAAGTAAACATGTTTGCTGCACAGAAACAAATGTTAGCTGAATGACTTACAGGTATCGTTTAACTCCCTGAACTTGAAATAATGGAGGCACGTGGTGCAAAATGTGGGGACTGTGGTAAGAAATATCTACTGAAAGGTATATAGGTTTGAAAGTGGGTGAGGCCCCTTGTACTTGGGTCTTTATTTGTGAATTTCCTTGACATGTGCGTTGAGAGCCACTCAACTCTTAAAATCTATGTAGAGTATAAACTGCTTTCATCAGAACGGTTTTAAATATTATGATGGAACCAACTTAAAAGAATAATTTTGTCTTCCAAATTAAGCCACTGAAGGTAGGTCAAAATCTGGAAATATCAGGGCTTCCTGTTCCTCATATGACCTGCAGCATGTTAATCTAAAGATATCCTCTTGAAGAAGCTACATCCAGGAACTTGAGGAAAGCTTTTTCTTGATAGATGCATTTAGGTCACTTTACCTAGGAATAAACTCCAAATGTAATTGATGCGTTCTCTGGATGCACTTTTGGCTTCTAATTGCATGACAGAAATGAATCTATATTGTGCGTCGCACTCACCAGTGACCCGAACCGTGGGGTTCAATGATGAGTACTGTTCGAGACAGTTTTGATTTTAAGGTCCTGTACAGATCTGCTGTCGGCACAAAAGTTCTCATTGTGACACGTGTGTAATTAAATTATATGTATATAAATACATATATACATACACACAGTGAGGGTTTTTGCCATCCTAACCTAAATCTCCTGAATGCCTTTGGGGGATGGAACCTACTGAGCTATTTAAAGTCTACAATTTGGGACTGTTTACTATAGGGCGTGGCATTTCCAATGTAGAAATTCCTTTACTTCTGCATGTACACACAGATAATATCCTGCGTTTGTCACATTTAAACACTATTGCAATATGAATGTTTCTTGGTTTTCCTTTTTCCCCACTATCAACCAAATGTGTTCAGTAATTAGATTACTATGAATTAATTTATGGTGTGCTTCACTGGAAAGAAAATAATGTAATTGTAACTATATTTGCATAAATAATTTGGTATCTTTAAAGAATCATAATACATTGTTTTTGAAACATTATACAAATTCAAAAACTGATAGTCCTTACTGGTATATTATAAATATTGTTTCCTGTGCAAATAAAATTAGTAGTGAAATGAGTTTTGAATAGGAGTAGAACTCATGAACCATTCTGATTGGAAAGAAAAAAAAACTTCTCATCCACAATTTATCAAATTGTATGCATTTTAAATGCACATGTTGCTAGTTCTATTCCTAACAATGGTCCACTTAGAAGTTAAGCTGCATGTTAGTGTAATTTTAAAATGGTTTAACCATGTCCTATTAATAGTTCCTGCAAAACATAGCTTGACCAGAGTTGACAAAAATGTTCTCGCAATTACGGCAGCAGTATGCAGTTTACCATGGGGAGCAAGGTTTAGTGATTTTCATTTTCTTAAATTTAGGTGGCATTTTAGTTTCAGATGACCTGCTAGATGCTTTTACTATAATTTCATATTCAAAATATTAAGGTTGGTACATATCGGACTAAATGTTCAGCTATCAGTTTCTTTGAAATTGTGTTACAAATAGATGTTTTACTCGGTATGCATATGTCGAACACACTGTCCATTTCAATGTTGCCTTTTTTTTACAATTAAACGCAAATTAATTATTCACAGAAACAGACATGTTTTTGTTTTTTTGTGTGTATAAATATGTCCAGGAAATGAAAGCTAGTTACCACCACTTGCAGATATACATTTCAAAACTGCAGGAAATGTTTAACATGCCTTATCCCACTACCAAATGCAGTTTCATTTTCGGGGGTTTCCATTAAACTGATGGATATTGGGGGTGGGGGGATTTAATCAATCTTTATACAAATCATAAAGTGGACTGTGAAAATATGGGGTGTTGCCTAAATCAGTTTTATTTTTTGTACAATTGAAGATTTATTTTTTACTTTTATGTCCTGGTGTCTGTAATGATACCTTCAGTAATGGATATTAAATATTTCAGTTTTCAAATAGCTTATTTATTAGTATTGCCCAAGAAAATGACTGTTTCATTAGCCAATAATTGGCACAAGTGATGGCAAGTACAATACTGTAATGTACCTCTGTACAGTACTGTGATTTAACAGATGAATTCATACTTTTGCTATACATCAGTGTGTGTGTGTGTGTATATATGGGATGTGAAGTTCAGGATTTGCAATGTATATAGTAATTTTTGCATTTCCTCTGAAAAGGTTTGGCACACAGTGTTGTATGCTGAATGCATGACATGCAGCATGCTTTGCGACTGAAGGTAGCATTGGGGGATTTTCCTATCAGTTATGCATGTTTGCAATTGGCCACAGTACTTGATTGTACAAAATCATTTCTGTATTGCGAAAACACTTTTGCTATGTGAGAGGTAACTATTTTTCAAGAATAGTGCTAAAACGTCTGTAAGATGTAGTTCTTTCCTAGAGTCAATGCTTTATCTAAAAGTCAAAGTAATTAAATTAATCCATGATTAAGTTCAAAATACGTCCTATGTGCAGTAGGAGCCCAAACCGTATATGCAACATAATGAACAGAACCAATTCTTTTTTAAACAAGCTATATTTCTATAGAAACGTAATTGATTAATTGTGTCCACTTCTACCAGCATGGTACTTATTTTCCACACTACACTGAAACCTAAATATCTAATGAATGACATACTGTACATGTAAAATGTGATGCAAGAATTATTGTTTTCAGTTTGGCCTGAGCCCCAGTCACTGTGACATTGATGCGAAAGAGCAAAAAAGGATTTATTACATGTACATTTTTATTTTTTTATTTTTAAAAAAGGAAGAAAAGAAAAAAATTGTGTAGTGTTGCTGTCCTTTGTATTTCGGTTTCATATTTATATAATTTAGTGTAGGCATGGATTGCATGTTTTTTATGTGGGTACAATGACATTGTGTATTATAAATCATTTTTACCTTTCTAAAAAAAATCATGTGAAATTTGTATATTGCAAAACAATTAAGTATTCTATGTGTATTTATTTGAGTTATTTTCATTTCAAAGAGGACTTGGGAGGGTTAGGTTGTTGGTGCTGACTGTGGTGTACGCTGGCTTATATGTAGGTTTATCAGACTTTCCCTTTAATAAAGGAAATAAGGGGTTTAAATATGTTGACTGTTTTATTCAGTTAAAAGGCTTTTGCTGAATGCAGTTACCGGCAGCTGAATAAACAAATCGTTTTTCCGGAACAAATGTACCAGTTAAATGAAAAATGCAGAAGGTCGATGGGCGATAGCAGCAATGGCATAAATAGAACTGAGTTGTCCAGTAGCTTTTCATATTTAGAATGTGTACTTTTGAATAATTTGGTTTAGATTATTTGAAATGACAACTGCTGAACAGTGAGGGTGTGGGGCTAAACCAGGATAATTGGCAAATGGTAATACTGGGTTTGTTGATAGTATTTATATCTGAATATTCACTTCTAGCCCATTAAGAAATGGCTCTCAAGATTAAATAATCTTGACTTAAAAAATGGAGAGTGGTTGTCTTGACCCACTTCAGACACAATGCTTTGTTAATTTGTCAAATTGTCCCACATTCAACTATAGACGTTTATGAAGAAACATTTTTTATCTCCTGTAGGAGTGGGAAAAATCAGGTGGAGAGAGGTTCAGTAAATTACATGTATGCCCGACATTCCTACTGCCCCAATGGTAGCATATGACAATTGCATACTAAAAATGTGATGAGAAAAAAACATATTATACAAAGCCTGATTGGTTGGTCAGGCATAATAGTTCTTTTGGTTGAAAAAACGCAAAATTAACAATGCAGGAGACTGTCACTAGTGTGTTGATATTTCATTGTTTTCCGAGGAATGGACTTCTCCTGATCCTATATATCATAAAGGTCATCCAATCGAAATAGTGGCTTCACTTTAGAATAAGAAATGGGGTTACCACACCTGTTTCACCACTTACACCCAATGGATACAAATTTTAAAACTGATGTTTGATTTTAAAGGCATGATGCTTGCCACCACCAGAGTTAGTGTTGATTTTAAATTGTCACCTTCTGAAATAAACTGCTTGTGATTCCGGACAATTTTGTCTGCTCAGTGCACAGGAGGCAATTTGGCTAATCCAAAGACAGTGTGCAGCCTGAGAGGTATCATCTTTATATGAAGTTAAATTCCCAAACTTAATGACATAATTTGAGTGACTTTTGCTGTACAATTACCCAGTACTCCTGAAAACAGATGGAATTAATTGTCCTAATAGAACACCTGTTACTATTCTGGCCATTTACATCTTTTGTAACTTCACATGCCATCTTTCTTGCGCTTGTGTATTAACACCAACTTTAAATCACTGGGGTGTATCCCAATGTGGCTTGTGATTTGATATGCAGGAGCTATTAGTTATATTGACCACTTTTAAAATACTACTCAATCGCTTGCATAATAAAAACCATTTCGTCATACTTTTCCCTTTACTGACATATTCTGGTTGCACCCTGAGTAGTATTCTATTTAGTTTGTGAAACCTTTATTTTGTTATTATTTTGGTGTATTGTAGCAATCAAGGTGGTTTGTGGCACTGTTAAATGCCATTACTTTAACCCCTTAACTGCCAATGGTTTTCCCTCCCAGTTTTCCCTCCCCTTTTCTGGTGATTTTGATATGTTGCCATTCAGTCCCTTGTAACCTTTTTGTTACATGTGATATCTCAGAAAGATTTTGCCCCTTGTCTTCCCACATGTAGGCGGTCATAAAGCCCCCAAGGAATCCTAGTTTGCTGTATTGGGGTGAGAGAAAATAACCAAAAAGAGAGCCAATTTTGTGTTTTTTCAGAAAATGCCAATAAAATGATGTACAAAGAAGCCTGTATTTTTTTTCTTTGTAAGAGCTAGGAACAAATGGTTTGCTGTTCTAAATTCACCATTTTCGAGGCTTTCAAGAACAGGTTGAGTGGAAACCAAAAAACCTATTTTTATATGGTTACCATCAGTTTTGTGCGAGGTAGGAGATTTTACCATTTTTGTTCCCCCCATTAGGGCATGCGTGGACGGAATGGAAGAAGAGTGTAGGAGAGCCTAATGGGAAGATAGAAAGGCATACATTTCTGAAAAGTAGATACATTTCAAAGTTTAGGAAGGGGTCATTTGCGCATGTCAGGCAACAACTATGTAGGTAAAATTCCCATAGTTTGGGGATAAATTGGAAAAATGACAGAAAAAAGTTATGTGCTGGACATGGTTGGACCTGTAAGGTGACGGCTTCTGTGAATATGGAGAACAGCAATGCACCACTACATTCCCCCGACTCAACTAGTTAGGAAATCACACATTTTTCGTAATGTTTAACAAAACCAGCATTATCACAAGCCAAAAACAAAGCCACTGTACACAGGATTCTTATGCTGACGGCCTTAACAGACATATTTAGCATGTGTAAATAAGGTAAACAAATGTGGTGAGGAATGGCAAGCATACATTTTCTGAAAGAGCACACGCAGATCTTTTGAAGGGTAGGTGACTTGTGCAGGTTACAAAAGCGTACAGTGCCTAAATCGGCGACAAAATGTAGGTTGCATTTGGGAAATGAAAGGGTTGTGTAACAAAGTGCAGTAGCAAATGTATGAAAAGGTTATGAAACTCAAGAGAAAACCACAAATGTCCTATCGTCCCACAGGTGTCCTGATGGGTACGTCACATGTGGGGGTGCACCTACCTGGGCGCAAAGGGAGAAGGTCAAACCACTGGTACATCAAATGCCCTGGGGAAGGCTGTATTTGGCTTTGTGGATAACCCACAGATTTGGGTTTGGGGTGTTGCAGCCACCAAGGAAAACAGTGAACCCCATGCATTTCTGAAAAGAAGACAACCGTGGGAGCACACAGAGGTCTGACTTGCTCGAATCGCCGTAGAATGTATTACCCACAAGCCCCAGCAAATTCCGAAATGTATGGGAAAAGAAATATAATTTTCAGATATTTCTCGCCTGGAAACCACTGAAACATTTTGCCAACAACGCATGTCCTACCTTCCTGCGTTCCCACAGGTATCGCGACGTGAAATGTACCTCACATGTGTGGGTGCACCTTCCTGTCGCAGCCACCTAGGAAAACGGGGAACACCATGCATTTATGAAAAGATGGCACCCGTGGGAATCCACAGAGGTCTGATTAGCGCAAGTCGCCCTAGAATGTATTACCCACAAGCCCCGGCAAAGTCTGAAATGTAGGGACAAAAAATAAAATGTTCAGAAAGACCTCCATGACGGTTAGGGGTGATGTCCCCGGCCTTGGGCATTCATTTCCCATGTGGATCTACCGTCCCCAAGAACAGCGGTAGTCCCACGGAGCCCCGGCAAGGCTTGTGTCCGTTCCTGGGGGAAGAAGTTATAACGCAGACCAGCCTGAGCTCCAGGATGGTGGGGGGTGATGTCCCTGGCCTTGGGTGGCTGTCTCCCATGTGGGTTGACTGTGTCCGGTGGTTCCAAGAAGCACCGGCAGGGTCTCGGGGCTTTCCCAGATGGAAAATCTGTAACAGCCCAGCCAGAGTTGCAGCCTGGGCGTGCAGACGGTCGACCCACATGGGAGACATGTGCCCAAGGCCAGAGACATCACCCCTGATCGTCTGGAATTCTGTGAAGTCCCTGACCTTGGGCATTCGTTTCCCATGTGGTTCTACCGTCCCCAAACACAGTGGCAGTCCCAGGGAGACCCCCGGCAGGGTCTCAGTCCTTTCCCAGAGGGAGAAGTTCTAACACTGGCCAGCCAGACGTGCAGCCTGTGCTTGCGGACGGTCAACCCACATGGGAGACAACCGCTCCCAATGAAACACCAATGTTCTACTGGCGTGGGGGGGGGGGGCAATTTGTGGCCTGACCCCGCAAATTGTGTCCCAGCCCTCCAGAAAACCTCCCCAGACTGCCCCCACACCAACAATCCAGCCCCGTCCCACTCGCCCCACTGACAATGGGGCCCTAATCGTAGGATAATACAAAAAACGACTTGCAGGTCCTCACATAAAGAAAAAACTTGTAAACAAAACCAAAAACATTAATTATCTATGGTCAGCCCAGAAAAAACAAATCATAACTATCCTGTTCTGATCACTGCCCTACCACCCCTTCTCCCCCTGCCCTTTCAAGCCAACCCTGGTGGTCTAGTGACCCTTACACACCAGTAAAAACACATTTGTCCCTTCCTAGGGGCAGATTACAGTGCCAATCTGCCCCCATGGAGGTCTAAATTACATGACCCATCCATTTGGGATGGGCGGAGAGGCCTTCTCCCCACCTTTTATAAAAAAAAAAAAAATCCCATGTGGTCTAGACACCCCCCACGGCCCAGTAAATACACATGTGCCCCTTCCTGGGCTATATTGCCAGATTGCACTAGCAATCTGCTACATGAGAGGACCCTCCCATCCATTTTGGGTGGGAGGGAAGGGCCACCCCCCTTTCCATTGCAAAGTTCCCTGGTGATGTAGTGTGCCCCCCACAACAACCCCACCAAAACAAAGCTTTTATTTTGCCCCTTCCCTAGGGGCAGCTGGGCACATTACTGCCCCATGCTTTAGCGGCCGGCGGAGAGGGCTGCTTACTAAGTAAACGGCCCCCTCACCTCCTGCACTTCAAAAACAGATCCCTGGTGGTTTAGTGGCATTGCTGGGCGCAGATCGAGCAAAACATTCATGAGAGCAGTTTCAGTGGAGTGGCAGGAGCAGAAACCAGCTAGGGTTCGGGGATCACAAAGGTGCAAGTCAGTAAGGTGATCGAGTACAACTCTTAACACCACCTTGTAGTGAGGAAGAAGTGACACAGGTCGAAGGTTGGTTGGCTGGCTGGTTTGGATCAGCACCTTGCTTTTTCAGGAGATGGTTGACCATGACCGTTTTGAAAGTAGAGGGAAAGCATGTGGAGTGGAAGGACAGGCTGAAGAGATTAGTATATGATGGAGCACAGGAGGGGTGAGACGTCATGGTAGTGCAAGGAACTCCTCAGTGTTGGTATGGCTGAATTGTGCAAGATGGAAGAGTAGATGCAGAAAGGAGGAGGAGGAGGGTAAGGAGATTCCCTGATTTTCAAGATTGTGGTAGCAAACTATTCAGCAAGGTCACTAGCTGAAAGAGTACAGTTAATAGTTGTGGGTATAGGAGGAGTGTTTACGGTGGATTGGTGTCGGCGAGGATGGTTGGATTGCGTGTCAGTGAGGGAAGGGTAGAAATCCCTTTTAGCAATATCAAGATAAGACTTGAGTCTCAAAAGCAAAGAGGTATATTTGCAGGTCCTCATGAGTGGGAGTACCTCTATCTGCACAGGAGTCGCCGCATTTCAGTGCAGGGATCGCCTATGAATGGGGAGACTCAAGGTTGAGGGATTTAGGGGTTAACGTAAGCAGTGAGAAGTCATCGTGATGAAGTAGGGACTGGACTGCAAGGTAAAGAAGGCAGTTTCAGTGGCGGAGGGATCTAAAGAGGCGGAGGAGGGTGGGAGTTGAAGGTCAGAAGAAGGGAGGAATAGGAGAGGGTTTACATTTCTCTTGAAAATTAGTGGTGGTGGGGATGAAAGGTTAGAGGGAGGAAAGATAATGGTTTTGGATTCAATGGAGTGGTCTGAAAGAGATGGCATGATAGTGTGAGTTGCTGAGAGAGAATTGGAGATGAACAGGAGTTCAAGAGAGTGCGTGCAGAGTGGATAACGTGTTAATTGAGAAAAGATTGAAGGTTGGAGTTTTGCGTAGTGTTAGAAGGAATGTCAGTTACGGAAGTGGATGAGGGGGTGTGGCGGAGAGAGACAGAAACGAGGAGCTGCTACAGTTCGAAGAATGGTCCTGTGGGGCCAGGAGAGCGATGGAAATGAGTAGGGTGAGGAAGAGCAGTAGATTGGTGTGTAAATTCGAAGGACGGGATGTAGCATTGGGAGGTGAGATGTTAAGTGGGGAAGAAAATAGATCTTTGGCACCACCGCCTTAGCACGTCAAAGGAGGAGAGTGAGAGAAGGAAAGTTTGGGGTCGTGAAGGGTTGCCAGGGTAGCAGTGTTAGAGGGAGAGATCTTGGTTTCAGTGAAAGCAAGGAAATCAAGGGAAGGAGAGCTAAAGTGAAGGTAGTCCATGATGAAGGAAGTCTTTTTGTAAACAGACTGTGTTCCAGAGTGCAATGTTCAGTTGATGCAGCAGCGAGAAGTATAGGAGTTTAGTTTCCGAGTAGGATTGGTGGGGTGGGAAGCTGATGGGAGTGGAACAGTCTGTTAGCTGGTGTTAGAAGACGCAGGTGGTATGGAGATGTAGTGAAAGTGAAGAGTTGTGAGTTTTGTGGTAGAGTTGGGAAAAGTGGTGGATTTAGTGTGATTGGAGAGAGCATAGGGAGCGGATAGCAGCATGAAGAGGGAATGCATTTTAGTTCAGTAGTAGTCTGCCACAGCTGACAATTTACTAGGTAGATTTTAGGTATTTCCACGTGGAGCAGGAGAGGTGGTATAAAGGCTTGCCGGTAAAGAAGCTGGAGATTGCCATTAGCTGTTCCCACTTTGCTTGGGTCACTCCAGGCTAAGCTGCCCCAGGAGCAATAAAGTAGGAGAGGTAGCAAGGAGTGTCCAGTGGTGGGAGGGTCTTGACTGCAGACTTCAGGTCTGAAGCTGAGCTTGATGTTGCCCTCAACCCAGTTGAAGCCCCTTCTAAGCATGGAAAAGCCATATAAAGATGCCGATTCTGGGGTCAGAGGTCACATGGTCAGCCTGTAGATGGTCACTGGATGCTTATTGTAGGTCCCCTGACTTCTGCAGAGAGCTGGAAGGAGTGCCTCTGGTGGTAGTGTGCTGAGCTCAATGTTGCTCTCAGCCCAGTTGAAGTGCCATTTTGAATGGATTGTGTCCTCCCATGTATTCTTTGCTATTTCCTAATATCCAGCTTGCTGTTTCGGAAAAATATTTTCCCAGTAGAGGGTGCTGTTCGTCGAAGACTGGTCAAGTCGATGTCCCTTGGTGGCCTCTGTCCTGACGTTGATGTCATCACTGGTATAAGTAGCGTGCGCAGCGCCCGTTGCTCTGTTCTGTTTTTCCACGCTTCACAGCTTCAGTAATGTAACTCTTAGTTCCGTGATTCTTCGAATTTCTTTGAGTTTCTTGACAAAATTCTTCAAGTTTTTGAATGGCTTCATCATCGGCTCCGTCGACTCCTCGGTCCGGCTTTAGAAAATGCTGCGACTGTGGTGCTAAAATGTCCATGACGGACCTTCACACGATCTGCCTGTGGTGTCTAGGGCAGAACACCTGTGTTGGGAGTGCGATGAATGCATGTCGATGACGGGCAAAGCCTTGAGGGAATGAAGAGGGAAGTTGGAGAGAGGTAGGCCTCGAAAAATCTGTTACCCTGTCCTCTCCCCGTCATAAAAAAATACTCTCTCCTGTTCCCGGTTGCGAAGTGGGTTGCATCTAAAAACACAGTACCCCAGCCCAAGGGGAGGCATTCAGAATGAGTATGATGGTGTTTGAGAATGCGGCCTTGACCCCCTCAAAAACACCTAGAGACGATACCCCAGACAAACCTGGGAAGCACAGAAGCCAGAAGTCCTCAACCCCAGCTGTTGAAACTCCTCGAGCATGATCTATTCCTGAGTGAAAGCCTCTGTGATGCACAAGAAATCGTCCTCATTGATGCCGAATGAAAGCCATACGGCAAGCCCGAAGTGTGCGTCATTGACGCCCATGGCGCCAAAATCGAGGGAAAAACCATCGACGCCTCGAGTGTCGACCTCCTCGATGCTGTATACATCAGTTACCTCAATGTTATTGTTGAAAACCTCAACGTTTGTGTCGAAGCCATCGACTACTTCGGGAAACCTTTGAAGCTGTTCAGTTTTGTCGACGCTGTCGACGTCAACTTCGACAATTTTAACATTGGCAGCTCCCATTATGACCTCCATAGTGCCTTCTTCTTTTGAGAGGATTTACACTCCACAACATCGTTCAGAGTATTTTAAGACTCTTTATTTATGAGGATGCTGAACACTCATCTGACGAGGAAAGACCATTTGGTCTAGAGTATGGTACACCTTTTGTTCCAGATGAATTTGTATCGGAAGAGTCTAGATTAAAGAACTTATAAGACTCCCTACATGAGGCAAGTGGCATTGATACTTCCTATGAAGTTGAATTTGGTAAAGCAGGTCCATGGGATCATGCTGAAATTAATTATAGACTACTCATGACTAGAGTTATGGCATGGGATGATCCAGGCCCACACCTGTTTTTGAACAGGATGTCTTGACAGACCTACTGGATAAAGGACCCCTATTGTCCCATTTCATAGGGCTCTGCAGAGGAAGGTTTCCAACTGGGAACCACTTGAGGTTGTACGGGCAGTCAGTAAGAGGCTAACAGACAAATACAAAGCTTCATCTTCTGACCCTTTCTACCTTTTGAAACATCAGACACCAGAAAGCCTGGTAGTACAGGCAGCTACCTCTTCTGGCAAACAAAATGCCTATCCCACAATACCACAGGACAGGGATGATAAGAAATATGATGTCATGGCCAAGAAGGTTTTCTCGGCCGGTAGTATGGTGTTAAAGTCTGCTAATGCGACATGCACGCTGGCGGGGTTTACCCACACCCTTTGGGACTGTATTTGGATGCCGGCTGACCACATCCCTGAAGGGGATGAACGAGACGGTTTCTTGAATATTGTCAAGGATGGGAATGACGCTATGTCTCGACTCTGTTGACAGCATTAGTAGAGCCATGGATAATATGATTATCAGCAGATTGGCCTGGTTGCAGAAGTCAGGATTTGCACCAAACGTTCAGTCCAGACTTCTCAACATGTCCTTTGATGGCACACATCTATTTGGGAATAAAGCTGAAGAAAGTTTGGAGAAGCTGCAAACTTCCAAGGCGCAGCCAAATCCCTTGGAGCTGAAATACGGCAAACTCCAAACTGCCCCACAGGTGCCCCCTGGGGGGTAGGTCTGTCACTATTGTTCTACATTCGGAAAAGGCAGAGGACCGCCAGCTCAAAGAGGTCACACGATTCCCCCTTGGTAGATGGGGTGGTGGATGGGGTAGAGGTACTAAGACTGCAACAGCAGGGGCTGCTTTAAACTCAGCCTCTACGTCAGCCGCTCCAAAACCTCTCTGAGGTCTTGCATCACAAGACGGCAGTAGGAGGCAGGTTATCACGGCATCTGCTAGAATGGCAGCCTATTACTTCAGATGCTTGGGTATTGAAACACTTGCCCAAGGTTACTGCCTTCCTTTCCTGCTAAAACCTTAGTCATCCCCCGGGGAACAACTCTTGGAAAGTTCCAGATCCGCTCCTTATGCAGGATATTTTAACCCTGCTGGAGAAAAGTTCTATAAAACAGGTACCTGTAGCAGAGAGGAACAAGGGTTGGTACTCCCCTTATTTTCTAATTTGAAAGAAGGACGGAGGAGTGAGAACCATCTTGAATTTAAGAGACTTGAACAAGTTCCTCAGGAAGGCAAGTTCAAGATGGTTACCTTTTCTCAGATCCTTCAGGCCCTCCAGCTTCAGGATTGGTTGGTATCATTGGACCTCCAGGATGCTTACTTTCATGTGCTGATCCATCACAGGCAGTACCTGAGGTTCACCATTGGCAAATCTCACTATCAGTTTCGGGTTCTGCCATTTGGGTTAACCTCCGCCTGAGGGTCTTCACCAAGCTAATGGTGGTAGTGGCAGCGAGTCTCAGGAGAGGGGGATTTGCGTCTATCCGTATCTGGACGACTGGCTTATCACGGCCAGTTCCCCAGAACAAGCCCTGGATCACCTCAGCTATACTTGCCACTCCCTCCACAGGCTGGGCTTCTCCCTAAACTTCATGAAATCCCAAATGATACCTTCACAAAGACTCCAATTCATCAGAACAATCCTGGATGGTTCCCTCGGAAAAGCCTCGTCACCAGAGGTGAGGGATCAAGACGTTCTGCAGATGGTGACAAAATTCCAGAATGCCCAATATCTTTCGGCCTTTGATTTTCTGAGGTTGCTCGGTCTTGTGGCTTCCTGCATTTTTCTGGTGCCAGAGGCTCGCCTGAAAATTAGCTCTCCAGTGGGCTCTCAGGAATCGGTGGTCACAATTCTCAGGAAGGATGTCAGATCTCCTACAAATCCCAGGCAGAGTCTCGTCTTGCTGGATCTTCAGTGGTGGGCCTGTTGGGAAAATATCTTGAAAGGAGAACCTTTTTGGCAACCTTGGCCAGAGAGAACTGTGGTGACGGAAGCCTCACGGGGTGGGGAGCCCATACCAAAGATTTGGCCATAGCGGTCGTTGGTCTCCATCGGAGTCCAAACTACATATCAACCTATTGGAGCTGAGGGCAATCAGACTAGCGCTGAAGGTCTTCCTGCCATCTGTACGGGGAAAGTTTGTCCTGATGATGACGTACAACATAGTGGCCATGTACTACCTCAAGAGAGGAGATGTAGGGTCACGAACACTGTGCAGAGAGGCAATGCAGCTCTGGTTTTGGGCTATACAATAAGGAATTTCTCTGTCAGCAGTTCATCTAGCTGGAGAGAAGAACACGATGGCGGACATTCTGAGCAGGCAGAGCACAGCCTCCCACGAGCGGGAACTAGCTCAGGAAGACCTTTAAGAGATCTTCACCCTTTGGGAAACCCCTCAAGTTGATCTGTTTGTGACTAGTGCCAATAGGAAGTGCGAACTGTACTGCTCAAGGGAATTTCCCCCAAGAGGAGCTTTCGGAGACTCGTTTGTGGTGGACTGGGAATTTCCACTCCTGTACGCTTTTTCTCCAGTCACCGTGATTCCTCACATAATTAGGAGGCTGAGAAGGTTCAGGAAATCCACGATCTTAATTGCCCCGGATTGGGCCAGGAGAAGGTGCTACCAGGACCTTCTGAAGATGTCATCTGCCCTCTGATTAGTCTTCCAAAGAGGGAGAGAGAGATATATATATATTTATTTCTGAGGCTTGTGGAATCTGCTTAGATCACATGCTGTGCATAGGCCGACATCTAGTGGAAGTTGCGGAGTATTAGTTTGTTTTTTGAAACTCGAAAATGGGCATCGACACAGGGCGTGCCAGTAATACTATCCCTAGTGTGACGTCCACTGTACCCATGATCCCTCACGCGTGTAGGACCCTCAGATTGTTTTTTTCCGCCATACTGGTCGGAAGCATTCAGCGGAGTTCCCTGGCATTAGTCATACTTTGAAAAATATTGTTATTTCCCCCTTTTTTCTCCACCCTAACGTCGAGACACCGGAATTCTACACTCGACGCCGAACCGGAGAAGTAGGCGACCGTCGAGAGCTTCACGACGGAGTGGGCCTACGAAGGCCTCTGGCCTCGGCCCGGGCCTCGGAAGGCCTCTGGCCTCGGCAGGCCTCTGGCCTCGGCACTAGAAGTAGGGAAAGTGGGGGGTGGACATACTGTGTACTCTTATATATTCTCTTATATATATTCCTACACTTACCAGCCCGCTGCCTCAAGGTACGAATGGAGGGTACCCCTTTCCAATTTTGCCCAAAGTGCAACCGCAAGTATCCTTGGGTTGACAGACACGCCACGTGCAATCTCTGCTTGCCAAGGGATCACCCCGAGGCAAATTGCAGAGCGTGTAGTAGGTTCAAACCTAAAACACTAAAAGACCGTTCCACCAAACGTTGGGCCCACCACGCCAGGCGTCAAGAGGCTATGGCCGCGGAGGGTGCCTTCAGTGATAGCAGCAACGCCGTACTTTCAGACGGCGAGGGCAACACAACGTCGAAAGACAGCCAGGCGCAGGTCCCCGACCTCAGAAGGTCGTCCGGCAGGGCGGCTATGGGGAAGACCCCCGGCGATGTAAGTGCAACCCACAGCACTTCCAAACACACGAAGTCCCACCGAGACCCGACGTGTACGTCGAGCTCTCAGAAAGAGGCACATAGGGAACGGTCCGAATCAGCGTCCTCTGCGCGTTCGCGATCTAGATCGCTGCATGACGCCAGGCAATCATCCACTATTGCCAAAAGTGCCTCGCTCCCCAAGGTAACTGAGGTTTGATCGTCGGAAGACGAAAGCAACCTCTATCCCCAGACCGCACTCCAGGAGTCGGCGTCAGTACAAGTAACGCCTATTCCCAAATCCCAACCTACACGGTCGAAGGATAGTACCACCACTACCGAAGCTCGACGCCAGGCGTCGAAAAGCTCTGAAGGCCCAAAGAAGCAGGGCAAACACTCTTCCAGCCACGGGGAGGGGGGAAAACAACAGAGGAAGCAGTCTCAGCCTACTTCCACACCACAGAAACATTCCACTCCTCTCAAACAGACAGGTCTCACACCTCCATTATAGATGAGTCAGGGAAACTCCCCCCAGGCAAAGTCATTCCCAGTTCAAGAAAGTGGTCCAGTGAGGACATAGATAGTCATGTGAAGAATGTCATCATTGGCAGATTTCTATTTTAAAAATCCCGAACATTTTCTCACTTATAACCCCGACGGGTCAGCACCCTCAGGCTCCAAGGATCCTATCCCCCCAAGTAAAAAGTCCTGGTTCGAAACAACACAGTCTTCAGATCCCTTCCACATTCACCCTTATTCTCAGGAACAAGAAGATCCTTCCCTTTGTGAGGATACAGATTTGGGCATGTTGGAAGAACAGACTGGGACAGGCTACTATGGGGACGGTGAGGAACAAGAGGAGGAACAGGACGACCCAGAAATATACAGGGTAGATTCCCCGGTAGATAAAGAACCACCGGTTACCGACTCCCCTGTCGACAACCAGCCCCTCCTAAATGAGGTCCTATCTAGAGCAGCAAACCACTTCCACATTGACACCCAGTGTGCTCAAGAGGAAAGAGATTTTGCCGAAGAGTTGGTGGGAGAAAGGAGACCTGTTGCGCAGGCCATCCCTATCCTTAAGTCCATCCAAAGAAGAATAGACCCTTCACTGTTAAACCCCAATCTCACCAGGGCAGTCAATCCCAGGATTGAGAAGCTATTCAGGGCAGCCCAATCAGACCCACTGTATATAAGAGGGCATCTGAAACCGGACTCCCTAGTCGTTACAAACACCCGCAAGAGGGCAGGAACACCTTATCAGAAGCTCCTCCCGACAAGGAGAGCAAGAAAATCTATGGGTTCGGCAGAAAGGTTGCCTCCACTTCCGCCTACCAAGCAAGAATCGCCAACTCCACCACCCTACTGGCGAGTTATAACTGCCACCAGTGGGAGGAAGTCGCGGCACTCATAGATTCCGCCCCAGAGTCCCTAAAGAGCCAATTGGCACGAGTCTCAGCGGAAGGGAGAGCCGTATCCGGTTGCATTTTAAAGGCAACCTTTGATGCCGCCGATAATGCCGGTAGATTGATAGCAGAGGGTACTGTTATCAAGAGACACGCTTGGTTACAGCAGTCTGGATTCAAGGCAGAAACACAAGCATCATTGTTAGACAAACTGGTGGAGCCAGATCTGTTGTTCGGTAAGGCGGTCGAGGACGCGCTGAAAAATGCCAAGGACGAGTATGAAACACTCAAGTCCCTAGGTCAACTAACCACCAAACCCCCTAATCAAAGGGGTAATGGCAATTTTCGCGGACAAAATTCCCAAAGAGGGTCAAACTATTCCCAGGGCCAGGGTATGCAGTGGAACAATAACCAACAGTCTACCAAGGTTACAGTAGAGGGAATAAGAGAGGACGGGGTAAAGGTAGAGGCAGCCCCAGTAGAGGCGGTGGCACGCCTCCACCAAAACAGTGACGCTCCTTTCAGGGTCCCTTCTCGCGCATCCCCAGTAGGAGGACGCATTTCCAACTTCACCCAAGCTTGGGAAGGGATCCCATCAGACAGATGGGTGCTGGCCACAGTGTCCGCAGGATACTGCATAGAACTCTTAGCGTGTCCCCGAAACCACCCTCCACGACAAAGAACACCTTCTCTAGACCACCATAAAATCCTCCTCGAGGAGATCGTCAATCTGCTAGCAAAGGACGCGATCGAACTCGTCCCGGGACACCAGGTAAACAAGGGTATTTATTCAACTTACTTCCTTGTACCAAAGAAATATTTAACAATGCACCCAGTATTAGACTTGCGGCCTGCAAACAAATATGTCAAGCCCCAAAAGTTTCGCATTACTACTGTCCAAGAGGTAATCCCCCTCCTAAAAAAAGGGGGACTACATGGCAACATTGGACATGAAAGATGCCTATTTTCATATTTCCATGTTCCCAGTGCACAGAAAGTACTTGCGCTTCAAGGTGGACAGTCGGCGCTACCAGTTCAAGGTACTGCCCTTCGGAATAGCCTCGGCTCCTAGGGTATTCACCAAGGTACTGGCGGTGGCGGCAGCACACCTACGCAGAGAGGCAATCCCGGTGTACCCTTACCTGGACGACTGGCTCATCACGGGGGAAACCCCAGCGATTTTCAGTATGAACATTCAAAGAACAATCGACCTCCTCTTCGATTTGGGTTTCTCAATAAATGAGAAGAAGTCAGGTCTGGTGCCAAGCACCTCCAAACAGTTCCTAGGAGCTATCCTAAACACACAAGAGGGGTTGACCTTTCCATCAGAGGAGAGAATTCGGAATATACTACTGCAAATTCCTCAATATCAGGCCAGTCGCCAGATAAGGGTACGCAAAGCAATGCGTTTGCTAGGCATGATGGCGTCATGTATTTACCTGGTCCCCCACGCGCGCCGGCGCATGCGTCCCATGCACGAATGGTTGGCGAAACAGTGGTCTCAGGCAAGTGGTCAGTGGGACGATCTAGTGGTCGTTACGCCAACACTGGTAGAAAGCCATCACTGGTGGACAAGAGAAAATCTGTCCAAGGGGAAACCCTTTTACGATCCTGAGATACAGGCGGTAGTCACAACCGATGCATGCCTAACAGGGTGGGGAGCTCACCTCCTCCACCACACAGCTCAGGGGCTCTGGTCTCACTCAGTGGCCAAGACTCGCATCAACCTGCTAGAGCTTCTGGCAGTATTCAGAGCGCTTCAAGCGTTCGAACCCTACCTGCTGAATCTGTCAGTGCAGATCCGGACGGACAGCACTACAGCCATGTTTACATAAACAAGCAGGGAGGGATTCGCCAAATCTGTCCAAACTTGCCCAGAAAATGTGGACATGGGCACTCAAACGGAACATCTTCCTGTCATCGCAACATGTTCCTGGGGATCTCAATTCTCTAGCAGATGCACTAAGCAGAGATCCCCTCCCAGAGGAGCACGAATGGTGTCTACACAGAGAAACCATAGAAGATCTCTTCTCTCAGTGGGGTTCCCCCACCATAGACCTATTCACCACAAGCGAAAACAGACAATGCCCAAGATTCGGGTCCAGATTCCCACAACCTGGATCCCAGGGGAATGCCCTGTGGATGAACTGGTCAGGAATGTTTGCATACGCTTTTCCACCAACTCCTCATCAGGAAGGTGGTGAACAAGATGAACAGGGAATCGATGACGCTCGTCCTAGTTGCTCCCATGTGGGCGAGACAACCGTGGTTCCACACTTACGCAGACTAGCGACGTGCGACCCCATCAAACTCCCGGGCTGGTACAACCTACTGTCCCAGCATCAAGGTCAAACAGTACATCCTCTACCCAGCTCAATGAACCTAGCAGCATGGCTACTGAGGTCATAGAGTTTGGACTTCTAAATTTACCTCAAAGATGTATGGACATCCTAAAAGAATCTAGGAAGCCTAACACGAGGCATGCTACTTTGACAAGTGGAAGAGATTCGTTATCTGGTGCCAGAATACACAAATCAACCCAGTTGATTGCACTCCTTCAACTATTGTTACATACATGCTCCACCTGCTGGATGCAGGACTGGTTTTTAACTCACTGAAGGTGCATCTGGCAGCTCTGGCAGCATACACCACCTCCCATAACAAGGTGTCGTGCTGGAAAGTTCCAGTGGTTAAAGCCTTCATGGAAGGAGTAAAGAGACTTCACCCTCCTATTTCAAACCCACCCCCAGGGTGGCACCTTAATGTGGTGCTAGCTAAACTCATGGGCCCCCGATTCGAACCCATGCATAAAAGCAGTCTCAAACACCTGACTTATAAGACAGCCTTCTTAGTAGCTATTACATCCATAAGAAGGGCTAGTGAAATTCAGGTTCTGTCAGTGCAAGATCCGTTCTTTACAGTTCACAAGGATAAACTGGTTTTGCGTAAACACCCTAGGTTCTCACCTAAGTTTATTTCCAAATTCCATGTGAACCAGTCCATCGAGCTTCCGGCTTTCTTCCAAAACCCACAAAGCTCGGCTGAGGTGAAACTACACACCCTAGATGTGTGTAGGGCGGTCCTCTACTATGTAAACAAGACCAGGCCGCCAAGGAAAACAGACCAACTGTTTGTCTGTAGCTACAGACAGAGAGGGGGATTGTGTCCCTAAAGGTGCCATCTCTAAGTGGATTATTAACAGTATCCAGCTGTGTTACTCCCTTTCTGAAAAAACCCTGCCTTTCACGCCAAGAGGCATTGGGGCCACTCTGGCTTTCATTGCAAATGTACGCCTTGACACCATTTGCAAAGCAGCTACTTGGAGCTCTATTCACACTTTTACTCAGCACTACTGCATTGACACACATTCCAAGACAGATGCACAAGTGGGACAGGCGGTTCTAAGACATTTATTTGCTCATGACCCTTCTCACATCCCACCTCCTTCAGGTACTGCTCGGTAATCTATGCACAGCATGTGATCTAAGCAGATTTCACAAGCCTCAGAAGGGATACATTACTCACCGTAATCGTATTTATGATGCTTGTATCTGCTTAGATTCACATGCGACCCACCCTTCCTCCCCTCTGAGAGAAGGCGCATGGATGCTTGTAGTCTTACCTTTCTTTCTGTCTGCTTGGATTATCTGTACTCGCGCTACTCCTCATGCTACCTCATGTCAGAAAAAATACAATCTGAGGGTCCTACACGCGTGAGGGATCATGGGTACAGTGGACGTCACACTAGGGATAGTATTACTGGCACGCCCTGTGTCGACGCCCATTTTCGAGTTTCGAAAAACAAACTGTAATACTCCGCAACTTTCACTAGATGTCGGCCTATGCACAGCATGTGAATCTAAGCAGATACAAGCATCAGAAATACGATTACGGTGAGTAATGTATCCCATATATATGTCAGGTTCTCCATCCGGATATCAGACCTCTCAGCCTTCATTCATGGTTTCTGAGAGGCTGAGATGCAAGGATTGGGACCTCCCAGACGATGTAATGTAGGTGTTGCTTTCGCCCAAAAGACCAGCAACCAAATCTTTATAACGCTGCCATTGGAATAGGTTCTGCAGCTCGTGTAGAGAGAAGATAGTTGACCCTTTCCCATGCAATACACCAATGGTGTGCTCTTTTCTTGTACACTTGGCAAATCTGGGGCTCCAGATTGGAACAATCAAAGAATATTTAGCAGCGCTATACATCTTCAAGCGCACTACAGAGGAAGTCTCCTATTTTAATATTCCCCTGGTAAGCCAATTCTTGATAGGATTAACTAATGTTTATCCGCCGGCTCCTTTCCAAGTCCCACTGTGGGATCTCAATTTGGTTTTACACTATCTAATGGGTGCTCTTTTTGAGACTCTTCATTCTTGCCCATTACGACTTCTCACCTTGAAAACAGTTTTCTTAGTGGCTATAACATCTGCCCAAAGATTGAGTGAACTACAGGCTTTATCTTGCAAGCCTCCTCATACTGTTTTTCTTAAAGACAGAGTGGTATTGAAAGTGAAGCCTACATTTCTCCCTAAAGTTGTTTAAGAATTTCACATCACTTTCACAGAAAATAACCTTGCCATCCTTTTATCCTCCGCCACACCTGGGAAAAGTGGAAGAAAGACTTCACAGACTCAACCCTAAGCGTGCACTGAGTTTCTACATTACCAGATTGGCAAGACTGAGGCAAGATGATCAGTTGTTTGTGGGCTATACAGGTTATAAACTGGGTCTAGCCATCACTAAACAAACCATCTTCAGATTGAAATTGTTAAAATAATCGTTATAGACTGGCCGTTAAAGACCCTCCAGGACATCTAAGGGCTCACACAACCAGGGGTAGTGCAACTGCATCTTCTTTGTAGAGGTGAGTTCGAATAAAGGGTATTTGTGCAACTGCCACATGGTCGTCTGCACACACCTTTACCAAATACTACAGTCTGGATTCCTCCCCTAGTCAAGAGTCTGTTTTTGGAAAGGCAGTGCTGCACTCTGTGCATTCTTGATCACTTCAATTTTACTCCCTCCTCTGAATAAGGTAACTGCTTTGGGAGTGTATCGAAGATAAGGAATACGTGGGAAGACACAATTCATTCGAAGAACAAGTAACTTCTCCATGGTAACGTTCTTTCAACTGGATGTTCCTCCCACGTATTCGCTATTGCCCCTCCCAACCAACCCGCAGTAAAACTTCCCTTGTGGTTACAGTCTGCTCTCTCAAGGGGAGTAACCGTCTAATTAAAGACAGTGCTTCGCTCTTCAAAACGGAACTGAGCAACGGGCACTGCGCGCGCTACTTATTCCAATGATGACATCAACGTCAGAACCGAGACCTCTGAGGGCCATCGACTCAACCAGGCATCAAATGTCCCGAAGAAGCAAGCTGGATATTAGGAAATATGAAAGATGAGGAATACGTGGGAGAACATCGAGTCGAAAGACAGTTACCATGGGTGAGTAATGTGTTCTTCTAACCCAATCCCTTTTTTCAACCTTACACTTTAGATTGTTTTGTAAATGTACATCTGGCATAGTAGATACTTCTCCCACTTACCAAAAACTATGCGACTGACCCCATCAACTTACATTCAGTCTACCACACCATCCAGCACTGGATGGCTTCCCACCTTCTCTGTCTCAATGACGTGAAGATGGAAATCCTATTGGTGGGTTCACATACTTCAATTTGTAAGATTAACCAAGTATACACATCTTTCATCATGGATGGCATCCCCATGCAGGTCTCTAGCCATGTAAAAGCTTTGAGTCTCTACCTGGATGCCACCCTATCTCGCTCAAGGCAGATCAATGCTCTGCAGCCCAGACCTCCAAACGAATTAATCTGTGCAGACCCTTCCTAACCACTGAAAGCTGCCTCACTATTGCAAAATAAACTTTTTTAAAAAGGTTTCTCGCTGCCAATTGAAATCCTCGATAAATTTCTGAACACAATCCCTGAGTTTGTTTAGGAAAACATTTCAACCACTTTCTAACTCTCATTTTTTAAAAGGTAAAGTAAATCACCTGAGGTAGATTTAAGAATCCATATCATATTGCCATTTTTACTCATGTCAAAATCGGGCAATGAAGTCAGGCCGATGTCTAAACATGAATTAATGTTCATACTCTGCGGAAGGCAAAGTGCTGGTCCCCAAAATGCTCTCCCTATTATCTTTAACCGTTTGTTAATTTTGTTATATTTAACTGCACATCCACACAGAACTATAGGGCTCATCTTTTAAGAATACTCAGTGTTCAATGATAATGGATAACCCTTAGTTTTTCCCAGCGAAACCTCTTTGGGTGTTCAGATACAGCAAGACTACACCTTTCATTTTTCCCAAATGGAACTTTATTTACTTTTGTTACACATTTCACATTACTTTGACCCAGTCCATAATTAAATATAGACTGGGGAAAAAGGAGGCAGCTTTAGAACTCTTCAAGTTCAAACTATGGAAATACATTTTCCATAACTTTTTTTTAAAACATTTTTTTTTATTTTGTGATTAGTGTTGATCACACCGAGCTATTGTTTGTCCATGGTTAATTTCTTCATTCACACCTCCCCCAATTTATAATGTGACAAAAGGGTAGCCGTTCTTCCTGTATTGTGTAGCCTGTGTCATTAATCAAATGTGTTAGAGATTCCATTCAAAAAATCTTTCAAAATAAGAATCGATTCCTGCTTGGATGGGACCACCCTCCTTTTCTATACCCTTGCTATGCTAATCTTACTCGCTAAAAGCAGATTGTGTTGTGTAACTTAAGGAAGTGTAGTATTCTGCCTCCTCCAGTCCAAATAGAACCAATAGAGGGTGGAAGGTCCTTTCTATACCACCAAAGTCATGTATCCAAAACAACACTTCACTCCAATAGGACTGGACGTGGGAGCATAGCCACCACATGTGCCATTATTTTCGACAGAGATGTTTTTATTCAAAGAAAAGGGGTTGGAGAAAGGTCTATATGTCCCTATCCTAACCAGCATTTCCCTGCCTAGGAAACTAAAACTAAAGATCAGTCTGTTTTGTCATCAAAATAATAAACAGGCCTTGTGTCCAAACTATATCTTACCCTCACACTTAAACAGATATTCAAAAGGTGTACAGTAAATGTTCTGAAATGTACTTAATGAAAAGGATGTAGAAGCAAGTTCAACAAATAATCCTTGAATCCCATAAGGGTTCCCTTCCCCTGGATTATTTCAGGTAAGTCAACCAGTGTGCCTTTCTTAAGGTCTGAGTTTAAAGGATGGCTGAGAAATCTCTTTCACAAAAGCAGTCTCTTAAGAAATGGCAAGAAGTGTCTTTTCCCAATGATTCTTCAGAAATTGAAATGCCTTTTCCTTTGACACTGTTTGGAAGGTGGCAAAATAAGTCTTTTCAGCTTTGAAGGATGTAAAACGGTCTATTTATCTCAACTACTTCACATATAACAGGATAGCAAAATGTCCCTTTGCAATGGATTGTGTCCTCCCACGTATTCCTCATCTTAAGAGATCTCCATATCCAGGATTAGCTGCTGCTGGCAAGGGTTGTTGTGTGTGAATGCCTATCGACTCTATGTCCCTTGAGGGCCGGCATCTCAGTATCAACGTCATCGATGGTATATAGTGTACTCAGCAACCGTTTGCTTCAGTTCTGTTTTTCTATGAGAGCTATTGCTTCGGAAGATCGGCGTTCTTTGGTTCCCTCACAAGAAACCTTTCGTATAGTAAAATGACATTGTCGGCAGCATCATCAACTCCGAGATCGGGGGTTCAAGAAATGTCATGATTGCAGGCGGAAAATGTCCCTTACGGACCCCCATCGGGTGTGTCTGTGTTGTCTAGGATTCGCTCATTTGACATCAGAGTCTGGGTCCTACCAATTGATGACAAGGAAGTTAGCTACAGGAAGGTCTCATAAATCCCCTTCAAAAACCCTGTCGAGAAATCGATCCTCTGATGAGTCGAGAAATAACTCTCCTCATCGGATGAAAGCTAAGAGGTCCCGATCACGCAGTGGCTCACACCACTCGTCATCCTCACAGTGGTCAAAGAAAAGGCGCCACAGATCGCCATCTTTTTCCTTGAGTTCCTCCCCAGAAAGGGTCTCGTGCCCGACCAAATTGGCCTCACAGGCTGAGTAGGAGACCGTCAGTCTAAAAATGCTCAAAGTATTCGAGAATGCGGCCCCGACCCCCTCGAAGGAATATAAGAGCCATGCCCATGTTGACAAAGACGACAAAAAGAATAACGGGGACAAAACCTGTGCATCCTCAGGCCCGGGTGTCCTCCGAGGGTCCCTCAAGTAGAGAAAAGACTCCTTTGAATACAAAATCATTGATGCCGAAAGATTCCATGTCGGTGTCTAAAAAATCCTCGACGCTACAGCCATCAAAGGTGTCTAAGAATTCTATGCCATTGTCGATGCAAATAACTAAACCCTCAAAAGATGCAGTGAAAAATGTCACCCCACTGCCTAGGAAATACTTTTTTAAGTCTCTGTCCTCAATTTATGAGGATTATGAGCCATCTTCGGATGAATCACGTCCTTTTGGGCAACAAAATGTTCCAGAGGCCTTCATTTCAGAGGACTCCAGAATAAAAGACCTTCATGAAACCCTGCAATCTGCGACTGGGTTGGACACTTCCCCAGAAATAGTTTGGCAGACCAGATCCCGCAGACCATGCTGATGGATCTTACAGACAAATGATGTCTGGGATGGAGTAGACCTGCACCACTTTTTGAGGAGGACGACCCGACTGGTATTTTAGCTAAGGGACACCAGGTGGACCCTATTCTTCCTTTCCATGTAGCTCTAATAAGGAGAGTTAATGGCAATTGGGAGATGCCGGAATTAATTCCAACAAAAAACTGATAAGCGGGTACAGAGCATTAAGCTGTGACCCTTCTGATCTGACAAATCATCCAACTCCCGAAGGTTTGGGAGTTCAGGCAACCACTTCTACATTCAAAGAACATGCATAGCCAACTACCCCCTCGGACAGAGATTACAAGCGTTATGACGCTTTGCTAGAAAGGTTTGCTCTGCGGGGAGTATAACCCTTAAATCGCCAAATGCCACATGTGCACTGGCCAAGTTCACTTTCACCTTATGGGATTGCATAGCAATGGCAGCTGAACATATCCCCGAAGGGGAGGAACGAGGCGGCTTCTTAAACATTGTCAAGGATGGGAATGATGCAATGTACAAATCCCTCCAGAGTGGTCTTGACTCTCCTGACAGTATCAGCAGGGCGATGGCACCTAGCGCTGTAATGTGCAGATTTGCCTGGTTGAGAGACTGGTTTCGGTCCAGATGTGCAGTCTAGACTTATTATGCCCTTTGACGGCACACATTTCTTTGGCAGCAACGCTGATGAGAGCCTGGAGAAGCTTCAGACCGCCAAAGCAGCAGCCACAAATCTCGCGCCACTGGTACAATTTGGAGGGACAGGTCCTTTCGCTATTACTCCTCAGTTGGAAGAGGGAGAGGACTGTTGAATCTATGTGGTCAGAGAAGATTCCACTGTGGTAGACGGGGAAGAGCTGCTAAGGCTGCCCAGGCAGCAGCTGCTTTACGTTCAGCCGCTTCAAAACCTCTCTGAGGCATTACTCCACAAAACCCTGGTGGGAGGCAGACTCTCAACATCTGAAAGAATGGCAGGGTAGTCTTCAGATGCATGGCCATTGGAAACAGTTGCCCAGGGTTACTGACTTCCCTTTCTAAAAAGGTCTCAGGAGCATCCACTGGCGAACAGCTCTTTCAAAGTTCCAGATCTGCTCCTTATGCAGGAAATGTTGACCCTGCTGGAGAATGGTGCTATAGAACCGGTACCTGTAGCAGAGAGGAACAAGGGTTGGTACTCCCTCTTACCCCTTACTTTCTAATCCCAAAGAAGCACTGAGGATTGAGGCCCATCTTGGACTTAAGAGACTTGAAAAAGTTCCTCAGGAAGGACAAGTCTAAGATGGTTACCCTTTCTCAGATCCTTCAAGCCCTCCAGCTTCAGGACTGGATGGTATCATTGGATCTTTAGGATGCTTACTTTCGTGTGCCAATACATTACAGGCACAGAAAGTACCTGAGGTGCGCCGTTGGCGGTTCTACCATTTGGGCTTTCCTCCGCTTGAGGGTTTTTACCAAGTTTATGGTGGTGGTGGCAGGGAGTCTCGGGAGAGGGGGGATTCACGTCTACCCTTACCTGGACGATTGTCTGATCAGGGCACATTCTCCCAAACAGGCCTTGGAACATCTCAGCTCCACCTGTCGCTCCCTTCAAAAAGTGTGCTTCTCCCTCAACTTCAAGAAGTCCCACATGATGCCATCTAAAAGGCTCCAATTCATCAGAGCTATTCTAGACTCTTCCTTGGGAAAAGCCTTGTCACCCGAGGTGAGAGCTCAAGACATTCTGCAGATGGTCACCAAATTATAAGTTGGCCAGCATCTTCTGGCCTATGATTTTTTGAGGTTGCTCGGCCTCATGGCATCCTGCATTTTCCTGGTGCCATTGGCTCACCTGAGAATGAGATCTCTCAGGACTCAAATTGTAGGCAGGATATCAGACCTTCAGGTTCCAAGCAGAGTAACACAAGACCTTCTTTGGTGGACCTACCAGGAAAACCTTCTGAAAGGAGAACCTTTTTGGCAACTATGGCTGCCGATAATTGCAGTGACGTATGCCTCACTCATGAGGTGGAGAGCCCACGCCAACGATCTGACAATTCCGCGGTCGTTGGTCTCCATCGGAGTCCAAACTACACATCAATCTTTTGGAGCCCAGGGTAATCGGAGTAGTGCTGAAGGCCTTCCTGCCCTCTGTACAGGGAAAGAATGTCCTAAGAATAGCAGACAACACAGTGGCAATGTACTACCTCAACAAGAGAGGTGGTGTAGGGTCACTACCACTGTGTAGAGAGGAAATGCAGCTCTTGGCAATTAAAGAAGGAATCTCTTTATTGGCAGTTCACCTAGCTGGAGAGGAGAACACGGCAACGGACGCTCTGAGCAGGCAGAACACAGTGTCCCATGAGTGGGAACTAGCTCAGGTTTCCTTCAAGAAATCTTCAACCTTTGGGGAACCCCTCAAGTGGATCCGTACATGACCAGTGTCAACCAGAAGTGCAAACTGTACTGCTCCATGGAATTTCCCCAAAGAGGAGCTCTAGGGGATGCATTTGTGGTGGACTGGGATTTTCCAATCCTGTGCGCCGTCATTCCTCATGTCCACCTGCCCTCCAATATGTCTTCCACAAAGAGGGGTCCTTCTCTCATGAGAGGAGTGTTGGGTTCTCCATCCAGAAGTCAAGACATTCAACCTTCATGCATGCTATCTGAGAGGTTGAGATATAAGGATTGGGACCTCCCGCACAACGTAATGTAGATTTTGATTTCGGCCAGAAGGCCAGCAACAGAATCCTTATACTGCTGCTGTTGGAACAAATTCTGCAGCTAGTGCAGGGATAAGAATGTGGCCCCTTATTCATGCAGAACACCTACGGTGTTCTCATTTTTGTTACACCTGGCCAATATGGGGCTCCCGGTTGGCACAATTAAAGGATATCTAGCAGCACTATCAATTTTCAAGCGCTCCTCTGAAGAGGTATATTTCTTTAAGTCTCCACTGGTAATACAGTTCTTGAAAGGATTGACAAATGTTTTTCCTCTGGTCCATTTTCAAGTCCCCGTTTGGGATCTCAACCTAGTTCTGAAATTCCTAATGTCGGCTCCATTCGAGCCTATCCATTCCTGTCCTTTAAGATTGTTAACTTTAAAGACCATCCTTTTAGTGGCTCTTGCATCAGCCCGTAGGGTGAAGGAACTTCAAGCCTCCTCACACAGTCTTATTTAAGGATAGAGAGGTGCTTAAGGTTAAACCTACCTTTCTACCAAAAATTGTGTCCGAGTTTCATTTAACTCAAAATATCATTCTACCCTCTTTCTATCCCCCACCTCGTCTTGGAAAGGAAGAGGAGAGGTAACACTGGCTTGATCCAAAACATGCACTTCACTTTGACATTACCAGGATGTCTAAATCAAGACAAGGCAATCCACTTTTTGTCGGTTACACAGGCCATAAATTGGGTATGGTGGTCTAAAAGAAAACCTTATCTAGGTGGATTATCCTAGGAATCTCTGAATGCTACAGATTAACTTGAAAAGATCCCCCTGAACGTCCCGGAGCACATTTGACCAAGGGTATGGCTACTTCCTCTGCCTTACAGAGGGGAGTCCCAGTTCAGGATATTTGTGTGGCAGCAACATGGTCCTCAGTCCACACTTTCACCAAGCATTATGCAGGCAGGCAAGGTTTTTTTTGGGAAGGCAGTGTTACATTCTGTATACATAGACCATTAAGGAAATCCTAAATTCTATTTTGAAGCTGTACATTCTGGCTCCCTTGTACAAAAAATGCAATTACTGCTTTGGGAGTTTATCATAAGATGAGGAATACGTGGGAGGACACAATCCATTGGAAGAACGCGTTACTTACCTGTGCTAATGTTCTTTTGACTGGATGGTTCTCTCACATATTCCTTATCGCCCCACCCAGCCTACCCCGCAGTAGAATTTCCATGTCATTGCAGTTTACGCTCTTTCCGGGTGAGCAACTTTTGGGCATAGGATTAACCAATACACACAAAAAAATTGAACTGAAGCCAATGGCCGCTGTGCACACTATATACCACTGATGACGTTGACACCGAGATGGAGGACCCCATCAGGGACATCGAGTCGACATGCACTGCCCCCTGCTGGAAACATTCTGAGAAGCAGCTAAAGCTGGATATGGAAATATTATAAGATGAGGAATACGTGGGAGGAACATCCAGTCCAAAGAACGTTACCACAGGTAAGTAACTTGTTCTTCTCATTACTGTTCCAAGAATGGTTTCCTAGTGTACTCCCATGCCAGGAATTCTTCGCTGTATCTCTTTTTCAAAGACTTTAGGGATTTCCAGGTATACTCCCTTGCCTGGAATTCCCCCACCCCCTTTCTAGTCCTCGCAGGACCTGTGGCACACTCCCCTGCCAGGCTTTCTCCAAAAGGGTTTGTTTGCCTGTTGTGTTTTGTTCTCCAGGTCTTTCCACAGTGTTCACTCTCTTTATCTTCCAGTATAGCACAGTAACACTGTTTTATTGTCTATACTTCATTGACTTTGGATTTCACTTGCTTTAAGCTCCCCTATTTGGACCTCTCACATATGAAGACTTGTTCAAGTTCCACGTTTCAACTTCTTAAACAACATTTATTTGTTTTGGACAATTGCTCAATTTTTTCCTGTGTGAATTCTTCATGCATGGAGACTTGTGCAAATCTTGCCTTTCAGCTTCTTCGTTAACATTCACTTGCTTATAGTTACATTTTCTCCAGCTTTCCTCGTATTGACGTATCAGGCATGAGGAATTGTGCAAATGCAGTCTTTCAAATTTACTTGTTCACTATTCAAATGGCACTTTTAACTATCCGTGTACTTGTTGGTAAGCCCTGGGATTTCCACTTTCCTGGTGAAAACTCACCAGTGTTTCCTTGTGTCCCCAACTTCCTGCACCATGCTGCAGCGAAGTTTCAAGGTAACAATGGTGACTCCCACTTCGCGTACCTCTTTCCAGCATTCTTCCTGCTCTCGTGCTCATTTGCAGGTAACGTGGCTGCTTTCTGCCTTCACTGCAGCAGCTGGTTTTTTTTTTGTGTCTTCTCCCTGGCCACAGAGGTACCACAGGCTGATGAACAGAAGCCCAGGAACACCTGCCTGCTCCCACGCGGTCTGCCTTTCCTTCCTGCTTTGTGCTCGCTATGTTCAGACTGCACCTTCTTTTTCCAACACAACTTTGATTGTTGGTGGAAGTCATCTTTAAATGTCCTGTGCAGCTGGTTTCTTCTACAACAACTAGGATGCACGTAGTGTTTAGGGCTTCTCTCAATCCACATTACCTCCTTGTCCCTCTGCTTTGCCTCAGTTTGTGAGTGGTGGAGTCCATAGAATTAACAGAGGTTTCAAGAAGAAACTGTTTTGGATTCTTGGTTATTATATCATCATGAATGGGAGATATTAGTTGTGTTTTGGTTATTTGTGAGGAATTAATAATATCCTGTTGAGTGTATTTGATCAGAAGGGTTTTTTGGATTTTACAATTGGAGGGATGTGTATAATAACAATAGACTACCAGGGTCTTCCTCGCATTCTGGACGATCAGCTCTTTGTAGGATACGCTGGAAGGCGTTTGGGTCAAGCTGTTACTAAGCAGAACGTGTCCAGATGGATTATCTTGATCATCTTGGAATGCTACTGTCTGGGCGGGGGGGGGGGGGGGGTAGGACACTCTGATAGGCTTGAGGGCCCAGTCTACTAGGGGTGTGGCTGCCTCCATTGCTCTGCAGAGGGGTGTTCATTTGTGAAGCAGCCACATGGGCCTCTGTCCATACTGTTGTAAAACATTACTCCCTGGACTCTTTCAATGGGCAAGACTTAGCCTTTGGTAAGGCTGTCCTCTATTCTGCAATTTGATTGGGCATTCTAAATTTCTAAATTCTTTTCCCACCTCCATACGTTGGTACTGCTTTGGGAGTCTGTCATAGATGTGGAATAGGTCGGAGGAACAAATCCCCTCGAAGAACAAGTTACTTTCTTACCTGGTAACGTTCTTTCGATGGTATGTTCTGACGGCGTATTCCACATTGTATCCTCCCAGCCTGCCACTCTACAGAATTTCTTATGCGATTGCAGTTTACGTTTCCGCAAGGCTTTCTGTAGTCATTCTGGCAGAAGATTGGTGTCACACTTTCTGGGGAAAAAACTACAACTGAGGCTATGGGCGTCGTGCGTCCTACTTATAACATCCGGTGATGTTGGCTCAACGGAGGCCCTCGAGGACAGCGTACCGACGTCATTGACGCAGACGCTGAAAAACTTTCAGCAGCAGCACAGCTGTGGTGATTACCTGTCATAGATGTGGAATATGTCGTCGGAACATCCCATCAAAAGAACGTTACCAGGGAAGAAAGTCACTTGTTCAACTGGAAGTCTAAGGACACTGCGAGGTGCCCCCTATTCAAATATTCCTCAAACTGTTGAATTGACCTAAATCTCTGTTCTCCCTGAGTTGGCTGTCCTCCCTTTCCATTAAGTCAGGGGTCATTCCCTCTCCCTCCCTTTCCCCAGCTCTCTCCCTCTCCCCCTCCCCCTCCCTCCCCCTCCCTCCCTCTTCTCCTCCTCCTCCTCCTCCTCCTCTCCCTCCCACTTTGTCTCCAAACCTCTCGGCAAGACAAGGTCGGCCCTCTGTTCAGCACAGCATCTCCTTCACTGTGGTTCTGGCAGGCACAAGGCCTCTAAGGCTACTCTGCTGAGGGCTCGGTGCCTACCAGAGGGATCTCTGAGGTTGATACTTCTGCTTCGGGTGCACCTTGGAGGGCCCGGCCCCTGAGGTATAGACGGCTTGTGAGGACTGCTTCTTTGTGCACTTCCTCCTCCTCTTGCATGCCCCTCAGATGAAGGGACTCCTGAAGCACGTTGCTTAGGTCATCTTGCAGGTGGTGCCCCTCCGGCACCCTCTTCTGGGTACTGTTCCTCCTGTGCTTGCCCCTCTGGTTCAGGGCCACCCAGTTGTTCTGACCCCCCTCCCCCCAACCTGCTCTTGTACCCCAATGCCTTACCCTCAATAGCTGTTGGACCTGTCTGCGGCTACAGACAAGGGGGGCGGGGGGCACTCTTTTGACTTGTGTCCCAGGGCCTGGATTCCCCCGCAGACTGTAATAAAATAAAAGGGGGGGGCATGGTGCCCAGGACAATCAACCCTCTGCATCCGTTAAGGACTTTCATGACCGCTTTCAGGGCCTGGGGTTTTTGTGGGTGCTTCTTCCCGAGGAAGACTGCCAGGAGTCAGGTGTGCTAGCAGAAGTCTTGGGCAAACGAACCAAGATCTGGTCTGGCATTCCCCTACAGAAGGATGTCCTGCAGGTAGTGCGGAAGGTCTTGGAGAAGCCCAGGGCCAACACCCAGATGATCAAGAAGTTGGACGGCAGGTTTAGGCTGACGGACCAGGAGCCAACCCTCCTGGGCTCCCACCCGCAGGTCCATTCCTCTCAGGTGGCTGTAGCCTCCTTGTACTCTAAACCATTGTCTTTGTTGTCTTCCCCCATGGGAGCCGCCTCCAGTTGCCTCTCCAAACATCCTTCAGTACTTGGGGAAGCGCTGTTGCTCCATCTCAAGCCTGCATATGTGGCAGGCCAACGCAGATGCCCTCTTCGCTGCGGCTAACCAGAAGCTGTGGTGGAGCTTGGGGAATTTCTGCCTGTCCTCCCTTCAGACAAGCATTCATCCTTTAAAGCTGGTCTGGCAGATGCAGGGCTGTTGCGCAGGACCCCATGGAATCTTTGGTCGTGCACCTCGATACAGCCAGCAGAGGGCTGTGCCTGGTGGTTGAAATGAGAAGGACGGCGTGGAAGCATGCCACGAAGTTTTCACCTGATGTGCAGGAGCGACTCCTGGATCTGCCCTTTGAGGGGGTGGATGAATTAACAAAGAAGAAAACCTCCACTCAAACCGCCCAGTCCTTGGCCATCCTGACAAAACCAGGTCAGATATCCTTACCTAAATCCCAGGGTAGAACTGAGTTCAAACCCAGCGCATTCTCTGGCTTCAAGGGATTCCAAAACCGTGGAATACAGAGGCCTGATAGGTCATCCAGTGGCAACAGGAGGAAGCAGTAGAGGAAGTCACATGGGTCTTTCCGCTCCCTGTGACACCACAAAGCAGTGACATCAAGGTCAGGGAACACAACACGTCTGTGGGGGACCATTTGGCTCTGCTCCAGGACACCTGGAAGCATCTATTCAGCAACCCGTGGAGCCTGTCCGTAGTCTCCATGGGATTGTCTTCCTCTACAATCCTCTCCTCCTCTTGTTCAGATGGGGTCCCTGGCTCTGTTCCCGGAAGTCCTTTCACTCTTGGAGATGCAGGCGATAGAACTGGTTCCTCTTGTAGAGAGGGGCTGCGGTTACTATTTCAGGATTTTTGCGGGTACCCAAGAACAACCAGGCTGGCCTGAGGGTAGTCCTGGATCTTTAATTTCTAAATCTGTCTTTACCGCTGGAACGCTTCAAGATGATTACTCCGGTGCACATAGACGAGTCTCTGTATTCAGGGTACTGGATGTGTTCCCTGGTCCTCAAGGATGCGCACCTGCATGTACCTATATATTGATTGCATTTGTCTCGGGAGGATAGCTCAGCGGCAACATGCTTGCCTTGGAAGCAAGATGACCCGTAGCAACACAGGTTTGATCCCAGAGTCTGCGCTTAGAAACCTCTGGGAATTAAGCGTGTTATAAATAACCTATCGTATGGTATATCGGAAGTTTATGCAGTTCACAATTATGTTGTACCACTTCAAGTACAAGGTGCTGCCCTTCGGCCTGAACCCGGCCCCTCGTGTCTTCATGAAGTTGATGAACACAGTGGCGGACCTCCTACGGTTGGAGGGCCATCATCTATGCCCTTATCTGGACGATGGGTTGGTGAGGGCGGGCGTCACCCGAAGGGTGGATACCCTTCATGAGCTCGGGTTCCCCCCCAACTAGAGGGAGTCGCAGTTATGCCTGTCTCTGGAACTGGTCATCCTAGGGGTGTGTTGGAACACTCCTGTTCAGCGGGTGTTCCCCCACACTAGAGAGGCATGTGTCCCTCTGTAAGGCGGTGGGACACTTTCTGGCCAACTCAACCGCCTTGACAATGGTGGTCCCTGCACATTCTGGGCATGATAGCCTCCTGCGTGCTCACTGTACAGCATGCCCACCTCAAGATGGTATCGAGTAATAATGTCCCCACCAATAATATCTCCATATATATATATATAGTTGTGGGGTAAGGCCATAGGTGATATTATTAGTGGGGGTAATTTATGGGGTTATTGGGACCGGGGGTTGCGGGGTTATCCCCTGCTCCATTAAAAAATGATGGGGGCTGCAGGGGTGTCCCCCACAGGTGTGATGGCTTAATATCACAGCAAAAATATGGCGATATTTTTGTATGGCAATATTTTTGCGGGGATATTAACACATGAAACCCTCAAGATGAGGCGCTTCCAGCTCCACCTAACAGCCATTTGGGATTAGGAGAAAGAGTCTCAGTTGGACAGGATCTCTTGCTGCCCGATTTTAGCTGGTGGCTAATGGGGTCAATGTCTCAGGGGGAGCCCCCTTCACCCGACCGGAGCCTACCCTGGTGGTGATGATGGACTCCTCTCTTTTGGTCTGGGGGGGCTACTCTGGAGGGCTACACGATTCATGGAGCATGGTACAGGACGGAAGCCCTCCTGCATATTAATTTGGGCAGTGGGCCTGGCACTCAAGGCATTTTTGCCCCTCATCAGGGACAAACTGGTTCTAATCAAGATGAATGATTCTACTATGATGTTTTACCTGAACAAGCAGGGTGTAACCCCCCCCCCCGCCTCCTCCTCTGCATGGAGGCGTGACGATCTGGGAATGGGCAGTTATTGGATTTGGGTCTCGGCAGTTTACCTCTCCGGGGACAGCAATGCAGAAGCGGACCAGTTGAGTCTGTTGGGGTTCAACACCTACGAGTGGGAGTTGCACAATGACTCCTGGTTGCCCCAGTTCCAGCATTGTGGGGGCAGGGGGAGTTGCAGACCTGGACTTGTTTGCATCTCCTCAGAATGCCAAGTGCCCCCAGTTTGCTTCATGGGCAGGTCACGGTCGGGGGTCACTGGATGACGCCTTCCTGATCTGGTGGTACGGCCGCAGATGTAATGCGTTCTTGCCTACCCCTCTGCTCCAACGGACTCTGCAAGTTCAGGGCCTCTGTGGGTTGCAGCCTCATCCTGGTTGCCCCCCACTGGCCTACACGACTCTGTTTTTCAGATCTGCTGCAGTTGTGCTTCCAGGGTCCTGTCGATCTTCCAATCCCCAGCAGAGGCTTACTGACGCAGCAGGGTGAGGAAGTGGAACATCCGAAACTGGCCCTGGCGGCCTGGTTCCTGATTAGCTGAGGCTTCAGCAACCTCAATTTTAAGAAGACAACTGGGACATCATTCAGCAGGCCCTCCACTCTCTCCCAGTAGAGAAGAGCAAATGGACTAGGTTCTACCATTGGGCTTGCGACAGAGGTCTCAAGCCTGTAGCCTGTTCTATGGCTGATGCACTGGCAGCACGTATTTGGTGGCTATCGGGGCTTACAAGAATTCCCACGAGCATGGTTTCGGCAGCCAGCCCAGTGTTTAAGGCCCATTTTTAGGGGTTGTCTAGGTTTTTCCTCCTGTGCATAGACCTCATCCAGTCTGGGACCTCAGTGTGGTTCTTGCAACTTTGCAGCTCAAGCCTTTCAAGCTGATGGCTTCTGTGAACATCCGCTTGGTGACACTAAAGACTGTTTTATTGGTGGCACTCACCTCTGCGCACAGGATTAGTAAGCTGCAAGTATTGTCTTTGTGCGACCCATTCACCATGTTTTACGACCAGGTTATCTTGTGCACTCACCAAAATTTCTTGCCTAAGGTAGTCTCTCCATTTCATCTGAATTGGGAGATCTGCCTGCTGATGTTCTTCCTGAACCTGCAGTCCAAGGCAGAGAGGGCCCTGCATTCCTTGGACCTTAAAACAGTCCTCAAGTTTTATCTTTCCTGGACGAAATCCTTCAGCAAGTCCTAGGCATTGTTTGTGGCATATGTAGGCGCCTCCACCGGCTCTCACTCTCTAAGGCTTCCATCACTTGTTGGCTGGTTCAGGCTATTTTGGAGGCATATACGTCCATGGGCAAACCTATTCATGAGGGGATTCATGCCCATGCAGTCAGAGCCAAGGCCACAGCTGTTGCGTTTCAGAGACACGTGTCTTGATGTCATCAGTAAGACGGCTCCTTGGGCCACTCCATTGACCTTCTGTAAGCACCACTCACTGGACACCAGCTCCAGCCGTGATGCAGAGTTTGGTCAGGCAGTTCTGGAGAACCTTTTTGCTTTGTCCTAGTTATGAGGCAAGTCATCACAGCTCCACCCTATGTTTCTTGTTAGGGGGAATCGCCCACAAGGATGGAGAAAAGGGGACGGGATGTATGAATAATTAAATTTGCTCACTGTAGTGACTAGAGTACTCATAGTCCCTAGTCCCCCTTCCTCCATACGTCCCACCCGCCTTCCCCCCTCTAGTATGCCAACGGCTAATGTCTGTAAGTGTAGCCAGGTATCTAAGCGTCCAATGTTTTCAAAGGCGACTGAGGTGAGGCGCTGGAGGGCGGGGCCTTGGCTGGGCATTCCTGAGGCTGCGCTGCCGTGCTATACTAAATTTAATGGAAGCTAAATTTTTTTTGCTGCAAAAGATTCTGATACTGTCCCCATGCTGGGGATGCACCACAAGGATGGAGGAAAGGGGACTTTGGACTATGGGTACGCTAGTCACTACGGTGAGTAACGTTAATGTCTAGCTCTTCAAAGGAGTGGAGCCACCGCTCCAGGGAGTCCCTTCTGCCCCTTATTGAGCGGCCAGCACAGGTACCCTTTCTTGTCCAATCCTCCATGCTGGAGCAATGGGAATAACCTCTGCTTGAAGATGTTGGACATTTTTGCCAAGGCACTGATGGCTCTGGCCTCGGCGCCTATGGTGCAGGTGGCAGTGCTGTCAGCTTCAGCTACGGTTCTGCAGGGCCCAACATGTCTATTGGGACAGGATTGGACACCACAGAAGGGTTAGACTGTGCCAGGTGTAGGCTGTACAGCACCTATTAAACAGATGGTATTCTCCCCATAAAGGTATCGGACACATAAGCAGACATACACATCCGTCAATCCTGGAGGTTTACAAGACCCTCTGCTATTCCTCGTAAATACATAAACAGCAATAGGGAGCAAAGGGGCTCCATGCGTTCCAGAGCAGAGGCTGCTATAGTCCAAATGCAAGAAAAAGACTACAATACCCATGATGCCCAGCCAGTTGCCATGAAGCCTATAAAAGCCATGCCCCTTAAGCCACCCGTGCTTGGCATTCACTGTACATCTGAGGAATGTATTACTGTGAAGCACTCCGTCAATTTAGTCTTCTTCTTTGGCATTCGTCGCCATTCCTTGTGCTTACAGGACTGATACTTGCTTGTCAGATATCTTTGATGGAGAGAGGGCATTCAGGGCTATTTGCTGCATTTGACCTGTCGTATGCAGAGGAGGGTCAGGCTATACCACATTTTGCCCAGTCCTAGAAAGACAAGAAAACCAACAGTTAAGTGCTCGCACCACTGCCGAAGCATGCTGTTGCATGAAAACAAAATGGTAAAATGGAGCACAGTCTTATGATGTTAAAAGAAACCCTAAAGTATCATATGCATGAAGCAGTTGATTAACTTACCAGCGCATGAACTATCATCAACGTCTTATTGCATGCATAATGTTGTGGCTACTTAATTCTGTACATAAAGCACTCCTAAGAGAACTACTTAATCTGTACATCATGCATACTATATATTGGAGTTCAGTGTGAAGGAACATTGATCTCGAATTGGGCACTGTGCTGCATTAATGACCAAGATGGAGTGGTGCAATACCGTGGCCGGCCACTGATGCGCCCTCACAGAAAACATCCTAAAGCTTGCCAGAGTGATGCTGGAACCCCTTTGTGAAGAAACGAGTATATATATATAGTGTTAGAGGGAAAGAGCTGGGGAAAAAGGGAAGGGAAGGGAAGGGGAGGTATACACTTACTGTCTCTATCATTCCCCCTCACATACAGACAGGTGTAGGGGTGGGATTCCAAGCATGTCACAAGGAAATCATCACAGTGAGGGGCCACGTTGGCATAACAAAAACTGCAACCCTAGTGTTACAGGTGTCTGTTTCCCTCCGGCACCCCTGTGAGCTGCACACACTCTCACACAGCACATGATCGTACAGTTCTGGCTCCCTGGTCGCTCTGCGGTGGCTGGGAACTCCACGCGGTGGAGTGTCCTTCACTCCACCATGTGTGTACGCCCTTAAAGGGACAGGCACCACACTCCTCCTTTTTCATAACATAAACAGCAAGGAGGTAAAGTACACACAAGGCATTACAACACACTGCACACAAAATAAACTACCCCTTTATTCACAGCCAGCACCATAAGTCACTTTCCAGTCCATGGGCTGGTCCCGCCAGTTCGGGGATCCAAAACATAGTCACTCAGGTCTGCAGGCTTCCCCCTCCCGAACCTTTAGGGATGCCTCCTGCCTGCCTCCCAGATCGGGCCCTCCTCACCTGTGTTCCCCCGACCTGGGGAACTCAGCGGATGGGCCAGGGCACCACCCTTGACCGGCACATCGTTGAAGTCCCTTCTCTGCAACATTTCTGGCCTAGATTCTCCAACTTTCTTAAAGAAGCTGGCATTGTGGGTGACACAGGCATTCCCATCAGAAGCAGTCACCATGGATCCATGCACCGCCACCACATCCATCGAACCAGGGTCATAAGTCAATGACAGCTTTCCTTGAGGGTGCCGGTTCTTTACCAGCATGACATCCGGCGCGCTCTCTCTCTCTCTCTCTCTCTCTCTCTCTCTCTCTCTCTCTCTCTCTCTCTCTCTCTCTCTCTCTCTCTCTCTCTCTCTCTCTCTCTCTCTCTCTCTCTCTCTCTCTCTCTCTCTCTCTCTCTCTCTCTCTCTCTCTCTCTCTCTCTCTCTCTCCTCCTCCCATCTCCCGAATAAGGCTCCTGGGACACCGCCTGAACATGGCTTCAGCTGGGGCCACTCCGGTAGACGCATGCGGGGTGGCCCGGTACTCCATTAGGAACTGGTATAACACCCCCTGCAAACCATGTCCCTGGCCATAAGCGATGCGGAAGACTTTATTCAGTGTCCTCATAAAGCGTTCTGTCTCATCATTCACCCGAGACCAAAGAGGAATGATCTTTCGGTGGTGGATCCCATACTCCTCTATCAGCTGGGCGAAGCAGCCCCCCTGAAACTGTGGCCCATTGTCCGAACACAATGTCTGAGGCAGGCCGCAGGTCACAAAAATCTTCTCCATCGCCACGGCCACCTTGTCAAATAACAGACTCGATGAATTCCACCTCCGGATACCTAGACCACTTGTTCACAATCACCAAGAAGTTTGCGTCCCGGCCTGTGGACCCGAAGTCGGCATGGGCAATCTCCCAGGGTTTGGTCCCTCTTGGCATGGCCACAATTAGGGGCTCCCTCTGTGCTGGGGACTGCACCTGGCACCACACCGGGGCACCACAAACTCCTCGACCCGTCTCTCAAGGTCTGGAAACCACACCTTCTGTTGCAGACTAGCCTTGGTCTTGGCAGCTTCCTGGTGCCCTTGGTGTGCCAGCTCAATGTCCTGGCTGACCTTAGCCTGTGGTATGACAATCCGGTTGCCTTGGAGTAACGGCCCCGACTCCACGAACGTCAACTTGTTCTTAATCCTCCACAGCTGTTCCAGCGCTGATCTCACTTCCTGGGTCCTCAGAGCCAACGTGTCTACAACTGACTTCAATGAGCCCTGTTGAAGAGCTGCCTTCAGGATGTTAAAACATTTGTCGTCGGCCGCCGCCTATTCCAGCTCGTGAATAGGTACTGAGTTTGCAGTTGCTGCCTCCACCACCAGTCTGACATGCTCGTCGGCCTTCTCCTCACTAATGTTACCCTGTCCCCCTGGATCACACCGCGGGTGCCTTGACAAATAGACGGCAGCATTGCTGCTACCGGGCCAGTACACCAGGGAGACTCCATACTCAGCAGTGCCAACATCCACCGGTCAATGTGGGCCAGAGACTTAGACAAAGACCCAGGCAAGATCGGCAGAAGGGTCTTATGGTCTGTGATGACGGTCACCACTTCCCAGCACGTATATACGGAAGTGGCGGCATCTCCACAGGATCGCCAGGGCCTCCCTCTCGATCTGGGAATACAGCTGCTCTGTCTGTGATAACGCTTTACTTTCATATGCGACGGGCCAGACTTCCCCACTGACATCCGTTTGTGTGAGCACCGCCCCCAGACCAAACCGGCTGGTAGCGACCACAATTTCTGATGATAAAGCTGAATCAAAGAAGGCCATGGTGTCCTTTGCTGTTAGCGCCCCCTTTACATCCTGAAACGCTGCCTGCTCAAGAGGTCCCCACTGCCACGCCACGCGACTTGCTTCTTTGTCAATGTCTGCATTGGTTCTGAGTGGGACGCAAGGTTCCTGATGAACCTGCCACAATATGTGACCATTCCCAAGAAGTTTCGGACTTCCAAAATGTTCTCCGGGGCACATGCCTCCACAATGTCCTTTACCTTCCGAGGATCAGGTGACATGCCCCCTTTCTTGAACCCAAATCTAAAGAACTCAATTGTCTTCTTAAGGAACTTGCACTTGTCCCTGTGCAGTGTTAACCCAAGAGTCTGGAGACGTTACATTTTGGCCAGTCTGTCCAGGTGCTCCGCCTCCATCCTCGCAAACACCAGGATGTCATCGCTGATCTTCAATACGCCGTCCAGATCAGCGAGAGCCCCATGGATTATGTTTTTAAACACCTCTGCTGCCGATGACATGCCAAAGCTCTTGTACCAGTAGAGGCCATGGTGGGCGGTGAAAGTTGTTATATACAGTGAGTCTGGGTGAAGCACCACCTGATGGTATCCGGCCTGAAGGTCAAGCAAATCAACCAGACGGTCCAGCTCTTTATCCACTAGGTCCCGTAGATGAAATGGAACCCGGTGGTGTTTCAGGGCGATAGCTTGGATGGACTTGTCGATGTGGAGCCTCCGGGATCACCTGCCATGTGGCCAATGCCTTCAAACAACTGGCTATACTTCGTCAGGAGCCCCTGCACATTCTCCACGTACACTGCATGCACAAAACCGATGATGCCCAGTGCCTCTGCTGCTGCACAACTCAACAGGGTGTTGCTGCTGACCGTTCTAACATAGAATCGGGCCTGATGGACGACCCCCCCCTGTGTTCCACATTGGATACAAATGCCCCAGTCAGCGGGATAGGTTGTTCACCGGCAAACGTGAAGATGCATGCTTTTAGTTTCTGTAGCTTGGGCGGCACCACAATGGCATCGTAATGCACCCTCGCCATGACATTGACAGATGCCCCTGTGCCTACCAGCACCGGCACCGTGCACTCATTTACCTTGACCAGGCATCGTGGTTGTCTTCTGTTGGTGGACCACAGAGCACTGACACTGGAAATTAGGAAAATGTTCTCTTCCGCCTCTTCATTGTCCTCCTGAGGGGCAACGTTGTCGCCTTGATTGACCTGGGCAATGTAGGCCGGGTGCTGTTGCCTGAAAAACCCAGCTCTCACTGGCCCACTTGGGACCACCACCGGCATCGGAGCTCTGGACATTCGGGCATAATGGTTCAGCGCCCCACAGCATCCACACGACTTTCCTTGCTCTGGGAATTCAGCAGGGTGTAGGAGATCATACCCACATTTCGTACACAAGTCCATGACTCTCACGCTCCGATCCCTCTGTTTGCCACCCAGATGGCTGGCTCCTCTCCCACCTTGACCACGGCCCACCGCAAACACCTTCACTGGGTGCCCTGTTGCCTCCATCCTGGGCGCCCTCACCTCAGACACCTGACAGTGTCTAAGTTCTAGTATGCGAGGAAATGGAAGAGAAATGCGGGGCAGTCTGCCGTAGAAGTTGTCGAGGGTCTCATCCTTTTGGCAGGTGCTACACATGACAAAACACTCATAATCCGCATTGGCCAGTGGCATGAAGTACACCCGCAGCTCATCTTTGGCTGCAGCATAGGTAGCATCTGTTGGCTGCAGGGACAGAAAGACCTCATGAACAGCTGGTCCTGTTGAGTACAGGAGTGTCGCCAATTTACTGTCCTCGTCAGTCTCCCCAGTGGCCCTGAAGTACATTTCAAGCCTGTCGATCCACATCCTCCATCTCGATCCAAGGCTGGATGGGGCTCCTGAGATGTCAAACTCGGGCATTGGCGTAAGTGCCCCTTGCTGTCTGGCACCTGTGGTGCTTGAGGCGCAACAGGCACTGCAGGAACCTGGCCATCAGCATTTATGGCAGCGAGCTCACAGGCATCACGCGCACACAGAAAAAGTGTGATGATGTTGGTCAGGTACCTCCTTCTGATGACTTCCTCCACCACCACACAATTAGCCAAAATGGCCTTCCCGGCTCCTTCAATAGTCCAAAAATTAAGACACAGGGCCACTTGGTCTTCACCACAGCAATCCTTGTTCACCACTCTCCAAAACAGTCAGGAGTAGCAAAGAAGGAACTCCATGCCACCTTGGTGGCTCCAAACATTTAGTTGGGTGGGCACAGGGGATCAGAACAAAGATGGTAGGCCTGCCCCAGCTCCTCACCTCACACTCGATGTAGTGAAAGTGTACAAAACACTTCAAAAACAACAAATATGCAGCATCAGCAGTCCCCCTTCGAGGGAATCCAAAAATGTTGTGTAGATGGGCGCACAGGCACTCTGTATCAGAGTCGCGACCCTTACGAACACATGGGCAAAATGGCGGACAAAAGCCGTGTGGACACCGCCGTCTCTGCGGCATTCAGGAACAGAGAACAAAGAAAATAAATATTCACTGCCCGTCACTGCCTGTGCCCGGGTCAGTGTCTCGCCTCGTCGCCACTGTTACAGGTGTCCGTTTCCCTCTGGCACCACAGGGAGCCCCCCACTGCACACGTGCGTACAGTTCAGGCTCCCCGTTCGCTCTGCGGCGGGCAGACCCCTTTATAACACACACGGCAGAGTGAACGTCACTCTTCCATGTGTGTAAGCCCTTACAGGGGCAGGCAGCACACCTAGTACAGCAATAATACTGGTGGCCTACACTAAAGAAAGACACATCATTTTATGTGAAAACATGCTCTGTGTGTGCACAAAATAAGATATCCAAGAAACCACCAGTGGGTCTGTTACACCCACTACCAGTACCCCACATGCTGTGACACACACCGGACATGGACTTTATAGTGGAACTTCCCAAGTGCTAAGGATGTAATACTATTCCTGTGGTCCATTTCACCAAGATGGTGCATTTCTTACCACTTAAGGGGCTCCCTTAAGCAAAGAAGCTCGCCACGGTAGTGAATGGCAGGATAGTGAAACTCGATGGTTTACCATGCACCATGACGGATTGAGCAAGACAGTTCATGTCATGCTTTTGGAAGGCATTTTAGGACCAACTCGGGATAGAATTGTTTGTCCACCAGTAACCATCCACAAACCGAGGCTTAGAGCAACACCTCTGTTGTATGCTGATGATGGAAGAAAAGGACGGGTTTGAGGTGTTGTGGTTAGCGGTGTTCGCATATAACATGGTCAATACTTTGCTTAGGTTCTCCCTGTTTTATTGCCCATATGGCTTTCAGCTTGCTTATACCGCTCTGGAATACCCTGAAAAAATCATTAGTTCAGTCATTGCAAGAGCATCATACGCATCTTTGACAAGTTTGGCAGAAGGCCCTGCGTCAACCGAAGACAAACAAAACGAAAATAGAAACACTATGCTGACAAGCGGAGCGAAGCTCCAGAGTACCAAGCAGGGGGAAAAGTATGGCTTGCCAATAAACACCTACTGTCAAAAGGGGATAACAAGCTCTTTCAAAAATACCTTGGACCTTAAACGGTATGGCTAGAGTAAGTCCTGCTGCACTCAAACTTGCATTGCCACCAGAGCTTAATGTTTATCTAGTGTTCTTTGTGTCCTTGCTAAAACCTGCACATCCGGGCCTTCGAGTGACCACCAGGACCTATAGAGGTAGAGGGTACTATGTAATAGGAAGTCTGTCATATTCTAGATTACAAACTCAGCAGAGGAAAGGTGTATTATTTCATGGACTGGAAATTATATGGGCCTGACAAGTGGTCCTGGGAACCTAAAGGAGTTCATGCTCCCCGCCTTGTACAACAATTCCACCTCCAGAACCCCTTACAAACCTCAGGTCGGCTCCTTGAAATGGGGGGAGTTAGTGTACTGTCGATTGGGCACCACAAAAGGGTTGGACCTCGCCAGGCACAAGCTGTGCCGCACGTATTACACAGATGGTATGCTCCAAGAAGGTAATGGGCACATAAGCAGACCTAGATGCTTCTGTCAATGCTGCAGGCTTACAAAACCCTCTGGTGTTCCTAGTAAGTACATACATAGCAATAGGGAGCAAGGGCGTTCCATGCGTTCAAAGGTAGAATTTGTTGTAGTCCAAATACAAGGAAAAGACTACACTACCCATGATGCCCAGCTGGAGTGAAGCCAATGAAAGCCACACCCCTTAGCCACCCATGCTCAGCGTTCACCGTACACCTGAGAAACGTCTTACTGTGAGGCACTCCATCAAGGGTGTCGTTTTCCTGGGCATTCTTCGCCGTTCCTTGTGCTCAGAAAATTAGGTTTTTTTTCAGAAAATGCCAATAAAATGATGTATAAAGATGCCTGTGTTTTTTTTTCCTTGTAAGTGCTAGAAACAAATGGTTTGCTATGCTGAATTCCCCAATTTCCAGGCTTTCATGAACAGGTTGAGTGGAAACCAAAATATAAACATATTTTGAAATGGTTACCAACCGTTTTGTGAGAGGTAGGCAATGTTGCCCTTTTTTCCCCCCAATAGGACATGCGTGGAAGGAATGGAAAAAAAGCTGAATGGGAGGACAGAAAGCCATACATTTCTGAAAAGTAGACAAAATTCCAAGTTTAGGAACGGGTGATTTGCTCAGGTCAGGCAACAACTATGTAGTGAAAAATTCCATAGTTTTGGGAAAAATCATGAAAATTACAGAAATAAAAGGTATGTGGTGGACATGAATGGCCCAGTAAGGCAATGTTTTCTGTGAATTTTGAGAAAAGCAATGCTCAGCTACATTCCCCCAACTGTTCCAGTTCGGAAATCACATATTTTTTGTAATGTTTTACAAAACAAGCAATACCACAAGCCAAAAACTGAGCCATGTTACACAGGAGTTTTATGATTACAGCCTAAACAGACGTAGTTAGCATGTGTAAATAAGGAAACCCATCTCGCTTTAATGTATTCTCCTTTCTCTTTTTATATTCTTTATTTTTATACTTGTAATTGTATTTGAATTATGTGTAAAGTTTATATTTAAACTGTCTCACATTATTAAATAAATTAATTAAGTAAATAAGGAAAACCAATGTTCTGAGGAAGGGCAAGCATATATTTTTTGAAAGGGCACAGGCCGACCTTTTGAAGGGTAGGTGATTTGTGCAGGTTACAAAAGTGTATAGTGCCTAAAGCAGCGACTAAATGTAGGGCGGATTTGGGAAATGAAAGGGGTTGTGACAAAGGGCAGCAGCAAATTGGTCAAAACATTATGAAAACCATGCAAACACAACAAATGTCATATCTTCCCGTGTTCCCACAGGTGCCCCAACGAAAACTGTACCTCACATGTGTGGGTGACCAACCTGGGCGCAAAGGGAAAAGGCTAAAACACAGGTAACCCCAAGTCTTTCGGCAGGGCAGATTTTCAGGAATTTTGCTCATATGGACAACATGCAGATTTGCGCCTAGGGTGTCGAAGCCACCAAGGAAAACGGGGAACCCCATGAATTTCCTAAAAGAGAACAACGGTGGGAATCCACAGAGGTCTGACTTGTGCGAATCGAACCAAAATGTATTACCCACAGCCCCCGACAAAGTCCAAAATGTGGCCAAAAAACCCACAATTTTCGCACATTGCACTCTGCTCACCCACTGAAACACGCGGCCAACAACACATGGCCTATCTTCCCGCATTTCCACAGGTGTCCCGACGAAAATGGTACCTCACATGTGTGGGTGCACCTACCTGGGTGCAAAGGGAAAAGGCTAAAACACGGGTAACCCCAAGTCTTTCGGCAGAGCAGATTTTCAGGAATATTGCTCATGCGGACCACCTCCAGATTTGGGCCCAGGGTGTCAAAGCCACCAAGGAAAACAGGGAACCACATGAATTTCCTAAAAGAGGACACCGGTGGGAATCCACAGAGGTCTGATTTGCGCGAATCGGCCCAGAATGTATTACCCACAAGCCCCGGCAAAGTCCAAAAATGGGACGAAAAAAACACAATTTTCATACATTTCACTCTGCTCTCCCACCGAACCACGCCGCCAACAACACATGACCTACCTTCCCGCGTTACCACAAGTGTCCCAATGAGATGCAGTGTGTATCATCACCTGGGTGAGAATGGGTAAATCATTTGTACAGTAAGTGCTCTTTAGTGCTCTCAGTAAAGAGTAAAGTGCTGTCAGTAAGCCCATTCACATGCACCTTTGCTCACACTTCTCGTACATACAAGTCACAATTCAGTCGGACAGGCAAAGTGGGGTTAAGCACAAGTTGGAGTCGCCTTGTTTAGCACAAGGAGGAACCCTTGTTGCGAGCAGTGAAGCCACGTCAAGGCACCCACCGTTTCACTGGCCATTCATACACGTTTCATGTCTGCAGTCAGTAGGCATCCATTTCAGTAGTCGCACCTCTACCAAATCACTTGCACCACAGCAAGTGTATCTGCACACTTATAGCATGTGGACATCTGCTCACAATGCAACCGTGTCTCCGGCAATATCTTTCACATCATTTTCCAGCACTTGCATAGCAACTGTGTCTGCATTCAAATGTCATATGCCACCAATCGTTTCTGCACACTCACAGCAGGTGGAAATCTGCTCACAATGCAACCTTGTCTCCAGGCAATATCTTTCACATCATTTTCCAGTACTTGCATATCAACTGTGTCTGCTTTCACATGTAATGTGGCTCAAATCTTATTTGCACACTGATTGCAAGTGGACATTCGTTCACTTAGCTACCTGGCCTACAGGCGCTGTTTTTCACTCCAACCTCGATTACGCCCATAGCAAGTATGCCAGCATTCACTGTTCAATGCGAAACATTCATATGTGCAACCTTACCCACACTAAACACACACACTCTAACATGCTAATCATTTCTGCACTGCTGGGAAAGTGCATTCACAGAAATGACATCTGCATGTACTACGTAGCTTTAACTCACTCACACGCCAATCGTATCGAAGTCATTCCTACAGAAGACATCTCAGTTACACCACACATAACATTAGTTCAGTTAAAACAAAAAAGAAGGCAAGGTGGTACGAGGTACGCAAGACACCACAACCATATACATGGTGTCCAAGTACCATGACACTTAGACCTCAAGGAAGTGAGCCAAAGTGGCGTGTACTATTTTCAAAAGACACCCATTGATTAGAGGGAACCGAAAAAGTGTTCCCGTGTTCTCCAATGCACCCCTCCAGTACAGGGAGCGGGACAGACGTTTTTTTGTAAGGCAAGCCTCAAGTGGAAGGAGCCAGAATCGCATTCCTTTCCAATGTACGTCTGAAGCGGAGGGAGCTTCACTGATGTTTCTTTCTAAGGCAGGCCTCAAGTGCAGCAAGCTGCACTAACATGCCTTCCAAGACACCCCCAAACGGGAGTGAACCTGAGTGGTGTTCCTCCTTCTTCTCCCAGGCATGCCTCAAGTGGAGGGAGCTGGAGTGGCATTCCTTTCCAAGATCCGCCTGAAGTGGAAGGAGTCTGAATTGCATCCTTTGCAAGTCACACCTCGCGTAGAGGGAGCTACATAGCCTTTCCTTCTAAGGCAGGCCTCAAATCAAAGGTAATGTAGTGGTGTGCCTTTTTCCAAGGCAGACCTCAAGTGGAGGGAGCAGGACTAGCATTGCTTGTCAAAGCACGCCAAAACGGGAGTTAACCACAAAGTTCCTTTTTTATGCAATGCTCGCCTCAAGTGGAGGGAGCTGTAGTACATTTTCTTTTGCAGGCATGCCTCAAATGGAAGGAGCCTGATGCGTGTTCCTTTGCAAGGCATGCCTTGAGCTGAGGGAGCTAGACTGACGTTTATTTCTAAGGCAGGCCTCAAGTGAAAGGTACGGGAGTGGTGTGCCTTTCCAAGGCAGGCTTCAAGTGGAGGGAGCAGGACTACCAATGTTTGTGAAGGCACACTAAATACAGTGAAGTGAATTGAAATGCTGTTGCATTTTTATTGAAGGTACACCTCCAGTGCAGGGAGCAGGAGTGCCGTTCCTTTGTACGGCATGCACTAATTCAGAGCCTATGGGTCCCTTTCAAGGATTGATGGGCATTCCTGGAAATCAGTCTATCTCCCAATACATTTCTTTTGTATGATACAAAAGGAAACAAGGTTGTAGGCAGATGGCTGGCTTGCAAGGACATTGGGGACAGTACACCCTAGTATCCCTCATTCCTTGTTTTGTGCACACCTTATATTTTATGTAAGGTTGGGTCTTGATGGCTGTGGCAGGAACATAATCAGCAAAGTGTCGATCTTGCAATCAGGCCACATCTTCTACCTCTGGAAAGGAGGGAATTTGTACATGGACCATAGTCAGAGATTGTACAACTTCTTTTTCAAAGTTCAGAAATGAGAGGTTGTTTTGTGGAGCAGCTGCACGATACACCACATAAGCATTGTGCGTAGCTACATACAAAATGGGTATGGCCAACTTTTTGTACCACATGCGCGACTTGCGTTCAGCATGGTATGGCTGAAGCACTTGATCTGCTTTATCTACTCCACCCATGTACTTGTTGTAGCCCAAAATGCAGTTGGGCTTCCGCACTTGCTGAGCCTGCCCGCGCACAGTGACTATTGCAGTACTTTCATCATGAATAGTACTTATCATGTGCACATCCCTCTGTTGCCGAATTTTAATGTCAACAGTTCATCCTGCCGCAATGCCATACATGCTCCCATGTCCAACTTCTTACACACAAGTTGTCTGGGGAAGCCTTTCCGGTTACTGCGGATTGTACCGCATGCCAGTGTGCCCACATTGTACAATTCCTTGAAGAGTGGAATTGCTGTGTAAAAATTGTCCACATACAAATGGTGTCCCTTGTGGAGCAATGGTGCGAGAAGATCCCAAACAATTGTCTCACTTGTCCCTAAATGGGATGGGCAGCCTGGAGGGTTTAGGGTGGAGTCTTTTCCAGTGTAGACTCTCATGCTGTAGGCAAACCCAGTGGTACTTTCTCACAACATGTATGCCTTAATCCTGTACCGTGCTCTCTTGCTCAGAATAAACTGCTTGAACACTAGCCGACCTTTGAACATCATTGATTCATCAATGGAGATGTTCTGGCTAGGAACATACACCTCTGCAAATCGCTGACTAAAGTGCTTCAGAAATGGCTGAAGTTTGAATAGCCTATCAAAATTTGGGTCAGTTCTGGGTAATGCTGCTGAGTTGTCATTGAAATGCAACATATGTTGCAGTGCTTGAAGGCGATTCCTACTCATTGTTGCTGGATAAAACAGGGTTGAAAATACTGCTTCAGTAGAACAGTACATTGGGATAGACCACTTCTGCGATATTCCCATGAGCAGAATGAGACCCCAACATTTTCTCATTTCAACATTGGTCGTTGGAACCCATGCTTGTGCTCTCGAATGGGGTTTCAGAGTGGGACCCCTTGACCTCAAGAACTGTGCAGCGTCTAAATTGGTTTGCTGAGCCACATCTGCAATGGACCCATCATCAACAAAAAGGTTAAAAAAGTCAATAGACTGAAACACATCTGTTTGCACAGTGCACCCTGATATACCAGTGAAGGGGGGGGCACAACAGGCTGAGCCATTGCTGGAGGCACCCACTGCGACACATTAGCCATGCCAGGATGTAGCACATTTCTTGCACGTCCTGCATGTCCCCTCACCCTTACAGGTCTCCTGCTTGTGGGAAGTGTGGGAGGTGCATGTACTCTTTCATCCTCTTCGTCATCAGATGATGATGAGGAGCAGGAACTACCATCCATCGAAACCTCACTTCCCCAATCACCTTCCTGGTGCCTCAGAGGCACTATCTGTTTCAGATTGCACATCCAGCTCTGTGCCTTGCTTCGAGCCGGACTCCATTACTGCGGCGAAAGCCTCTGCACCAGACATTGTTTGACGAGAATAGCCATGAATACTGTCGCCATGGAACCCTTCACTGCCCAAAGAACAGCTAAAGACTGAAAAGTATGTGTGCTTCTCAAAGTATGGAACCTAGTAGAGTAAGTGGTATTCAATGCCACAGACCTACACCACACAAGTACACCAAAATTTCCAGACTCTGCTCACAAATTGTAACAGCCCTCTGCAATATGACGTACTCTCAGCACGCTACAAAAACGGAATACTATTTTGCAAACACTCACGTGAAATTCTAAGGACCAGCTCACTGCTTTCTTACAAGTGGGTAGACAGCTGCAACACACCTGGACCTAAAACAAAGATGACAAAAAATCAACGGAAGATGTTCTCTTCCGCTACACTTTACACAAATACAACTGTGGGGACGAGGATTGCACCCACAGTAACAATTCAGATACAGCCAACGTGCGTTGCACCCTCCCCTCCTCAATGGGGTGCTGATGGATGGGAAATGAAGGTGAGAAGCAACCACGTAACGTATTAGTGATTGGGTAAGTTGAAAAGGCAGAGACGACAGGGAAGATAAGGAAAGTACATGCAAGACCCTTCAGACAATTGCTGGCACACTTTCGACAAAACTCCCTGCTCGTTCACACAGGGTATGTGTTGGAAGAGGGAAGGTCACAGGGACAGAACTACTGCAAGGGGTTTCAAGTGGAATAAGGCTGCTGAAAGGTTTTTTGCAAAGAAATAAGCAAAACCGACATATTGAATACATTGACATGCCATGAACACTAATCAATTGCTAAGAAGTCAGAGTCTCAGTCAACATATTGACTCACAATTGTATTACCATGCCACACAATCCAGTAAGTCCATCAGTTACTGGGCTCCCCCCGCAACATAGCGTCTGGGCAAATGTAAAAATGTCTTCAATGAAAATGTCCATGCCTCTTTTTGGAAGGTGCACCCTGTCTCAGTAAAACATCAGTTCACCTTTGATGAAGCCATGGTGAATTGTCTGAATTATATCATTGCCCTTTGTCAGTCTTGCCAGCTCCCCATTCAGTTTCCTCACCGAGGAGGCGATGGCTCTTGCATTCCTTGGAGTTCTCCAATCCCTCCTGGGAATCATCTGGGACTAGACCACCACAGTGTTTGGAAACCTCTGTGCTATCTATTCCAGTTCCGCCATCAATAGCGCCCGTACCCCATTCCGTCCCATAGACACCAAATCATTTCCTCCCAGGTGCACCACTATAAGGTCAGGGGGGGGGACATCTCCTTTTGACTGGGCATCGCTGATGGCTCCTCTGAGCTTCTGACGGCGCATTCCCCCGAGACCAATCCAGTGGACCGACAGAGCATCCCTTCGAGACCCAGATGTGGTTGGCCCTCTGAAATGTCGAGCAGCCCTTTGGATGAAAGGGTGGCTGATAATCCACACAACCCTCATCCTCACTAGGAAATGGAAACAGGAAAACCCCCATGAATATGGCCAACACATACAGTTTACCAATTAGCACAACTATTGCTTCAACACATGTCTCTTGCAACAATCCCAGACACACACTTCCCCCAATCTGACATGCACTTCACATGTGAGATAACAGTAGATAAATGCGTAATTGGCACATAGTTTTCTGGGAAAGAGATGAAGGGCACACAAGGTCGCCTTGTGCCAATGGCACAGTTGTGCTGGCTCCTGTGGCCCACCGATTGTACTGCACAGTGGTAAAGTGACTTGCACGTACTGCACCGTGATACTTTGGCAGGGTGACTATTCTGACAGAGGAAATGACCTCCACTGCAAGTGTACTTTGTATGCTCTCTGAATATAGGCAAAGTGACAGAATGTGCACCAATCATCACAAATGGATACAATTGTGGGCAGTTTCATTGTGAGAGCTTCGTCAAAGCTCCAAGACCACTGGTAAACTTGGGGGCAGTCAACCAACAAGGCAGAGAGGCGGCCACGGTCACACACATCAACCCGGACCATCCTAGATCTCTGGCTGGCCAGCGCTACAGTGTTCCCCTCCTGGTAGGGATGGGGACCCTGCTGTGGCTCCCAGCAACCACTGCTGAACTTGGGGACGAAAGACCCACATGGGAGACAGGTGCCCAAGGCCAGCAACATCGCCCCCTGACTGTCCTGGCCCTCTAGCTAGCCTCCATTACAGCTTTGCCCCCTGCGACAGGATGGGGACCCTGGCAGGGCTCACTGGGACCACTGCTAGACTTGGACCACACAAATGGTGACCGTTGCAATAAAAGGAAAGAGTTCCATACTGAGTGTACATTGCATGCTCAGAAGAAATGACCATCTGCATTACTAGCGCAAAAATATTTCAGGAAATGGTTCAAATTATGTTCACATTTTATTTCCTACAAAGCAGCCAACTTCCTCTATTTACGCCACACACATCATTGCCCACATGAGCTCCCCACTACCCGTTCCCACCCATACCACTGACACTACAGCCACAGACCCTCCTACCACAGTAACCATCCTCCCC